>NC_141695.1:430258160-430648160 GCF_964263255.1 Lissotriton vulgaris | reverse complement strand
ATCAATCCTAGGGGTTCAGGAGGGGTCTGCCTTACCCCTTTCATTCATTTACACCTTTTTTTTTTTCCACCTCTTGTCTCTCGATCCCACAGAGAGACAAGATGGCGGCCGCTCCAGACTGTTTACAATGATAACAGCCAATCAGCTTCTCCTCAGACTCCCGTTACACTGCCGGTTAGCTGCCCGGTTCGCGTACCAAGACGCGTCTCTACGGCGAAAAAATCGGAATTTTTTTTTGGGGCCCAGCGTGGCTCTATAATATCCCCTCATCAATCCTAGGGGGTCAGAAGGGGTCTACCTTGCCCCTTTCCTTCATTTCCCCCTTTGTTTTGGCCTCCTCTTGTCTCTCGATCCTACCGAGAGACAAGATGGCGGCCGCTCCGAACTGTTTACAATGTTGACAGCCAATCAGCTACTCGTCAGACTCCCGTTACACTGCCGGTTAGCTTCCCGGTTAGCTGCCCGGTTCGCGTACCAAGACGCGTCTCTACGGCGAAAAAAACGGAATTTTTTTTTTTTTTTTTTTTGGGCCCAGCGTGGCTCTATAATATCCCCTCATCAATCCTAGGGGGTCAGAAGGGGTCTACCTTGCCCCCTTTCCTTCATTTCCTCCTTTGTTTTGGCCTCCTCTTGTCTCTCGATCCTACCGAGAGACAAGATGGCGGCCGCACCGGACTGTTTAGAATGTTGACAGACACCGGAGAGCCAATCAGCTTCGCATCGCAAAGTTCCGATAAGCGAAAAGTACGCGAACCGGATCGCTGCCCGGAGCGCTGTTACAGATATATATCTTGATTTAAACGTTAATTTCTCAAAATCCACTGAAGCACATATATTGAGACCTAGCAAAGGCACATCGGGCTAACAGTCCCTACAATTTTGCCAAGTTTCGTGCAAATCCATTCAGCCGTTCGAGCTAAAAGTGAGGCCAACCGCCCTATGGAAATTAACATGGGAAAAACGCGTTTTGGGACCCCCCTTTTTTCTCAGCCCCCCCTTGACGAAACCCCCCCAAATTTCTAGGAGCTGCTCAGAAACAAAATGTGCCATTTTCCTGAAAATTTCAGCCGATTCCGTCCACAAACGCCAAAGTTATTAGACATAGAATTTTCAGAAATCCCATAGAGAAAAAATCCTAACTATATATACCTACTGGCGACCGCCAGTAGGTAATATATATATATATATATATATATATTACCTACTGGCGGTCGCCAGTAGGTAGTTATAGTTAGAACCTAGTTTCCAAAGGAAAAGCCTTTCTTGATTTGCTAAAAACGTTGGCGTTGTTTGACGAATCTTCCTGAAACTCTCCCAAAACAAAGTCTATCCAGGTCAGCTCCTATCCGGAAAGTTTGGGGGTGATTCGTCCAGCAGAGGCTGAGAACAAGCATTTACAATGCAATGGTTTTGCCTTTGTTAAAGTTAGAGCTATTGGCATTGCTCTTGACATTATTTTTATTTATGTTTTTTTAAACATAAATAAATGTCATTGTCATTTACAATGCCAATAGCTTATTCTCTCGCAAATGACACACACAAACACCCACAGAGAGCCCCCCCACACACAGAGCCCCCCCCACACACACCCACACAGAGCCCCCCACACACACAGCCACACAGAGCCCCCCCCCACACACCCACCCAGAGCCACACACACACCCAGAGCCACACACACACCCAGATCCACACACACACACCCACACACCCAGAGCCACACACACACCCACACACCCAGAGCCACACACACCCACACACCCAGAGCCACACACCCAGAGCCACACACACCCAGAGCCACACACACCCACACACCCAGAACAACCAAGGTCAGCCTCTTGTGCTAAAGAAATGGCTAGGAAGGACACAATTTCAGATTCTCGCGTTTGTAACTCATTTACAGAGGTCCCAGCACTTCTAGACATCTGCGTGCTTCGTGCCATAACTTTAAGTGGACTTCTGGTTTGAGGTGTAGGGCAACACCCGTAGTCAGACAGTTTTTACCAGTTTTATTAGACAGACCTTCCTAGCAGGCTGAAAGCCCCATTACAGATCTGTGATGGTCATGTTAGCGCTACACCTTGAACCATGAACCGAAGAACACAGATGCATGGCCTGAGGGTGGGAATACAGAGGACGCTGCCTACGACCTTCCAGATAAGGGGCTCTTGCAGAAAAAACATTGATTGGAAGGTCTGTAGGATGGAACTGTACAAATATAGCACATACTTCCCGGAGAAACAAAGGCCTGTACCATACAGTAAACTCGAGATTCCCTGATTAGACATTACTTCTAAGCTGGTGGTTAAGTAGTGTCAGACTCGTATTTATCAGGCATGGGAAAAGACATGCAGCGGGCTTCCTTGAAAGCAACACAATGTGATGTCCTGCACAGTAGTGCAATCCTTTGACACTGAAAGTTATTGTTTGAACCCACCTTTCATATTAAATACGACAGACTATGCCCATTCAGTTTTTGACCTCGCAGCAGTGACCGTTCTCTCGTACTTGCACTTTCACAATAAATGTACAGTAGCCTTTTTGAACATTGCTAATAATGGGCACTGCAGCACGGAAATAAAGAGACCAGTGCGAAATGGTAGTATGCCCTTACTGAAAGTAATGATTATGTGCATTAAAACCACCGCTATTAGACCTAAACGCACTGGTGCTATAATTATTTCAACCCAAAATAGAATTGGCAACACTTCTCTTAGCTTCCTCCACTAACTACCAGGGTACATCATACTTACTCAGAAACATAAAGCATGGATTGGAGATGTCATGATCATACACTCCTTGGCCTCTCACACTGAGACATCTAACAAGTAATACGAACGGCAACAAAATTATAGCAGTGTACAGTAAAAGGTTGCCCAACAGCGCTGAAAGCACCACCTGCAGGCACGTGCTTGCGACCCTGACACCACCTGAAGCCACGCGGGGGCGCTTGCGCCCTGACACCACGGCGCAGGCGCCCCTCTCCCAGCTGCAGGGCCACTCTGCGCCGGACGGGCGCGTGGGCCGCGCTGACCCAACACCAGCTCTGCTCGTGCTGTTCTTTACGTGTTTGGCTGGACAGCCGAGACTTTTAATAATAAATCATTCTAACGAAATAATTATTGTGCAAGCTGTGTTCTAGTTTTCTGTCCATTGTTAAAACCGTATTGAGTGTGCGCCGTTCTCTCCCAGCGAGGACGGAACACGATTTGAACAGATTTTTTTTTTACCTGCCCCTCCCTCCCATACGGACATGGAGTAAGGACCTTCCTTCAGAGGGTTCGTGCACATGCCGCAGTACTGTACGCTTCTAGTACAGGCCTCGGGCTCAACCTTTTCCACTCTACCGTCCAAAATGATTTGTGTTCATAGCCGCATCTGCTGCTACCACAGCGCTTAGAAGAAGCCAGGCCGTGTAAGCAAGCGGTGTATATGCACATTGTTTTTCTTGGAGGGGGGGGTGGGGGGGGGGGTTGCCTTAGCGTGAAATCGACCCGAATGTATCAGAGCGCTTTACACAAGTACCAGTTGCTTACCCAAGGACACATTCATTTTTGTTAGGCTCGGGCAGATTAAGTGATTTGCCCAGAATCACAGGATGAAATTGTGCGTATGTCACACTCGAACCTGGTTTCCCCAACACCAAAGTCGGCAACTCTGGCCCTTACGTCACATCCTCCATTAATAATGAAGGCGCTATATTTGCTTCAGGCCGAGTTATTAGCACGAGTTTAACCAAATGCGCGCAAATGTTACAGCGAGTCAGCTTGCTGATATGAAACACACTTGACGTATTAAGATCCTTTTCAGAATTCATTAAAAAAACACAACTTACATTCTCTTATTTCTCGCCTTCTGTGTGTTATACTCCCGTCCTACTTAAACCCAGATAAATTAAATACGAACCACTGAGCTCTGTTGCTCTTACAAGGAATTGTCTTACTCAAAGAGATTCGCAGAGTCATTTTATTACAATTGCAAGTAACTGCCACCACGGTTTGCCAAGTGTCACACAGTTTGGTCAAGAGAGGTAGCCGGGATCACAGTTCGCTTATTTTGGAACCCAAAACTAACTATATATCCAGTACCTGTACATTAGGTTTGGAGATAGTTCTGCATTTCTCGGTGTATTAGAGATTCTTCTTACACACACACGCATATGTACTTACGCTTTTATTTCCTCAGGTGAAGAATTCTGAACTTGCAATATACAATGTTAGCAAGTTCGACCGGAAACGGCCTGACTACATTTAAAACATCAGGTGCGTCAGTATCATCCTCCTCAAATGCCACTAACTCATTTGCATCGACCCCAGGAGGATGAAAGTCGGAGTCAGCGCGCAGGCCCCCCCCCCCGACTTTTTCGCTAAAGTAAATATAATTTTAAAAAATCTGCAAATTCAGATGCAATGCCATCAATTGGGCACGCTGTCTTACCTCTATCAGAATACGTGAGCATAATGTGTTGACACTTAACCGGGCTGACTCCGCCTTTCATCTTTCCACGGTCGATAAAAGGAATAGCCCTGAGTTGGGTCATAATTTGTAAAACTTTAATATCATTTGTTATTATAGGTACTGGGTACACGGGGGGATTAAAATGTACGTCATTGTGCGTTTTAGACATGATAACGACTTTGGGCCTCTTCGGAAGCATTAGAGTACATGTACATCACTGACATTCAAAGGTACGGAGCACTATACTGGCCAGCTGGGGGTGCAGCCTCACCACCTGCATACTCGGCAGGAGAGTAAACACCGTGAAATCTCGGCAGAGATTTAGTGAGGAAAGGCACGAAGAGCGGGAGGGGGGTCGGGAACGGCCACACACGAGGTAAACGGAGGAGGGGGGGCGGAAAGGCACGAAGAGCGGGAGGGGGGTCGGGAACGGCCACACACTGACAACGGGAGGGTGAGGGGCGGGAACAGACACACACACACGGACAAAGCAACAAACTAAAAAACAAAGCACTCACCTGGACATCTTCCGGCAGATCTCTTGCTTCCTGCTCTCCACTCCTCCTCCCGATGACGTGGTGGAGGCTCGGCCGGCTGGGCCAATCCCAGCGCGGCCCTGGCTGGAGGCGGACGGCTGCTTCCTTCGGCTGGCCGGCCTGAGGAGAGGGAGGGAGACGGGCTGCCACGGAGCGGGAGGGAGGGGCTATCGAGCGACTTTTGTGCAATGTCCCGAGCAGGAAGGGTGAGGCAGGTGCCGGCAATGCCGGACCAGATTCGGGGGCGTTCCCGGCTTTCGCCTGACGTCGCGTGACGTCGGCAAAAGCCAAAGAATCTCGGGAACGCCCCCGTGTCTGGTCCGGCATTGACGGACAGGCCCCTCGTCCAATGGCTAGGCTCCATTTATGGAGCCAGCCAATGAATGACGAGGGCCGACCCAAACACACACACACAACTCAAGAGGTTTTTTGGCACATGCGCAAAGCGCATGGCCAGTCAAAACCTAAAAAAGGGGGGTCCCAAAATGCATTTTCCCCATGTTCATTTCCATAGGAAATTTTGTGACGAGCTACAGCCCAAACTGCTGAACGGAATTACCCCAAATGTGGCAGAAAGGAAGAGCTTAGTTCACAAAGCGACCTTTTTTTAACCCCTTCGCTGCTCATGACGAGCTCAGCTCTTCATGAGGCACGGTTGAGCTGTGCTTATGACGAGCTGAGCTCGTCATGAACAATGGGAAAGCCTTCAAAGCAGCACAGGAGGGGAAAACCATTAGCAGCCAAGGTGTTAAATTGGTGTAAATCCGTTCAGTTCAGTAGTGTTTGAAAAATTAAAAAAATAAGAGTTAAAAAATAATTTTCTCATAGGAAACTTTGTGCAAAGCTACAGCCGAAACTAATGAACCAAATTCCCCCAAATTTGGCACGAATGTAGTGCATGGTTCATAAAGCGACCTTTTTCTTAAATGGTGTAAATCTGTTCAGTAGTTGCTGAGAAATTCGAATAATAAAAGTTTTCATATCTGGGCGGAGCCTAAGTGGCGTGCACGAGCTTCACTGTGATTGCCTGCCAACACTCCAAACCAGGAAGTGTTGGTAGCCATCTTGTGGCTCGGTAGAAGCAAGTCACCCGAAAACGGAGAAACAAAGGTATAAAACAAGGGAAGGTGACAGGGCAGAAACCCTCTGACCCCCTAGGCCTGCTGAGGGGTCCCAAAAAAGTATTTAAACATTTTTTTTAAAAATTGGCGCAATTCGCGCTGGGGTTATCGGGTTTCTGCTTTTTATTTTAATGAGGTCCCTGGGTGGGCTAGGTTACGGGTGCATTTCTTTAAAAAAAAAATAGCTTGCGGGGGCCCGCTGGGGTGGTCGCAGTCTCGGGGCTTCAGTCATGTTGGGAGGGGGTTGCGTGGCCCCCTTCCTGGAGCTCTCTATCTGCTTATAACTTTGGCGTCGTTTGATGATTATTTACGAAATTTTCCAAAAAGTTTCTCATTTTTGATCAGCTCCTATCTTGAAAGTTTAGGGGTGATTGGTCAAGGTGGGGATGGAGAAAAAGGGGGTGCGAAAACATGTTTTCTCAATGAATTTTTCATATGAAACTTTAGACAAGGCTACAGGTCAAACTGCAGGTCAAACTGCAGAACGGAATTACGCCAAATTTGGCAGGGAGAAAGGTCTTGGTCTAGAAAGCACGGTTTTCTTGCAATGGTGTAAATCCGTACAGTAGTTTTTGAGATATTAAAGGGAAAAAAATAGATATATCTGGTCGGTGCCTTATTCCCGAGCGGGAGCTTGCCTCTGATTGGCTGCTAACTCTTCATAGCATGACGTGTCCTCTGATTGGCTGCTAACACTTGAAACCAGGAGGTGTTAGCAGCCATCTTGTGCCTCGCATTAAAAAAGGTTCCGGGAGCAATTTAATATAGCGGAGCTCTGTGTAGTGATGATTTGGACGCAGGGAAGGTTTAAGATTTATTAACAATAAAGGAGAAACAGGTGAGCGCCAGGCAGCATGACTTCCACTCCAGGACACTACTAGGAAGATAACCCTTTCACGCTCCCTCTGCCCACTACTTCGGAGGTATGTCTTTAGAAGCCAGTCCGTTGGCTTGCAGCTCTCTACCTTTGCGAGCTAGTACGGTGCTGTGCCTGTATCTCAGCGAACTACTACGCTGCTATTCCTTTGGGAGAGGACGGCTCGTAGTTCTGACTCTGTGAGTTGAGGGGACAGGCCGCAGTTGTCCCTCTGCGAGCCTGGGTATGAACTGTTCATAAGTCTTACTATATGAGTATTGAAAAGCCATTTTGTGATTCAGTCCGTCGGCTGGCATCTGTCTGAGGCATTTCTGAAAACATACCGGAGCTCAGTCTGTGAGAGATACCCCTTTCATGCTGTCTCTCCCCACATCAGCAGGTAACGCACCCTCTTCCCACATCACTAGCATACCTTCAACAACATTCTTGGGCCCGCAAATCTCCCTCTGCAAACCACTGGTGGGCAGTTCATCCGGTGCGACTTCTCAGGCCCCTCACTTTTACGAGCCAGGCCGCTGGTTTGCAGGTCTCTGAGAAGAGATGCAAGGAGGTAACGATGATGCAGGTCAGGCACCCAACAGTACTCCGACATCCGCCAAGCAGCAGCAGCTGTTTGTCCACCATCCCAACTCACCCCCACAAACAAATGTGACTGGAACGTTTTTAAAAGTGGAGCCTAACAAATTGGCTGGTGTTGCAGTTTTAATAAAAAAAGATGCTTGTGAGGTTCGACAACTAAGAATCTTAGTAATTTATGGATTTACATATAAAACATTTTTTTTTTTTTTAAATCAAATCTTTTTTATTGAGGAATAGAGATGAAAAGAAAGACAATACAATAAATCTTCCAAGGTACAAATGGATAAAGTGTTGGCACAATGACACTTACAATAATCAAAGTCAAGTCAGAGAGAAAAGAGAAGAAAAGGGGGAAGAGAGAAAGAGAGGAAATAAGAGAGAGAAGAGAAGAGAAGAGAAGAGAAGAGAAAGGACAGGCGTATCCATAGAGCAATATTAGTCGATTTACCCAGACCTGGTTCTTTGTACACGCAACAAGAAATACACAGTGAGCATACACAGTCAACACACCAAATTCTACATAGAGTCTACATAAGCAAGCTGGCCATTGAGATGTGCATCATGGGGGTTCAAAATGGGAGGATGACGCATCCAGGGAGAACCAGAGTTTGTTGTTCGAAGGCTTCCACGTGGCTGACTGTAGCGCAGGATTGTCCGCCCCTCTTAAGAAGGAAAGCCATTCAAGCCACATTTTAAAGTTGACTTCAGCAAAGCTTTTCCATTTATAAAGTATGACCTTGCACGCCAATGTCAACATGATATCAAGCAATTGTCTGTCATGAATGTCCGGCAATTGTGTTTCTAGAGGACCCAAAATGACATATATAAATTCCTGGGCAGGCGTGATACCAAATACCTGTTGAATATATGCGAATATTTTATTCCAAAATGGTTTTAAAAGGGGACAGTTAAAAAGCATGTGTGCCAAGTCACCAGGCGCCTTTTGGCAGTTCCAACAGTTGGGCGTATCCCTCAGTTTACATTTAAACAATTTCTGGGGGGTCCAGAACACTCTGTTCAACAACATATACTTCGTTTGACATAGAATCGGGGAAACCTTGTTTGTTAATGCGGTGTTGTGTATCACTTCCCAGTCTATCGTTATACCTGTGGAGTTAGGCTCTGATTCCCACTTATTTTCGGTCAACCTGTGCGGCTTCTTGGGCAGAGGAAGGAGCAGTTTATATATTCTGGATACAAAATGGTCAGCATGGTATAGTAGTTGCAAACGGTTCACCAGCCAAGGCAATTCTGTAGTGAGGGGACATTTGGAGATAGCGGCTTTCAGTTTCAGGAATTGGTAGAATTCTATGGGTGGTAAATTAAATTTCTCTTGTAGTGTCGAGAAGGGTAGGGGCCTACCATTTTCATAAAGGTCATTCACTATATGTATACCCTTTGCAGCCCACACCTCCCAGTAAAGGGTCTTCCCCTCTATCCGAAGCATAGGGTTATGCCATAATGAGAGTAGGGTAGATCTCTTAATCACCGAAGCAGTTTTATGGGACTGGTCAAGTCGGAGGAGTGCTCTTCTGGTATTTAGTAGAATGTATTTAGAGTGAGGTACATGGGCCAAGTCCATGGTGAGGAGAGCCGAGAGGGGTGCCTGTGCCATTAACGACCTTTCGATAGTTAGCCACACTGGAGTATAGGATGTTGCATCGACCAGCCAAAGGGCCCCTTGCTTACAGAGGAAAGCTGTTTGGTAGTTCCTGAACGAGGGCAGGCCCAGGCCGCCCTTTTCTTTTGCTAGTTGCAGCTTTTTTAGTGATATCCTGGCTTTTTCCCCTCGCCATAGGAACTCTCCAAACAACCTGTCTACCTTCTTGATGAATTCGTCCGAGAAAGTCATGGGGAGCATGCAGGCTAGGTAGTTAACTAGAGGCGTGCACATCATTTTAAGGGTCTCAACCCTACCCCACCAGGACAACAATTTTGGTGACCAGCTATCTAGCAGCGTGGATATCTTTTTTAACGTTAGGTCTTCATTCAATTTCAGGGTCGTAATCAAGTCCTTCTCAAAATCCAAGCCCAAATATTTAAAAGCTTTTGGTTGCCAAGTGAGGCCAGATGAGCCCAGAATTTCTTTACCCCCGATGTTGTTTAGCAACTTAACTTCTGTTTTGTCCTTATTCAGTTTATATCCTGAAACTCTGGAAAACCCCTAAATTGTGTCCATTAAGGCCGGGATAGCCTCGTCGGCTTTTTCCGTCAAAATCAGCACATCGTCGGCATATGCAGTCAATTTTACCGTGCAGTCATCAAATGGAATACCAGCAATGGCTTCATTATGTCTAATATGCCACAAAAAGGGTTCTATTGCTAGTAAGAACAGAGATGGTGATAATGGGCATCCTTGTCTCGTCCCCTGTTTCAAGCAAAAAGTAGAAGAGAAGGAGCCACCCGCTCTGACCTTAGCGGTAGGGCCGGCATACAAAGCCATTACAAGTTTAATAAACGTTTCACCTAGGTTGAAGTTGTGCAGGACTGCCTCAAGGAAGGACCAATCTACCTTGTTAAAGGCTTTTTCCGCATCCAGTGTGACAGCTACCGTGGGAGTATTCAGAAGTTTTGCTTTTTCTAGGGCATGGGCTAGTACTCTGGTGTTATCACTAGACAGTCTATGTTTTAAGAAACCCGCTTGAGATGGGTGAACAAGGGTAGGAAGGACTTTCTGTAAACGGGCTGATAAAATCATGGCTAGTATCTTACAATCTAGATTAATCAGGGAAATCGGCCTATAATTTTTTGGTAACGATGGGTCTTTGCCGTCCTTAGGCAGCACTGCAATGGTGGCTTCTGCTAATGTGCCCCTCACCTCCCCTGACTCCGTGAATTCGTGAAATAGGTTCAGAAGAGGTTTAACCAGATCTGATGTAAAGCTTTTATAGAATTTGGCTGTAAAGCCATCCGGGCCCGGAGCTTTCCCACATTTCAATCTCCTGATCGCTTTTTCCACCTCATTGGCCGAGATCGGCTCATTAAGACTGAGTCGTTCTTCAGGCTTTAGCTTTGGCAGAACACACTCCTGTAGATATTCCTGAATTTTGTCTTCAGCCACCGATTCATTTTTAGCGTATAAGCCCTCGTAGAAGTCTTTAAAGACCTCATTTATTTTTTGGGGGTCCGAATGAAGAACTCCCGCAGCATCCTTGATAACATTAATAGCATTCTTTTGCACCTTGAATTTTAAGTATGCCGCCAGGCTCTTACCAGCTTTGTTTGATTCGCAGAGCTTAAACCTTCGCTTTCTGTCCAGCCACACCCCAGCCCTTTAGCTCACTAGCTTATTATATTCGTATTTTCTGTTGGTCATGATATTGAGTGTCTCCCGGTCCCTTGTCATTCGGTGCTTGCTCTCCAGGATAGCTATCTCAGCCTCTAACCTTTCCAGCTTTGCATTGCAGTCTCTGTTCATTGCTGAACGAATTTTGATGCACACCCCCCTTATTGTGCTTTTCAAAGCCTCCCATCGCACTAGGTCTGAGGTGTCCCCCCTCGCATTAATCTCCAAATAGGATCTAATAGCTGTTAGAATTTCAGTTCTATATTTTTCTTTGTGTAAGATTTCCTCATTTAGTCTCCAGGACGTTTGTTTAGGGGACGGTTTAATGTTACTGATGGACAGGGATATGCATGAATGGTCTGACAGTACCCTTGGTTCAATTGATGTATCCTCTATTCTCGCAATGCCATTTTGTGTAATGAAGATGTAATCAATGCGCGAGAACGAATCGTGAGGGGGAGAGTAGAATGTGTAGTCCCTATCAGTAGGGTGCTGTATTCTCCATGCATCAATTAAGTGGAATTGTTGGCATAATTTGAGAAAGGCATTATGTGATTTGTTCGGTTTGAATACACACTTCGAATCTCTATCTAAGGCCGGGTCAAAAGGGAGATTAAAATCACCCCCAATTATATGAACCGCTGTATCAGGTATCGTTGCAATCTGCTTGACTAAGCCCTGCCAAAATTCTAAGTCACTAGCGTTAGGTGCGTATACATTAGTGACAAAGAATTCCGTGTTGTCTCTAGAGAGTTTCATCGTGACCCAGCGCCCCTTTTCATCTGATTCGGAAGACAGCAATTCTACCTTGGACTTTTTTGACAATAAAACCAGAACTCCATTCTTTTTGCCAAGTGCACTAGAACCCACAACCTCCGAATAAAACTTGTTGCGCAGAGTGTAGAATTGTTTAGCATCTAGTTTAGTCTCTTGCAACAGGACAATGTCCCCCTTCTGTCTGCGCACATAGTCTAATATCTTTTGTTTTTTAACGGGTTGATTCAGACCTTTAACATTCAAAGACAGAATCTTTAGTCGGTCAAGTGAGGTTGTCCCAAGTGGAGTGGAAAGCGTTGCATGTGACATTTATAAAAGTGTATGTATCATGGTTGCTCCATGAGGTCCAATGAAAAACATGTTACATATGATGTAAAGCGGTCGGAAACTATGAGCAGACATGTGGGCACCCAGGGACAGAGCACGACTGGTCTGAGGGAGGAGTGTGGCTCAATGGTTAGAGCGGCAGACCCTGATGCAGAGTTCTGGTCCGGGACCAGGGTTCAATTCCCGCCTCGGCGGGAATTGGGCTCATAATTCCTCGGACCTGATTTCTCACCTCGGTGCCTATTCTAATCATGGGTCCCACGCTGCAACTCTGGGCAATAGCTTGCTTAACCTCCACACCGGCCCCAACAGCGCTGTGGATGCCTGGCTTCACCCTGGGGGTGCCCAGGAGTGGACACTTCACAGGGAAAGCCAGGAGGGGTTCCACAGCGGTATGAGTAATAGTGCCAGGAAACCGCTTGGTGACAGTGCGCTCTACAAATACCTTTACATTTACATTTACATTTACATTTACATTTGAGTGTATATATACAAATACAGCATATGCATGGTAAAACTTGTCAAATCAAGAGCAAGGAGATAGATCAGAAGAAAAAGGAATAGCAGTGAAAAGAGAAGAGGAAGAAGAAAGAAGAAAGAAGGAAAAAGAAAAAGCAAAAATACAAACCACAATACACAACACCCATCCCCCCCAAACCCCCACATCCCCCCACCCCACCCTCCCCAACTGTAGTACAGAAGCATGGCGACGTTGAGGAAAACCGCAGTAACCCTCCCGTCCAAACTAGTCGTGTATAGACATTGGAACAGCTATGCACAATGCAAAAAGCATATAAACACAACGCAAGCAGTGGAACATTGGAGTGGTGTATCAGAGTCAGCATTAAATCAATAAAGCGCTCCCACTGTATACTCTAGATAGACCAACAAATAATCCTGAGTGACCACTAAATTCTAACTATCGAACGATGAGTAGAGAGTACAACAAGGACCATTGGAAGGTATTATAGCATCATATCCTTCATTTAAGGCCCGTAATGGCTAGTAGGCTATAGGTCTATACATCAATGGTAGGTAGCCCAAGTAGAAACAATAAACTGCCAGTAACAGTTCCCTAAACAGAGAATCTCAGCATGATCAGTGTAAAATCCGATCAACTCCGAACCACCCCACCAGTGACCCGGATGTTGGATTTAGTCTGCTCAATTCAGGAGTTTAAATCGATAGCCATAGATCAACACCAGATCGAAACTAGAGAAGTAATATAAAGAAACTTCCAGGACTTTAGTTCAAACCCTTGCGCCAATTTCCGAAGTACCATAAAACTTCCAGTGCTGGATGGTGCCCATGAACTGGAGACCTTACCCTATAGGCACCTTGCAATAGACAAGCCCACAGGCTTGTAGAATTAACAGAGCATAGATGACTTAATGAAAGCACTAAAACTCGGACGTGGTCATTTGTATCCTGAGGCTGAGGCCGAGGTTGCTAGACTGTCTGGGTTATTAATCTCCATGTCGCGCTCCATATCTCGTTCTTCCAAGTCTTCAAGCATGCGTTTGAGCTTCATAGGATCCGTGAAGTAGTGAGACGATCCACGTATTGTCACCCTGTACTTTGCTGGGCCCACAAAACCAAATTGATATCCCTTCACAGACAGTTGTGGTCGTAGGGCTAGGAAGGCCTTCCTTATTTCCACGGTTTCCTTACTGTAATCTTGAGAAATGTAGATCTTGGCGTCCTTCCACAGGATATGATTGTGCTTCCGCACGAAGGCAAGGATTTGCTCCACATGTTGGTAGAGTAGCGGTTTACACACGATGGGCCTTGGTCCTCTCTGCGTCTTAGTGATTCTCCCTGGTACTCTATGAGCTCTGTCAAATTCAAGAGGGTTTGTAAAAGTCAGGTTCGTGGCTTTAGCAAACCATGTTTCCAAGAATCGAATACACGATCCTTCTGAATCTTCGGACCCCTCCGGAACCCCAAAAATGCGTAGGTTCCCTCTTCTATTTCTGTCTTCCAACTCAGCCAGTCGTCTAGTAGTTTGGTCGGAAGAGATGTGAAGGTGTTTCAGAGCTGCCGAGGTTTTAACCTCTATGTCTTCCAAGTGACTAATCCTGGATTCCGTTTCTGTTAAACGCGCATTAGTGTCTCTAATATCTTGACGAATTGCCACCACTTCCTCTTTAGTGACCTTAGCTAGGTCCTTCACTTCATCTAGCCTGTTCAATATCATATCAAGTGCATCCGGAGTGACTTTCTTTGGTTTATTCGGCGATCCCGGGTTCGAGTGGTCCGATTTAAGTCTTTTAAGGGTATGTATGTATGTATGTATGTATAGGCATTTATATAGCGCACTACTTACCCGGAGGGTCCCAAGGCGCTTCGACCGCTGCGAAACCCTTCCTGGCTTCCCTGAGAGATGGCCCCTTAACGGGTATCTCCAGGGTGAGACCAAGCATCCCCGGCGGTCTGGTGGGGCCGTTAGTGAAGATGAGGCAAGCTAATGCCCAGAGTTGCCGAGTGTGATCGCTGATCAAAGTGGGCACCGAGGCGACCCTGGTCTTTGGTATCCATCGTGAATGCTTAGTTCCTTGGACGGTGCTCTGGCAGCCCCTCTTCGGTAAGCACGTGGGGTAGATTAGACAACACTGATCTATAGGATCTATAGGAGAGATCTATAGGAGAGAATGGTCACCCAGATCTCTGTTCACCATTGAATATATAGCAGTCCGTCAAGTGGAACCTGAGGTATAGAGCGTCACATATATTCATTCAGGTGAACACGTGGTTCATGTAATGTCATTGGTGAGGTCACTGTGTATAGATCGCTATAACATTGAGAGATCACTGTGGTCTGCTGTTAGGCAATCCAGGCACTCACTGCTGCAGGGGAAATCACTGAAGAGATAGTGCATTGAGAAAGCACTGTGTCATTGAATTTACCACTGTGGTCTGGTAACAGGCAGTCCAGGCACTCAGCATAATCCCATTATGCCCTCATGATCAAACTGGAAATTATGTGCTTACTTTCCTTCCCAGGTGTTAGTAAAAGCTGCTAAACTTACTCGCCTGGCGTTTTATTTATGCTGGATTAAGCGGGATGTAAAGTGGAGAGCCACTTCATTTCGTTTCGATTTTAGGGCGTTTCAGATCATTATCGAGCATTCTCGAGTGGCGGCCGCCATCTTGGTTAGGTTTAAAGAAGCCTGGACATGGCCGATCATACTTTACTCACGCATTCTTGCCTTTACTTTATCTTTGCCCTGCATCTCAAAGCGTCGCTGGGCATCGCCGTTACCACAATCCTCCTTACGCTGGCAGATTCACTGCATCCTCGGAGTTACTCCGCGCCTCGTTTCCTTTCTTTTGCCGGCGCTCCCGCCATGAGCGTCCTGAGCCTCGCTCGGCACCTCGCTCCGTGTAACTCTCGCACCGCTTCAGCTACGGCCACACAGGACGGCTCACCGCATACTGGAAATGCTCCGGTGCCCGAACCCTCGCTCACATCTGTGCTGCAGGCTTAACAAAGCGTCCCAATTCCCGATGGCAGAGTTCGTGACGGGAGGAGAGACGCTCTACACCGCCATCTTCCTCGGCGACAACAACAAATAAAACTATGTGAGTAAAATATTTTATTAAAAGAAAACAACAACAAATAAAACTATGTACATCCATGGCATGTCATCCCTCGACAATTTGTGAATCACAGCCTGCAAAACAAAACGAAAAAAAAGATGGTGTGTTATGCAGGAGCGGCTGGTGACATTTGAAAATGGTGGGGTGTAAATACTACACTGTGGGGAGCGAACAAGCCCGACCCACTTATGGGGGTTTCCAGGGGTCTCCCCTGAGAACATTTTGAAAAAAGAGTGGGAAAATGTTGAATTTTCAAGCAAATTTGAGAAAGAAAATAGGTGGCTTGGCGAACACATCTCTGGGAGTAGCCAGGCAAGTCTCTTTGCACTTGCACAGATACATCAGTCTCCCTGCATTGGCATAGGCGCAGTCACCCTGCACTCATAGACCCATTACTCACCCTTCTCTGACACATCACTAAGCCAGCATTCACCCATCCACATCACTCACCCTGGACTCACACAGGCACACTGCTCAACCTTCACTCACACAGGCACACTGCTCAACCTGCACTCACACAGACATCACTCACTTCACCCTGGACTCACACAGGCACATCGCTCACCCTGGACTCACACAGGAACATCACTCACTCTGGACTCACACAGGCACACTGCTCAACCTGCACTCACACAGACATCACTCACCCTTCGCTGCACTGCACTCAATAGGTTTAATTTATTACAGCCTGTCTAGGTATTTGTGATACTATTTAAAAAAATGTAAATAATCCATTTCAACAATAATATACAGAGAATTCCTTCAATTACATTGCTCACGGTGACCAATAATGTGCCATATAGACAAAGCAATAAACAACAGTGGAAATGATAACACCCTTATAGCAATCGGATTCGGTCCTGCAAAAATTCGGTCATTCCAATGTTTGTTTTATGGAAAATAATTATTTAATAAAAATAACAAACTTATGTGAAACAGGAAACAGACAAAGATTCATTTACATGTGCAACATCATAAGCAAATAGAGATATCCTGCTTCGTTCATAGCAACAAAGCAGCAGTCATCTGCAGCGCTTCCTGACTTCCAGCCATGTGCTTTGCTTAACTATTTATCTTTTTAAAGTGCCCCCCCGCCAGCAGCACAAACAGGATTAAATAAAGCAAAGCAAATCTCAGAAGGCTTTGTTTAAACACGAGCACAATACCGCAGTCCATCTGCCTCTCCAGGTGTGTGCACTTCTGATGTAGCGCTGTCATTTATAACAAAGTATGAGGCGCTGAGCAGGAGAAATGTTTGATATCCTGATTATTAAGTAATTGTTACCACACTAGATGCAGAAGCCATAACCGCACAGTAATTCGTGTCATTGTAAAGCGCTCTGATATCTGCAAAGATCTTGTTCGCGCTATATAAAACCTTCAAAATAAATAAATAAATAAATAAACTGCCAAAATCAATAGTGCTGACAAGCTTAATTAAATTAAATATGAATATGTCTCTGATGAGCCCAAACTGCATGGCGGTGGCCCACTTGACCCTTCCCCGGAGCAGCCTTTGATGGGAGGCAGTGTTCGGCGTGATGGATTTCACTCTGAGGATAGTAGCAGTCTGCACCCCGGCTACTGTAGGAAATTGCTGCAAGACGGATAGCTCTCCGGGCTGAGGTGCTGTGGGCGACTTACAAAGTGCGGGGCAGAGTGTGGTTCTCACAGCGACGCTCCTGGGATGTGTCCCCTGCTGGTGTTCAGACCCTGTCCTCTTGTCTTCTCCTGCACTTTGCATGCACCCCTTGAGCCTCTTGGCTTCTTCTGCATTCCACTTCAAGCACATTGAGCCTCCTAACTTCTGCACTCCTCACAAAGCTCTCTGAATCTCCTGGCTTCTTGTGCACTCCATATGCGGCACTCTGAACCTCTTGGCTCATCACCGTGAAGAACCCTGAGACTGCTGGCTTTGTCTACTCGTCACATGAATCACGCCGAGCCTCTTGGCTTCTCCCACACTCTGCATGCACCTCACTCACCTGGCTTTTTATGAACCCCACATGCACTACCCTAAGCCTCTTGACGTCTCCTGAACTCTGCACGCAGCATCCTGCATCTCGTGACCTTTCCTGCACCCAGAGTGTATTGGCTTTCCTTCACTCCTCATGCACAACCCGGAGCCTCTTTACTTCTACCGCACACCGAACCTTGGGCCTATTGAATTACTCTGGGCTCTGCGTGCACAACCCTGATCCTCCTGGCTTCTCCTGCACCCTGAGCATCTTGTTTTCTCCTGCATGCACCACCCTGAGCCTATTTGTTTCTCCCACATGCTTCACTCTGCAGTCTACATCCAGAACACCAACCCTACTGGCTATTTTGGCACTCCGTATGCTGGACTCTGAGCCTATTGGCTAATCACCATGCAGTACCCTGTGCTTTGTAGTTTCTTCTCCGCACAACATGTACCACTCTGATCCTCTTTGCTTCTTCCAAATACTGCACCCTGGACCACCTGCTCGCGGCTTGCGGGGTGGGGGGCCTCACGGGTTGTGGGGGGGGGGAAACAGGGAATTAAATATAAAACTGAACACTTACCTGACCGCCGGTCCGCGCCGCCTCTGCTCCCCTTGGCTCCTTCACAACGGCACTGGAGTGGACTGGCAGTCCCTTTCAGCCAATCTGGCGCTGCCAGCAGCGCCAGGATTGGCTTAGGGCACGGCTACTCTTTGCCCGCGGCACTCCCATTAGGAGACCGAGGGGCTCCTAATGGGCATGCGCAAACCAGTTCAAACACAAGTGCGCATGACTGGGCACGGGCAAAAAATTCACCCTCCGTCCCCACTCATGCGCACTTGTGTCGTGCTGCTGCCTGCCCCTGGTGACGGTCTGACAATCATGTCAGTCAACATGACGCCGGATCGCCCACCTTCTTCAGTCTCTGAAGGGGGTGGGCAGTCCGATGTCATGCTGACTGACATGATTGTTAGTTCTCCCATGGCGTCTTTGAACTTAAGTAAACTGAGTCAGTTTACTTAAGTTCAGAAACGCCAAGGGATCTGCGGGGGGGGGGCTACGCCCCCACGCCCCAATGGACGAACCACGACTGGCGTAATGAGTCCAGCAAAAGAGAGAGAAAGAAAGGAAGAGTGAGATACAAGGAAGATAGAAAGAGAGAAACAGTGTGACAGAGAGGAAGAGAGAGAAAGAGTGACAGAGAGAGGAAGAGAGAGAGCGAAAGAGAGAGAGGAAGACAGAAAGAAAGAGTAAGACAAGGAGTAAGACAGAGAAAGAGAGACAGAGAGAAAGAGAGAGATACAAGGAAGAGAGAAAGAGAGAAACAGTGTGAGAGAGAGAGGAAGAGAGAAGGACAAATAGCGGAGAGAAGAAGAGAGAGATACAAAGAGTGTGAGAGAGGAAGAGAGAAAGATTAAGAAAGAAAGACAGAAAGAAAGAAAGAGTGAGATACACAGAAGTGAGAAAGAAAAAGTGTGGGAGAGAGGAAAAGAGAGAAAAACAGTGTGAGAGAGAGGAAGAGAGAGAGAGAGGAAGGGAGAGAAAGAAAGAATGAGAGAGGAAGAGACAGAGAAAGTATGAGCGAGAGAGAAAGCAAGAGATGGAGAGGGAGTGTTGACACTGGAGAAAATCTTCGCAGCTCACCTTTGTGTCACCGGTGTGTCTCCAACCACGTGCCGGGACATACTGCACCCTCAAGTTTAGTTATCTGAAAGATAGTATAGAATTAGTAATTGCAGACGATATACAACTGCACATGCATAATTCTCTGTTTCAGCTCTGTGCACCCAGGCTGCTGCATCCCATCCACTTCCACTGCCCAGCTGTGTCTAACAACCGCTGCGCACCCAGGGCCATAGTACTAAGAACGGCGATAACATTATGGCCGCCTTAGCGACAGGAAACTGGGGCTTGATAATATGCCCTTGTGAATTCCCATAGAAGCCCAGGTTTGATGTCCTTCACACCAGAACCTGGGCTTCTGTGGGAATTCTCAAGGGCATATTATCAAGCCACTTATCGCCGCTTTAGCAGTAGTTTCCTGCCACTAAAGCGGTGATAATGTTATCGCCGTTCTTGATATTATCATCCCAAGTCTGCTGCAGCCCATACGATTGCACTGCCCAGAGATGTATAATAGTTGCTGCACACCCAGGCTGCTGCACACCATGCACTCCCACTATTTGGAGCTAACTGCCTGCTGCTGCACATCCAGGCCGCTGCACACTATCCACTCCCACTGGCCGGAGGTGAGTGCCCACTGCTGCGCAAACAAGCCTCTCTGCTCACCTTCCACCACCGGCATGTGTCGAAGAGAGTCAACCACGTGCCAAAGGAACCTCCTCAGCCTCAATACATGCGTTCAATGGAGCTCACAATTTAAACTGGGTGTTGATAGTATGGATGGCCACACATCATCGCAGGTTCTACACGTGTTCAGCTCTGGTGCTGTTGGGGTGGGTGGATGCCAATTTGTGAATCAGAGCCTGTTAGATAAAAAGCTAGATAAGATTGTGCGTCATGCATCCATCAAAAGAGAGAGGAAGAGAGAGCGAGAGTGGGAGAGAATGAGTGAGAGAGTGACACTGAAGAAAATCTTCACAGCTCACCTTTGTGTCACCGCTGTGTCTCCAACCACGTGCCGGGACATAGTGCACCCTCAAGCTCCCACATCTGAAAGATACTACAGAAATAGTAATTGTAGGAAAGACCCGTAAGCAGGAATGAAAAGACAGAGACAGTAATTCTCTTGATGTGGTTTAATGCTCATAACATGTTTTGTAAGCAGCAAGTATAAAGCAAGAATGACTGAACCCCCATTAACTTCTACCTTCCAACCTTTTCACATTCAAAACATAACCTTCCCAAAGCAACGCGAGGCAGCCAGGAGCCTGTGAGAGCCCATAGTTGGAAGTCTGCACCGGCTCCTCGGGCATTGCACCAGTGCTCGTGTTACCAATCTGACGCTGTGGTATAGTATATACGAGTGCGTATGCCTAAATCGATCTGCCGTCTTTCTGCATTCATGGTGCTTTACCCCATCCATTTCCGTCGCCCAGAGTTATCGGCCCAATGCTGCGCACCAAGGCCTCACTGCTCACCTTTTTGCGATCATGGCACCCTCTACATCATGCAGCTCCGTTTTGCAAGCTAACAGGTTTCACATTTGGAACTGAGTCTTGATATTGCCATGGCAGAGGACATACTAGTGCTCCTATCATCATCGCAGGTTGTACACCCGCTCAGTGCTTGGGGTGCTACTAACTCAGAAAGAAGTGAGGCCACATACTCTAAACTCTAAAATGGTGCAGAGCACGGGCGCACGGTCTTTTATATTAGCAGGGTCACGTGTCCTGTGACACCTGTGCTGGATGGGTGTGGTGTGGGTGTATACCAGGCATGAGGGAGTGGCTGCGGCATCAGTGTTGCCAGATTGGGCTAGATCAAGCACAATTGGGCTATATTTTTCCGGTTGTGTTGTAAAAGTTTGGTTTGTGCTGGTTGCCAGAGTATAAATATATATAGAACGCTCCAGCAAAGTAGTATGTTAATGCGCTTTATTAGAGAAATATTTACTTGGCATACTGCTGCAACATCAATTCAAATGCATTCACCACCTGCTTGACGCTGTCCCTGCCCCTCCTTCCCTAAAGTACCAATATTGGGCTAGTTTGGGCTACTTTTTAGTTGGCTTTGGGTTATAGAAAGCTTTAAAAATCTGAGAACACTGGATGCAGGTGTCCGTGTTAGAATGCAATCCACAGTGTCACTTTGTGAGCCGAGTCCCACAATGTGGCCGACATCGAAGGTACGGGAAATTACTGACGATATATTCATTCGTAGTTGCACACAAGAAAGATGATGGACATGAGACATCTGTGTGGATATGAATGTTTATTGCACATTCAGTGGAGTGTTGCAGCTGTAGCAATACAGGGCTATGGAAAGTTGAAGTTTCAGTTTTGGCACATGGTGGGCAGCCAATTAGAGACAAGGTCGTTGTCTGAGTTAGGCTGCACCAACATATGTACTTATACAATCACTCCAACGATCCTCAAGCACGTATAAATTCAGTATACACTCTCCTTGCAGTACTCTAATGATGCAGTCTCCACATACGTACTTGTACAATGACCAAGACAAAGTTACATTACTGAAGTTTTCCCCCAGTGTGAAAGGTAAGATGGTTGCATACGCTGTCCAGAGCACTATGTAATGTTGTAGGGCCTATGGGGCAGAATTTTGCATACATAATGAACAGACGGATACAGATAGATAGTGGAATTGGGTATGGGCACGTGCGCTCGACTCCTTTTTATTAACAGAGTCACATGTCCAGTGACGTCTGTGGTGGATGCGTGTGGGGTGATTGTCAGCCAACCCTCCGTGAATTGTTGGTGGTGGCAACAAGTACAATAGTAATCATTGGATCAGACACCGAGATTCAATCATAAGGGGTCAATGATTTCTGCTGCACTAAGGTACGGGTACCAGATATGAAATCATACAGAAAAGATTCTATCGTAAAGGGTTTATGACTTGTGATACACTGAGGTAGGATAGCAGATGTGAAAATATACACAAAATATTGTATCAGAAAGGGTGCATGAGTTGTGCTCCACTGACGTAGGGGCATAGGAAGCATTCAGCATGTGCGCAGTCAGCGATTATGCGTGGTCAGGGGGGCCGCACTGGGAGCAATGTCTCTTGCCCATTGAACTGCGTCGTCTGCTATTGCGACTTGATGTGAATTGTGAGCCCTGCTATTCGCAGTGTAGGTGGATAGAACAAAAGATGAAACATTTATGAAATACACTGTAGAAATATGTATGTTTCAGGGACGTTATGGTTCAAATTATCATTTAAAAAACTTTTGTAATTCACAGAAAAAAACGTAGGTTTCTGGGATGCTATAGTTACAAATGAGCATTTAAAAAACCTTTGAAATTCACTGAAAAAACCATAGGTTTCAGGGATTTTAAAGTTAGTTGGACATTTCACTCGTACAATAGAAATTCCACTGTTATAGTTATTTGAGCTAACTATAACTAGCGCCCCCGCAATGCACTGCTGATGAGGCCACATATGATATTACATCATTCATGACATGGTCAGTGACATCATTGATGAAATCACTGATGACATCTTAATTGACATCACTCATGATGTCACTGATGACATCATCCATGTGATAATTTCATGCATCTTCACACACCCTAATATAACTTTTGATACACCCACTCTACAATACAGACTGCCATTCTCAAAACCATAGGCACTTCAACACCAATAACTACATACCTACTCACTGATTCCTAGGTCTCCACACACATCCACTCATTCACCCATACAATCACTCATACATACCATCACTGATCAACACAACACATGCACTCATACACCTATACAGATACTCACATAGTGCCAATCATTCATGGAGTTACTCATACACCTAGTCAGTCATGCAAAGAATCAATCACACTTCCATTTACTGACCTATGGAGTTATACTCACAACAAATCACTTATTCAAACAGAAACAAACACATAATTACTCTCTTATACAATCACTGACAGCATTGTCAAAGAGTTCTCCAACCCCAGCGCCGGAAATAACGACATCACTCCCTCACAAGACCTCTGCAACTCACTCGCCTCGTTCTTCCACCGCAAGATCTCCGATATACACAACAGCTTCGACGCACAGACCACACACCTTACCACCGAACCAATGCCCGCCACCACCACCCTCTGCAACTGGACCCCGATCAGCACCGAAGACACCACCCGCACGATGAACTCCATCCACTCCGGATCACCAACCGACCCATGCCCACACCACGTCTTCAACAAAGCCGACGCCATCGTCGCACCCCATCTCTGAGACATCATCAACTCCTCCTTCCACACCGCCACCTTCCCGGAGAGCTGGAAGCACGCAGAGCTGACTGCCCTCCTGAAGAAACCAACGGCGGACCCCACTGACCTCAAGAACTACGTCCCATCTCGCTCCTTCCTTTACCGGCCAAAGTCATCGAGAAGAGCGTCAACAGACAGCTTGCCGCCTTCCTCGAGACGAACGGATCCCTCGACCCCTCACAGTCCGGGTTCCAGGCCAACCACAGAACCGAGACCGCCCTAATCGCAGCCACCGACGACATCAGAACCCTGATTGACAACGGGGAAATAGCGGCCCTCATCCTCCTGGACCTTTCTGCGGCGTTCGACACTGTCTGACACCGCACCCTAGTGAAGCGCCTCAGCAACATCGGAATCCGAGAGAAAGCACTGGAGTGGATCATCTCGTTCCTCGCCGGAAGAACCCAGAGAGTCCGCCTCCCTACGTTCAGATCCGAGGCCACCGAAGTCATCTGCGGCGTACCACAAGGATCTTCACTTAGTCCAACCGTCTTCAACGTCTACATGAGCCCCCTCGCAGCCATCGCAGGCCAACACAACCTCAACATCATCTCCTACGCCGACGACACCCAGCTGATCCTCTCCCTCACCAACGACCCCACCACCGCCAGAGCCAACCTACACGAAGGGATGAAAGACGTCGCCGACTGGATGAAGAACAGCCGCCTTAAACTGAACTCAGACAAGACGGAGTCCTCATCCTGGGATCATCACCCTCTGCCTGGGACAACTCCTGGTGGCCCCCGGCCCTGGGCACCGCTCCCAAACCAACGGACCACGCACGCACCCTGGGCTTCATCCTGGACTCCTCCCTGTCGATGACCAGAGAAGTCAACGCCGTCTCATCTTCATGCTTCAGCACCCTGCGCATGCTCCGCAAGATCTTCAGATGGATCCCCACCGAAACCAGGAAGACCGGCACCCAGGCACTCGTCACCAGCCGACTGGACTACGGGAACACCCTCTACGCCGGAACCACAGCCAAACTTCAAAAAAGACTCCAACGCATCCAGAACCCCTCCGCATGACTCATCCTGGACATCCCCCGACACAGCCACATCACCGGACACCTGAGGGACCTGCACTGGCTCCCCGTCAGCAAGAGAATCACCTCCAGACTCCTCACCCACGCACACAAGGCTCTCCACGACCTGGGCCCCAAGTACCTCAACGACCGCCTGGCCTTCTACACGCCCACCCGCCAGCTACGATCGACCAGCCACGCCCTCGCCACCGTTCCACGCATCCGCAGAGCCACCGCTGGAGGAATATCCTTCTCCTACCTGGCAGCCAAGACTTGGAACTCCCTCCCCACCCAACTACGGCGTACCCAAGACCATCTCTCCTTCAGGAAGCAGCTCAAGACCTGGTTGTTCGAGCAGTAACTTACCCCTCTCCCCCAGCGCCTTGAGACCCTCCCGGGTGAGTAGCGTGCTTTACAAATGCCGTGATTGATTGATTGATTGACTGATACAAGTAAACACTCATCTATACAGTCACTCTCACAATCGCTGACTCTCACATATAGTCATTTATATACTCCAACTCTGACACACACTGCCTTTTACATATGTAGTTACTTGGACATGTACCACTGAGACATCCATTCACTCAGTAGTACACCCATACACACACCGACCCACCCATACAGCTGTTTCCACATGCACTATTGAACCCATACAGCCAGTGAATCAATCACTCAAACATGTATGCACAGTCACACACTGCCCACGCATCAACACACACACACAATCAGGCACCCATACAAATACTCTGGCAACCAATCCATAACCCATATAGACACTCATGTAGCTACTAACCAAGCCATGGAGCCGCTTATACAACAGCAGACAGACTGATACAGAAATTCACAGTTTAGTCACTAACCCATGCATTCAATAAGACACGTCATAGCTCACTTAAACAGTCAGTGACGCACCTACTAAATCCTCCATCCAAACACTTATACATCCACTCTTTCTTCAATACACTGTGGCATATATATAATACATATTTAAACTTTATAGAAACACAGAGTCACTGGATGATGTCATCAGTGATGTCATTTGAGATGTCATCAGTGATGTCACTGACCATGTCATGAATGATGTAATATGTGACGTCATCAGCAGTGCATTGCGGGGGCGCGAGTTAGTTAGCTCAACTATAACGGCGGACTTTCTATGGTTTTGTACGAGTGAAATGCCCAATTAACTTTAACGTCCCTGAAACCTATGTTTTTTTCAGTGAAAAAAAAAATATATATATATATACACACACACACACACACACACACACATATATATATATAGTTTAAATATGTTATCTTATATATAACATTATTATTATTATTATTTGCATTTGTAGAGCGCACTGTAACCCTACGGGCATCCTGGCACTAAGAGAGCAATCAGCACAAGAACTGTCAGCTACACAGAAGAAAAGGGCTTACCATCCAGTGAGACAACTGCTACCCTCGATAACACACATTATACCCTAGGGAAGAGCCAAGTTTTTTTGTGGAACAGCAGCAGACTTTGTGTCCTCCTAATTTCCAAAGGGAGGGAATTCCAGAGGTGAGCTGCTGCCACGCTAAAGGCTCTCCCTCCCAGGGTCACCCTCCTTATAGTGGGAATTCTAACACAATTGGCAGTAGCAGAGCAGAGATTCCGGGTAGGCTTGTACCACTGGAACTTGCCCTGTAGCGGCTTAGAGCCCTGTTCATAGAGTGCTCTAAATACAATGCACAATGATTTAAACCGGATCCTTTGCGCTACTGGGAGCCAATGTAGATCCACCAAAGCTTGTGTAGTTGACGACCAACGTGGTCGAGAGAGTGCTAACTTAGCTGCTGCCATCTGAACGCTCTGCAGTCTGGTAATCAGGTATTCCGGGGATTCCAATAGCAGAGCATTGCAGTAGTCCAGGCGGCTGACTACTGTTGTTCTTGCCTGATCAGGTAGCAGTGGCAGCACCTTCCGAAGACCACAGATCAAAGAAAAACAACTTCCAACCAGTTTATTAACGTGGGTCTCCAGATTGAGATTTTCATTAAAACTGACCCCGAAATTGCGCACCGTGTTTACTGGTGTCAGTATACCACCTGATGTTAGAGGCCAGAAATCTGTTGGCAGGCTTCGCATGACCCCCCCGCCCCCTACCTTGCACTGCAAAATCTCTGTTTTTTCACTGTTAAACTGGAGGGAATTTTTCTTCAGCCATTTCGTCATTTCATGCATGCAATCATGAAAGCAGTTCAGTGATTCTGCCTGCTCCCCATCCAGGGATATCAAAAGCTGTGTATCTTCCGCATAATTAATCACACTGATATTATGCGCTTTAATGATTCCCAGCAAAAGTTGCATATAGGCATTAAACAAAATGGGGTTGATTGACGAGCCCTGAGGAACCCCATGTAGGACTTTCACCGGTTCCGATTTGTGCGGGAGTGCCACCGCCTGCCATCTATCAGACAGATAGGTGGATGCTATGCGAGTGTTTCTGTTATGGCTGGCACATTGAGGCCCCATGTTAAACATAAGATGGTCTGATTGGTGGCAAGCTGTGAATTGGCAGTGGCGATGGTTGGTCCATAAATATTTTGTGTCTTATGCTTTGTCATGTCTACCTGTCACTAGCAGATTATCACTGGAATCATAGTCCACTATATTTACATTGTTAACTATGGTCATCAATATCTCATACATTTATATTTTGGTATGTTTCTTGCCACCAGGTCAATCCTCTTTGTATCTCTTCCATAGACAATATGCATTGACAATATTACATGCTTGAAATATGTACTCAATCTGTGCTGTAAGTGTCCCATTTATGAAGCTTCACTGTTTAATTGCATACAATGAAAATAAAGTTGAAAAATAAAGAAATAGATGTAAACATAAGAAACACAAACAAATATTAACAAATCAA
Organism: Lissotriton vulgaris; assembly: GCF_964263255.1. Classification (NCBI taxonomy): domain Eukaryota; kingdom Metazoa; phylum Chordata; class Amphibia; order Caudata; family Salamandridae; genus Lissotriton; species Lissotriton vulgaris. Next base: position 430,620,792 of record NC_141695.1, on the reverse strand, counting down.
CTGGAAAACATTAAATAAATTACCAAATGAATTAACTATAAAAACTATTAAATCCCAAAAGGCATTTACTGAAACTATTATAAAAAAAATGCACATGAAAAATATATAAAAAATAAACAAATAATAATAATAGATACATTTTTAAAATATTTAGAAAAGTATTAGTGATAGCAACAGAAGTAAAAGTGTAGGCTTTCAGAAGGGTTACATTTTCTATTCCCACTCCAAACAAGTCAACAGTAGGGAAAGTATTGGACTTCGGAAAGGTAAGATTTACTATTCCACCTCCAGTCTGTGCAATAGCAGGGAAGGCATTGGACTTCGCAGGGGTACGATTTACTATTCCCACTCCACTTGGTGCAACAGTGCGGAAAGCATGGAACTTTGGAGGTATTACATTTACTATTCCTACTCCAGTCTATTCAAAAGTAGGGAAAGTTGTTGGACTTTAGAGGAGTAATATATACTATTCCCACACCAGTCTGTGCAACAGTAGTGAAAGCATTGGACTTCAGAAGGATTAAATTCACTATTCTCACTCCAGTCTGTGCAACAGCATGGAAAGAATTGGACTTGGGAAGCGTAAGATTTACTATTCCCCCTCCAATCTGTGCAACAGTAGAGAAAGTATTGGACTTCAGCGGGGTATGATTTACTATGCCCACTCTAGTCAGTGCAACAGTAGGGAATGCATTGGACTTCAGAGGGATTAAATTCACTATTCCCACTCCAGTCAGTGAAATAGTAGGGAAAGCTTTAGATTTCAGAGGGGTTACATTTACTATTCCCACTCTAGTCTGTGCAACAGTAGGGAAAGCATTTGACTTTGGAGAGGTTGAATGTACTATTTCCACCCCAGTCTGTGCAACAGACTGGGGTGGAAATATGTACTTTTATGTACTTCACATAAAATATATTACATATTTGAATTACCCTATTGATTTAGATATTCATCCAGATCCTGCAGCAATCATCCGTTTTCCCCACAGGTCTCAAAGGGAAAAAACAGGTACAGACCACAAATAGGCTCGTGAAAAATCAGGTGCTGTTTATTTTCACCACGCCCTCCTTAGCATCATTATATATATATATATATATATATATATATATATATATATATATATATATATATATATATATATATTCACTGAAAAAACCATAGGTTATAGACCATATATAGTTAGGAATTAGCATTTACAAAACCTTGAAAATTCACCGAAAAAACCATAGGTTATAGACCATATATAGTTAGGAATTAGCATTTACAAAACCTTATTTTACTCACACAAAACCATTGAAATTCCATATATAGTTAGATGCACTAACTATATATCGCGCACCCGCAATCCACTGCTGATGATGTCACATATTACATCATTCATGACATGGTCAGTGACATCACTGATGACATCACTGATGACATCTCAAATGACATCACTGATGACATCACTGATGACAACATCCAGTGACTGTATGTTTCTGTAAAGTTAAAATATGTCTTACATATTGAAGAATGAGTGGATGTATAAGTGTCTGGATGAAGGATTTAGTAGGTGCATGACTGACTGTATGAGTGAGTGATTAAATGTGTCTCACTGAGAGCATGGGTTAGTGACTAAACTGTCTTAATTTGTGCATCATTATGTCTGTTGTTCTGTAAACTGTTGCATGTGTTGATAAGTAGCTATATGAGTAACTATATGGGTTATTGATTGGTTGCCCAAGTATTTGTATGGGAGACTGAGTGTGTGTGTGGGTGGCTGGGAGGTGTATGACTCTGTGCATAGATGTGTGAGCAGTTGATTCACTAGATGTATGGTTTCAAAAGTGCATGTGGAAACAGCTGTATGGGCGGTTGACTGTGTGCATGAGTGTATTGGTGAGTGAATGGATATCTCAGTGCTACATGTCAAAGTAAGTACATATGTAAAACACAGTACATGTGAGAGTTGACATATATAAATAACTGTGCATAAGAGCCAGTGAATGTGTGAGTGGCTGTATGGATCATTGTGAACTTGTATCAGGGATTGTATAAGAGAGTAAATATGTGTTAGTATATGTTTGAATAAGTAAAGTTTGTATAACGGTATAGTTGAGGAAATGGAGGTGTGATTGATTCTTTGCATGACTGACTAGGTGTGTGAGTAACTCCATGGATAAGTGACAGTCTGTGAGTGTCTGTTTACACTGATTGTATCTAAGGTATTATAGTCAGAAGAGGTTCATCGTATTATCACATGAATGATATCATCAGTGATGTCACCAGTGATGTCATTTGATATGTCATCAGTGATGTCATTTGAGATGTCATCAGTGATGTCACTGACCATGTCATGAATGATGTAATATGTGACATCATCAGCAGTGGATTGCGGGTGCGCGATATTTAGTTAGTGCAACTAACTATATATGGAATTTCAATGGTTTTGTGTGAGTAAAATAAGGTTTTGTAAATGCTAATTCCTAACTATATATGGTCTATAACCTATGGTTTTTTCAGTGAATTTTCAAGGTTTTGTAAATGCTAATTCCTAACTATATATGGTCTATAACCTATGGTTTTTTCAGTGAATTTCAATGGTTTTTTAATAGCAAATATCTGTAGCTGTAAAATGTATTCTTCTTTAAATCTTAAAATATATTTTACATGTTTTTTATACAATTTTTTTTAAAAAAAAATGTTGTTTCGCTCCCAGTCCGCGAACCGGTCAGCTTCCCGTTAGCTCAATTTAAAGCCGCGACTCGGTCCGCGAACCGGTAAACGTTCCTTTAGCGTAACTGTTACGTTAGCATGACATTTTGCGTTGTCGCGTAATACGTCATTTGATGCGCCAAGTTAGCGGACCCGGAAGCGGACTGGAAAGCGGAGCAAAGCGCGAAACGTAAACACAGCAGGTCATGTGACTCGGTAATAACACTTTTCATTGGTTTATTTCACTTTTGGTTTCCTAATGATGTAATACTAGGTCATGTGATCTAAAATTAACACTTTTCATTGGTTTAGAACTTTTACTTTTCCCAAATGATGAAAACCCCTCCTTCTTTCCTCACTCTGACTTTCATCTTGGTGAGAGAAAGACCCTTTGTGAACATTGTGATATGGCTTCATTAGTAGCTTCAGCTGGTTCTAACCCACCACCTCCACCAGATCCAAGGAAGAGAGGACCACCTGCTGAAGTAATTATACAACAAGAAGAGGAAGAACAGGAAGAGGAGGAAGAGCAGGAAGAGTTTTTGCCAGAGGAGCCCAGGAGGTATAATCGAAAAGAGAACTACATTTGGCAATCTTTTTAATTTCCTGAGGGGCAAAAAAAAGTGAATGCACGCTACGTGTTTTGCCGTATATGCGATGATAGACTGTCAAGGGGGACTGATAAAAAATACAGTTACGGCAATTACACTATGCATCGGCATATGAGTAGGTGGCATCCAAACAACTATAGTGGTGCCCAGCTACGTGATGAGCAACAAAATCCCCCTGCGATGGCAAGAAGATCGGTTGTTCAAGAAGTGTCGGGACCAGAGGCGAGGGAGATGGTCCCAAACATTCAAATGAAGTTTGGGGAAGTGAAGCAAGTGTGCGTGCGCTGTAATCAACTCATTTGCTACAGAGAAAGTAGCATTACTCTAATAATGAAAGCTATTGAAAATCATGTTTGCCCGAAACGCCCCAAACAATAAATTCTTCTTTTTTTCGTTGCTCCTGTTGAGCCCTTTTCAATGAATCGTTTTTGTTTCCCCCCTCCCCCCAAAAAAACAAAAAAATATCAAAATGTTCAGAAAATACAAAAAAAAAAAAATGTTCTGAAAAATAATAAAAAAAATTTAAAACAACAAAAACAAAAAAAAAAGTTCTTTTCAGAACTACCTCCCCATTATAAAAAAATTGGTAGAATTTTTGAAACTCTGCCAACCTCTATTTCTTTTAGTTCGCTTCCTGGTCCGCACTCCGGTACGCGAACCGGGAGCGACCCAAAAATTTTTTTTTAAAAAAAGAACAGTAAGTATAAGGAAAGGAAACAGACAGTTATGTTAAAAGAAAGACAGCTATAGGGAGTAAACAAAAGATACTGTTACCCGCAATCCACTGCTGATCATGTCACATATTACATCATTCTTGACATGGTCAATGACATCATCAGCAGTGGATTGCGAGTAACATTATCTTTTGTTTACTTCCTATAGCTGTCTTTCTTGTAACATAACTGTCTGTTTCCTTCCCTTATACTTACTGTTCTTGTTTTAAAACATTTTTTGTGATCAATCAGAAACAATGACATTAATAGAGACAGAATGAGTGAATAAAAATGAAGAAGTATGAGAAGAGAGGGACTGAGAAAAATAGTGGAAGGAGTAGAATAATTAAGTAATAGAGAAAGGAATGAGGGAAGTAGCAAACGCAGGAAAGTAAGGATTAAAGAAATGAAGCAGTAGAACTAATAGATGTTAAATGTGATAGATTAAATGATTGATTCAGGATGACAATAAGGTGTGGCCTCTCCAAAAGTCTGTTTAAGGTGAGGCCTACTCAGGGTTGCATTTCAAATGTATGCTTGTTGAAGAATACAGAGGAGATAATACATGTGAAGGCCTACCATTGAAGTAAAACATGTCCACTTCACTCTTAAACAACGGCCAGACCTCTTCTGTGTCAATAGACAGACCTAAACTTCATCTGCACAATGTCATTCGTAAACTTAGAAAACAGAAGTAATGTAATTGAAAAACGTGGAGTTTCTTCTGCTCATTTCACAATCACATCACCTGTGTTGCCTTTGCTTAGGTATCTCATAGTGCAGATGTAGTCCAGCATATGAAACAGTACCCAGAAGTGCAGCAGTGTATGCATTAACTTTGATATTCACAGAAGCCTCAGTTTTTCCATGTCTACCTCACATTTCTAAATGTATATCATAAGTACAAAAAGTAGAACATTAATTATACATGTTAAATGGTTTATTTTTGCTGTTCTCAGAATGTATCAAATTTCACTTAAATCAGTGACTTGAAGGTATTCATCATGTAACAGCGGGGAAAAAAAACCACAATCAAAATGATTGTGTTTAAAAAACCCATACAACATAAGAAATCTGAATTCAAAACTCCTTAAAATTAACTTACTTTCCATAACGTCGAAGGATGTCCTATGAACAGCATACACTCTGTTGTGCTATTAATATTTTCAGCCCGCCACTTTCTGAAAGAAAACCTCCATCGTTTTGAAAAATATGTTACATACGATAAAAGACTTCTCACATTCTACCACATGTTTCCACTTGGCCAAATCATGTTGCAGCGATTTACAACTCTTGTAATTCTTGTAATCAAATCCCGTCATTTTCTATTTTCGCAACTTTCAAAAAGAAAACATTTAAGATTACTTTCACAATCCTGGACTACTAATATCTTACCCTTCTTGCTCACTCATCTTCTACTTTTCCTATGACACTGATTCTGCTTACTATGAGGAAGACTTACTTGCATCAGGTTTATATAGTTGGATTTTTAAAATGACATTATAATTAAAAGTTTTGGACCAATAATCTAGACATCATTGCAGACTTACATTCCCTCTACTTCATGAACCTTTTGCAATTCCTCAGAGGAAATCCCGAGATTCTTTCCTTAAAATTTTGGTTTTAAAAACACCAGGTAAGAATTTTTAAGGTCAAACGGCAATTTTTTTTTGAAAGTTACAACAGAATCGTTGCAGAATGACCTGCCGTTTCTAGACTTTAAATAAGCTGTGTAATGTCCTGATGTTGTTGAAGGACCATCGTGATAGATAATTGCTGCAGTTACAAAAGCCCTCCCTGATATTGACAGCTGCGAAGCAACAATTGTTTTTATTAAAGTTGTCAATTTTGATCCATCAGGCCTACATCGTTGGATCATTAAAATGACATACTGGCCATATCTTCGTATAAATAATGTTGACATCATTTCAGATTTACATTGGCTACACTCCATGTTGTGATCAGCTGCATTTACTAGCTTATTAAAGGAGACTGATTTACTGTCTGGCAAAGTTAAATATATAAATCTTTCTGAGTCTACACTAGTAGTACTTGATAATGTACAGTTCTCGCAGTCATGCTGCCATTGATAAGAAAGCCCAAACAGGTGATCTACATCTACACCCTCATCTTGCAATACATCAAGCATATACATTAAAAACTCCTGACAATCCTGCTGATTATTTTCAGAGAAGTCTGTTTGACCTGAACATTCATCTAACAGATAACGAACTTCAGACACACTTTCTACTTTTGTTCGATCAGTGCTACATTTCTCTAACACAGAATTCAACAAACAGCATAAACTTTGTTCCGAATTGAACACAATCTGTTCTTTTAAAGTTTCTAGTGAAAAGAGAACATTAACCACTACATTTGCATAGCAGTTGACACCAGAACTGTTTTCAAATTCAACAGAATCAGTTTTCTTTCTGCTTACAATTTTCGAATCATCGACTTTTGGGCTTTTTGCTACAACCTCCCTACTATTACTGATATTTCTTCGTTTACGGCCTACCACACGTTTCTCAAACAAAGGATATTGAGGCAAATGTGGCGCATACTCTCTTCTTAACCTATTGTATTCCTTAACACAATCTAGATCCGCACAAATGTTTGTGACATCACAATCAATCAAGTACAATCCCGATAAAGTTCTAACTCGTGACAATGCCACATATGCCATACCCTCCTTGAACACAGAACTGCCAATATTCACCAATGCACTATCTACACTTAAACCTTGCGATTTATGGATTGTCACCGCATATGCCAAGCAAACAGGAAACTGTTTACGGCGAACATATAAGTCTTTAACAAGCAAAAACCTAGCAGAACAACGACCAATTAGCTGTACTTCATCAATGCCATCAAATTTAATTTTTAAAAATTCAATTCCATCTCTACTTCTGTATTTCTCAAAATCAACTACATTACCCATTGATCCATTTACCAGACCTCTTTCAACATGTAAATTCCTTCTCAAAATGATTCGGCAATTTAAACACAGATTCAAAGTCTTTTCAAAACCCGCTGTTTTAGATATAGTCTTCTCTAATGAATCCAATTTTGATTTCAAATTCTCAGACAAAATAATTGTTGATCCCATATGCTCTATTCTGTCAATGGCTTCAGGTTTCACAATCTCTTGCTTTTCTAAATTCAACATTTTGTTGTTGAAGATGGCACATTCTGCAAGAGTTGGCATCAAACATATTCCGGATTTCTTCTCAGTAATTTTCTGAAAAATATTCTCAGGCACAACGTCTTGTTCTGGATATAAATTTGACAGTAATCGTGCATTTAAAGCTTCTTTCCCATGCTCGGTCACTTTTCCAATTCTAATATCTTGTAGAATATTCTTGTAATCTTCATCCTTAGCCTGACGCATATTTTCATGCAGTTCAGCATAATTGAAGTTTAACCATATATTGACGTTGCCAATGCTCCCTAGGCACTTCCTGGTATCTTCATGCGTGAGTATTTTGAACACAGGTTGTCCTTTTACTGGTGTCAGCTGCAGAAGATCTCCGAAAACAATGATGTGTTTGCCACCAAATAACACATCATACTCAGTTTTAAGAACTTCTTGCATTCTCAAATGCACAAAGGCAAGCATGACATTGGAAACCATGCTTACTTCGTCAATGATAAGAAGTTTCATTTTCCTCAAGACTCTTGAAACTTCACAACAAGCATCCCCAGATAACTTGTGGTATTGTAATTTGTTGTCATGCTCCACTGGCAGCATCAGTAGACGATGCAAAGTAATACCTTTAATGTTATGTGCTGCCAGTCCAGTAGGAGCGGTAACAACACAAGACAGCGATGACTCAGTCCTTTCCTGCAAATAACAAGAAATTGCTTTAATAAGGAAACTTTTTCCAGTTCCCGCTTCTCCACTCACGTACAGTCGGACAGGCTTCAACGACGTACATGAGCACTCTTTCTTCTCATGACTTAATCCATGATCAATTTGCTTGGTAACTTCGTCATATATTTTCCTCTGCTCAACGTTGAGTTGTTTTTCCAAGTCTTGTAAGTTAACCGCATCCTCCTGAGCATGTGCCATGGCTCTTTCCACTTCATTCATAGCAGTGGCAGCTTCATTTTCGATAATGGGTCCTCCTAGTGGATCCTGACTCAATGAAACAGAACTCTGACTGTCCTGAGAACTGTCTCTGGCAATCTCGGCTGCATTTGTTGCTTCCTGCTCAATTTCCAAAGTCAACATTTCTTGATATTTGGGAAAAGCAGGACATTCTATGGTCTCCTTAGCGGCAGTGAAAGAGTCTTCGTAACAGAGGAAATCTCCAAGCAGTTCCTCTTCTGCACGCCAAGGCTTGAAAAGTTGCAAAAGTGCTAAATAGAAAAACTCCTTTTTTTCTGGAGATTCGCCACTCAATTTTCGATGGTTTACTAATTGGCATTTTCTTTGCTTGACCAGACATCCCTCACTTCCAATTACAGCATACACTCCTTTCTCAATATCTTCTTTGATGTTCCTCTTGAATATGTAATTTTGTAGAACCTCATATAGACAAACATTCTCAAGGTGACTGCTTCGATTTGGATAATATGTATCCAACATGTTGGTCTTCAAAATGTCGGTACTGTTTGGCTCCTTTTCCGCCAAATACTCAATTTCCAGGACAGGTTTTAGAACTCGATTTCGCGTTGCAGCAAGACCAAGACTCGCCCAAACGATACTCCTGGATTTGGCATAGAGACTTGCTGAAGACAACCGGTCAGAACATTCGTAAGCTCCGATTTCTCGATGCGACAACATCTTCAGACTGAAATTGTACAACTTCTTGCTGAGGCTCTTTTCATGGGAAATGTCCTCCCACATATCCTTCAATTCTGTCTTTTCTTTTTTGGTGATGTAAGATGTCACATACCGAGCCACAGCCATACAGTTGTCAGCCACAAACTGTATATCCATGTTAGCATTCCACATGGACAGAATCACTGGGTTGTAGTCGTTGATGTACTTGGACTCTTCGTTCCTTTTCAAATTGTATGTATTTTTGGGTGATTTCCTCGTCACATTATGTCATAGCGAAGACATCAAACTGTTCACTCTTCCTTTAGAAATCACCGGTCGTGGAAAGTTGAAACGACATTTGGTGTAGAACTTGTCCTTGTTTCTGAATTTACGACGACAGTACTTTCCACAACGATGGCTTTGGAAACGTAGAACTTGTTCTTTTAGGCTTTTCTTCTCCGTTGCGTTTGGAACAGCACACGTAGAATACTGTTCTATGAAATTCATCACTAAGTCATCCGGATCTGTTCCAAATTTAGGTGCATCCTTGATCCACAGCAACATATGTATATGAGGAGCACCTCTTGCTTGGTACTCCTTTCTCCAGAAGAAATCCAACACCTCTCCAAGAGGTGGATTCTTCTTATTTGTGATGAAAGACATCATAGCTTCAAATCTATGCTTGAAGTACCTGCATACATTCACTGGATCCAAAGAACACAGTTCTCCAGGTGTCTTGAATTCAATGTTTTCAATATTTCCATTTGCCTCTCGTAGAAATTCAAGTAAGTCTTCCCAGCCATACTCGGCACAGCTCAGAGTGAGGAACCATGTTGGAGTTCCTAAGTTCCTCAGCATACATTTTAAATCACCATGACGACGGTACCAGTACTCATTAGTACCACGCTGACACGCCATGAGATTAATTAGGTGAGAATCCAAAATACTGTCTTGGACATTGACTTTATGCATAAAGTCACTTGCCGAGATGTTTCGCATCTGTATACCACTTTTTAAGATGTGGTTCACTGCATATGACAGTCCAGACAGATCGCTTTCAAACAGGAGATGAAACAAATAGGGAATGCATTGACGAAACCTAGGATCTTCTGCATACAATCGTAAAGTCCGGTATTCAGACGCAGGAATTTGATGAGGTCGCTCATCATATCTTCCTCCTTGACCTGTTGGAAATAGCTGTGGGAAACACTGAGCTTCCAAACTTTCCTCCCAAACAGTAATGGGACTCCCTTTGGCTTGTTTCATTTGAAACAACTCAATTGCATTCCCCATGACTTCCTTGGAATGCAAAGGATGAACACTATAATGTTCATATATTTCTTCACTTTTAGAGGCCTCTACTTTCTCAATTTGGCCAGCACACAAATCGCTATCCTCTTCATCACTTACTTCCTCTTCTGCAACATATACATTCTTATAGTACTTATTATTTTTCTTCAAATACAATGTTGCCTTTTTGACTTTCCTAACATCCACTAAATCTTGCCATATTTTCTTATTCTTTGTCGGAACCCCATTAACCAAGATAACCAGAGGTTCCTCTTCCACTTTTTCTACTCCAATTGTGTTAATGTTTTTGTTCAAATCTAGAGGCAAATAAACAACTCTTCCCTTTAATCCTCTCTGTAAATCTGATGGAGGCAACTTCCCTGTCTTTGGCTCCATTCTTACAATAGCCTGAAAGGGATGGATACTTTGAATCAAAATAGATTCATAAGTATTTAAATCCTTCAATTCAGAAGGAACCTCAACCAATTCCAGATTATTATGAACCGCCCTAGCAGGCATCTGGTTTTGGTTTAATTTGTTACAACAATAAGTACACACACGTTGATCCGATCCCAAATCAAAATAATTTTCTACCATGAAGTATGTGGCAAAATCCTTCCATTCACTATTATTTTCCCTTTCACTTTTTGCATATAAATCCACTAACTTAGTCTGATTCTTATAATAAGTGCGTCGACAACACACACAAGTGAAATTAGGCCTCTCACTTGATTTCATCTGAAACGTTGCAATTTCCTTCTGAAATTTATCTGTACTAGAAACCTGTACATTATCTTCAACATTACCCTCTACTTCTGGGTCAATTTGAACATTCTCATCTTTACTTCCAAAGTAACAAAACTCAATTTCTTCACAAATATTCTTGACATCTATTTCAGAACCATGCAAAAGAGCAGCACATAATTGTTTAAGCATAATTGCTGGACTCTTAGCATGATACAACATTCTCACTAATTTTCTCACTTTATTATGATGCACTGCTAGCATCCTGAAATGATGAAAAACACTCTGGCATACTCTCCTGGAAAGACAAGCCAGTGAATGACCACGCAAACATGTCATTTGTCTCACTCTGCAAGGATCTAATTCTTGCAACAACTTCATTTTCTGCTTCAAACTTTTCTTATTAAATGTCCGTACAAAATCACAAAGCAAATTGATGGAATCCTGTCGCACACTGCAAATAGAACTACACTTCCAAATGTACACAGGACCCTTAGGACGTCTTCCTAAAACCTCATTACCTAACACCTCGTCTGTCTCTGTTGTCACAAGTTTTTCTTTTTCAACTGGACAACCATCCTTCACTTCATAAGCTCGACCACTGGTGTCAACTGCAAACTCCAAATCATTATCCTGAAAATAACTCTCCTCATTAAAAAATGCCATACAACTTGAACTATGCATCCATTCTCCGGAAAAAACTTCACAAAAGTTACTACGATATACTACTCTCTTCCATCTACTATTTGATTTGAAATCAGAAATTACCTTGTTTAGTTTCCTAATTCTATTGATTACCAAAATAAATAACTTTCGCTTAATTTCGAAAGCATGATCAATAATTTTCTCTACATTTTTCTTCTTCTTATAAAATGCCACTTTCTGTTGGCCTTTCTTAATATTTTTTAATAAATTAACTATTATCCTGTTGCGGAACATTCGTTTTCGAATGTCCCTAAACTGTTGTTTCCTTCTACTATCATGCACAGAGTTATCTCTTGCTCTAGCAGTAACATTTTTGATTGGTCTTTCCTTTCCATTTAAATTGCTTTTCTTTTTCTGGACTGAAACATTTTTTGTTGAAATACTTTTTTTACCACAAATATTTCTTATGAATGATTTCGTGCTCTTACCCGGAGCTTTCTTGGTGATTTCACAAGTTTTTTGGGGAGAGGACTGCTGCAATAATAGATGATCTTGCTGTCTTTGACGTTTTCTAGCCTTTCTAATTCGATTCTTAGTTGGCATTTTTCAAATTTTGAAATGATCTGCAGTTGAATCTGTGGAAAAATATAATAAAAAATGTTATTAACCACTATTACCAAACAGTAAATGAATAACAGTCATCAAAAACTTAACACCCTACTTATTATTTAACATAGCAAATCTTTTGCACCACCACTGCGTCACAAAAGTGACACACAGTGGTACAAAACAGGCATACACCTATCATAAATCTCTCCCTAACATTTTAAATGATTGATTCAGGATGACGATAAGGTGTGGCCTATCTAGAGGTTTGTTTGGGCCCAGATCTTTGGACTGGGGTGAATGTGTGTCATTGATCCACATTCGGTCCATCACCTGTTTTGTTTGTTTGAGGTGAGGCCAACACACGGTTGCAGATGAGATTTTCGCTTGTTGAAGAAAACAAAGGAGATAATACATGTGAAGGCCTACCAATGAAGTAAGTCATGTCCACTTCACTCTTGAACAAAGGGCAGACCTATTTTGAATCTGTGGTCACACCTAAACTTCATCTGCACAATGTCATTCATAAACTTAGGAAACACTAGTGATGTAATTGAAAAATGTGGAGTTTCTTTTCCTCATTTCAGAATTACATCACCTGTGTTTCCTCATTGACTTAAAATGTCCTTAATACACATGAAAGCGTTTTTTTGATTGCCCTTGCACCATTTTTGGGTCCTTTTTAACATGGCTATGTTACTCCCATAATCAAAATCTAAATTTGCCAAGCACAGGTGGGAACGTATTTACAAGAAACTTGCCCCATGAAGAACGCTTTCCATTTAAAAAGGGAAAAATAACATCATAGACACTCAAATGCCTTATAAATATGGCCCAAACAACCTATGAAGCTCTAGCAGTACATATCCAGAAATGTAATTGATTTCAAAAATCGTTTTTAAACACAACATATAAATCAATTGTATACCTACATTCAGTTGGAAATGACTGTAAATGTCCTTGAGACACATGAAAGCGTTTTTTTGAATGCCCTTGCACCATTTTTGGGACATTTTTAACATGGCTATGTAACTCCCATAATCAAAATCTAAATTTGCCAAGCACAGGTGGGAGCGTATTTACAAGAAACTTGCCCCATGAAGAACGCTTTCCATTTAAAAAGGGAAAAATAACATCATAGACACTCAAATGCCTTATAAATATGACCCAAACAACCTATGAAGCTCTAGCAGTACATATCCAGAAATGTAATTGATTTCAAAAAATCGTTTTTAAACACAGCATATAAATCAATTGTATACCTACATTCAAGAGGAAATGACTGAAAATGTCCTTGAGACACATGAAAGCGTTTTTTTGAATGCCCTTGCACCATTTTGGGACATTTTTAACATGGCTATGTAACTCCCATAATCAAAATCTAAATTTGCCAAGCACAGGTGGGAGCGTATTTACAAGAAACTTGCCCCATGAAGAACGCTTTCCATTTAAAAAGGGAAAAATAACATCATAGACACTCAAATGCCTTATAAATATGACCCAAACAAACTATGAAGCTCTAGCAGTACATATCCAGAAATGTAATTGATTTCAAAAAATCGTTTTTAAACACAGCATATAAATCAATTGTATACCTACATTCAAGAGGAAATGACTGAAAATGTCCTTGAGACACATGAAAGCGTTTTTTTGAATGCCCTTGCACCCTTTTTGGGACATTTTTAACATGGCTATGTAACTCCCATAATCAAAATCTAAATTTGCCAAGCACAGGTGGGAGCGTATTTACAAGAAACTTGCCCCATGAAGAACGCTTTCCATTTAAAAAGGGAAAAATAACATCATAGACACTCAAATGCCTTATAAATATGACCCAAACAACCTATGAAGCTCTAGCAGTACATATCCAGAAATGTAATTGTTTTCAAAAATCGTTTTTAAACACAACATATCTGTTTCAGCTTACATGAGAGACCATGGAATGGGCTCCATGTACAACAATAACTTGTGTTACTGCATGCCAGAATGCTACACCGAATATGCAATTACAATTTCTCAAAGAAACAAAATCTATTTGTATATCACTTGAGACAAAGCCACATTTTAAAAACACAGCTTTCTTCATCATTTGCTCCTTAAATCATACTATTCTCTATCTAAATTAAATAAATCTTTTCTCACCTTAGCAAATACTTTTTGAGTTTCAAAACAGTCTCAGAAATACTCCAAATTGTCTTCAGCAGAACAAAGAGGATGCACTCCAGAGGCTGCAGCTATAGAAAGCACAGAAATGCTGATATTCATTACACATATCTCTCATATTAGCCAATCATAACTCTTCCCTCACTTTTTTCAAATCAAAACCCTTCCCCCCGCTGCCCTCTCTGCCTTTTTTGCTTAGCAACCACCTCCTGAAAGACCTCTCATGTTTGCAAGTTCACACAACAATGTTTCAATTGAACTCTGAACTCTCAGTGCACCTGCGTATCCAGTGCAATCTTTCATTAAATGTTTTTTCCTTGACCATTCAAATTACATCTTTCAAAGAACACATCCATGCACCCTAACTTTCTGTTTTCAGAAATGGAAATGCACCAATCACTGCTAATGAATCATTAGCACTGGAAATCCACAGTTTTTTTTCTTTACAAACTCCTACTGTTTCAACTGCCCTTTCATTACCACACTTCATCTGACTGCAGCCCAACCTTCTCTCCCCATGTTTAATGTCTGGATTGTTGGACATAGTTACATCTACTGGGCTCAAAGGTATGCTGAGAACAGAAATTTACCTAACCTCAATTTACAAGATGTGGAAATTAAGTGGTTGGGCCAAAGAGGATTAAAATGTCACCAATTGATACCATTGGTGAAAACCTTTATGCATTTGCCAAAACCTGACCTGTTAATTGTGCACTGTGGAGGTAATGATTTGGGCACTTTGACTGGGGTAGGTCTGGAAATGCTTTTAAAGGACACCTTTGAGCAATTAATGGCACTTTTTCCTCAAACTGCCTTGGTATATTCCAATATATGCCAAAGACAGAAATGGAGGTGGTCCAACCAATTTTGTCCACCAATTGAGAAGTCGAGGAAGCATGTAAACAAATCTGTTTCAGCTTACATGAGAGACCATGGAATGGGCTCCTTGTACAACAATAACTTGCGTTACTACATGCAAGATATCTACAGAGGAGATGGAGTTCACTTCTCAGATGAGGGCAACAGAATTTTCATTTTGAATTTAAGACTGTGCATTGGTACCTACTTATAAGTACCAAAATGTACCATAAACCCAAAAGCTCTTCTCAGAGCTACCCTACATCTGATCACTCACAATTATTATTTTTCTCTAACTTTTTTCTCTAATTTTCAACAAACTACGCTCAAAGAGCGCTACCCGGTACGCGAACTGGAAGCTAACCGCGCAAAATTTTTAAAAAAAAGTTTTTTTCCCGCACATATGGTCCTCCTCAGCCACCCTCAGAAAACCTAGGGGGTCAAGATACATCTACCGTGCCCCCTTCTACCCCTTCTGAACATTATTTGCCCTCCATCTTGTATCTTGATTCGACCGAAACACAAAATGGTGGACTCCCGTTACGCTGCTGGTTCGCGGACCGGAACGCATACCGGGAAGCGGTCCAATAAAAAAGGTGGGAAAGTAATTCACAGAAAAACGACTGGAGACACTCTCACCAAATATACATTAGCTCATACTACATAACAATCCCTTTCATTTTCACAAATTTGATTGAAATTCCATTTAGCCATTAAGCCTGTAGACCTCTCTAAATACCGTGAGGTAAATTACTTCACAAAACACATCTGAAGTGTTGGAATTGACAACCAATGAAAATGTTACTTTCATTTTCTACTTTTATTACTTGACATTTGATTGGTTATATACCTGAATATATATAAAGGAAGAGAAGAAAGCACAGCCATTTTGACTGCTATTTCTTGTTGTACATTACATTTGAATAGTTACTAAACACTTCAACTTGTTTGTGAAGGTAAGTTGTTATTTTTAAAACTGAAGTATATTGTGCACTATAACTTAATACGGTAGACTTTTTCTGATAGTTATATACTATCCCTCTGTAGTAGTTATAGATTTAGATAGACTTCTCTGTTATAGTTATGGATGGAGTTAGGCTTCTCATGGTTAAATCACATACACTTTTTTATAGTCCTACTTCCACTCTGATACTATACACTGCCAAAAGATAAATTCACTGATAAAAACTGCCTATCTAAAATTAATCCCAACAGTGCCCTATCTCTACTAATATATATTTTTTTAATCCAAATTTCAGGCAAAATGGAAGGCGAGCAGCAAGTTCAATTTAAAATTGTACTGCAAGAGAGCAGCCAAGGAAACATTGATGAAAATCAAAATGAATTTATGGATGAAAGTAGGGACCAGGAACTACTACAATGTGTGGAAGCAGTGGATAACCTGCTTAAAAATGAGGACATTTTACACCCTCATAGACTACAAAATATATTCAATGACAATTTTGAAATTTCTGACAATGAAATGTTAGAAAGTTTAATGAATTATGAAACACAATCAAAATAAAAAAATGCTTAAAAAATAAAGAAAACAAAAAAAATCAACAAAAACAACAAACAATTAACATACAGTATTTAAAAAGTCTATCATTCTTTTATCCTTATAGTACGCTGCCCAGAACGCTTTCCGGTTCGCGGACTAGGCGCTCACCACGCTGGGCCCTTTTAAAACCTCCACATAAAACCTAGGGGGTCAACGAGGATCTACTATGCCCCCTTATGGTAATTTCCCCCTTTGTTTTGGCCTCCTCTTGTCTCTCGATCCTACCGAGAGACAAGATGGCGGCCGCTCCGGACTGTTTAGAATGTTGACAGACACCAGAGAGCCAATCAGCTTCGCATCGCAAAGTTCCGTTACGCGAAAAGTACGCGAACCGGAGCGCTACCCGGAGCGCTGTTACAGATATATATCTTTTTTTGAACGTTAATTTCTCAAAATCCACTGGAGCACATATATTGAGACCTAGCAAAGGCACATCGGGCTAACAGTCCCTACAATTTTGCCAAGTTTCGTGCAAATCCATTCAGCCGTTCGGGCTAAAAGTGAGGCCAACCGCCCTATGGAAATTAACATGGGAAAAATGCGTTTTGGGACCCCCCTTTTTTCTCGGCCCCCCCTTGCCGAACCCCCCCCCAAATTTTCAGGGGCTGCTCAGAAACAAAATGTTCAATTTTGCTGAAAATTTCAGCCAATTCCGTCCACAAACGCCAAAGTTATTAGACATAGAATTTTCAAAAACCCCATAGAGAAAAAATCCTAACTATATATACCTACTGGCGACCGCCAGTAGGTAATATATATATATATATATATATATATATATATATATATATATATATATCACATATTGCAACAGTCCTTTTCACAAAGGGAACAACGCCATGTACGATTCCAAATATTTATTTAGTCAGCCACCATCGGACGCGTTTCGGAGATTCGCACTACTTGTACACCAATACCTAGGCCCTGTTGCAACCAATCTTTAAGGCCATCATTACCACGTAGTGCAACTACAAATGTATAGATAGTGACAACAGACTTGTAGATTTTTACAAATCTCGCTACGTTTTTGACTTGTTTTCTTATAATCGTCGTTCAGCAACCATTTGACCATTTCCAAATTTATTCAAAGTGTAGATGTAGAATTACTCTCTGATAACAATTTACGTTAAGGTGCAGACATTTTCATACTGTCATCATTATATTGCTATCGATGTATAGACATCAACAACAGACTCATAATTCATTGCCTTTGTAGAACATTAGCATTAGTATGCACAGTGGCCCAGAATAACTTTTGGTATGACAATTATATTTTGTTCTGCTACACCAAGATTGTCAGGATTGCCTATTACTTTACGCAATCTCGTAGTGCGAATATAAACCATATTTCTATAGTCTGTGCAGTTTTGTTATTTTGCCCCAGTGGGCAGTTGGCCAAACCTCCCCTTTTTTTAAAAACAATTTATATGCACCTCAAAACAGTTTATCACTTATTGGAAAATGTACTCAATCATGCCCAAGTGAGCTAATTATATGGTCAATAATTGTCTGTTGCCCTAATTCTATATAACAATACATACAAATATACTTTGTGCTAGTGAATTAAAACCATGTTTTTAAAAGAAACATTTCAATTAGACATCTGTCCATTGTTGCTATTACTTTACTGAGGGAGGAGGAATTCTACCAAAATATAATGTCTTTATTACAAATGTGTGTGCAGATCCTCACTTAAGTATAAGCCACCTGGGTTTTTGGAGTTCAACTCGAGGATATAGTGTGATTCTAATCTCCTGAGAGTTTTTCGCGGTTACTTCCCCTTACATTTTCACACACTGCATTGATGACAAAATAAAAACTACCTTTTGTGTCTTGATTATGGAACTCACTAAAGTGGCGTGCCACTGGATAGTTTTTATCTCCATGCTTTACTGCACGGATATGCTGCAGTATGTGTTTATGCACTTCGATTGTCGTGCTGCCAACATATTTTAAATTACATGGACATTGTAAAACGTACACCTACATAGTCCTGTCTTACATGTATAGTTACCCTTTATTTTCTTCGGCCAGGGATTTAGAGCTGTGCTATATGATGTAGTGTTCTTCCCATGCTGCCATGCTTTGCACTTTGAACATTTCAGAAAACCTGGTTTTCTGTTTAGCCAGGTCGTTTTTTAACCTCTCTCAACATGTTGCTGACCAGAGATTGCCTCATGGAGGGTGCTTTTCTGAATGTAATTGCAGGATAGCGAGGAGCCTCTTTGCCTAGTGTTGGGCCATTTCGTATTAGGTACCAATATCGCTTCATTATCCCTCTGATTTTTGATTCTTGAGTGTTGTAACTCGTCATCAGTCTGAAGTGTGATAGTTGGCTTTGTTTCGAGTTGTCTTTCTTGCTTTCATCTTTGAACAGTATCTGTTCTCTTGGCTGTTTCTTTACCTGTTTCTTTACCTTATCTAGAGTAGTATTTATCCAATCGTTAGGATAACCTCTCTTCCTGATTCTAGACTTCAAGGTTTGGAACTCTTTCTCTGCCTCAACATTGTCACTGCAGTTTCTTTTTACTCTCAGACCGTCACCATATGGAATACTTCTTACTAAATTGTTTGGATGGAAACTTGCAGCATGCAATAACGTGTTGCCAGCCGTCGATTTCCTAAACAACTTTGTTTCCAACCGATCATTGGAAAAATATATCGTTAGGTCTAGGAAATCAACACTCTGGGCTCTGATCTTGTTGGTGAAGTGCAGATTTACCTCGTTCTTCTGTATTTGATGTAGGAAACTTTCTGACTGCCTCTCCAAATGATAAAAAGATTGTCAATGTACCTGTACCACTGTTCTATATGGTTATCCCATGTTTCCTGGTATTGCGTCTGGACCACCTGCTCCTCCCACCAGCACATATGCAAAATCGCACAGCTGGTGACAAAGCAGGTGCCCATAGCTGTACCACATTTCTGATGGAACAAATCTATGTTGAAAAGAAAGAAATTGCTGGTGAGACAAATTTCCACCATTCTCAATAGCATAGCTGTATGGTGCCAAAGTGCCTTATCCAACATCACAAAGCCCCTCAGGGTGATGATGAAGTCCACCACTACGTGGCAGTGGACCTCGACCAAGAACAAGCTTTCAAAGACACTAAAGCAGCCCTTTCAGGGGAAACCAAGCTATCGTACTTTGACCCAGCCCGGCCCATCAATGTTGCCATTGATGCCAGTCCCTACGGACTAGGAGCAGTGCTCACGCAGTGATGAAGGGCTCTGATTGCATACACAAGCAGCTCCTTAACGGCCACTGAGCAGTGCTACTCTCAGATAGAGAGAGAGGCAATCGCAATCCACTGGGCCTGCCGGCATTTTCGTCTTCGTGTATGGCCACCGATTCACGGTCTCCACCGACCACAAGCCCCTCATCTCACTATTTCAAGGATCTGCATCAAAGCCCCCCCACCCCAAGGATAGAGAAATGGATCCTTCAACTGCAAGGGTATGACTACCGGGTGGAATACAAGCCAGGCTCATCCAACCCAGCTGACTACCTATCAAGACATCCGAGGGCCACAACCAAAGCGGAGGAAGACGATGCAGAGGACACGGAGGAATACTTCCGGTTCATATCGGAAAGGTCCTGAACACTTCCGATAAGCCTTGAAGCTATAATAGATGCCACCCGGGACGACAAGTGTCTGCAACTAGCCATCACCCCAGTTCGGGTGAATGACTTGCTCCCCATTCAAACCACGATGACCCGACGGACCCCCCAGGTGAAGGGCATATTCGAATCGATCATACTGATCAAGGACAAACTCTCTGTCAACGGCAGTGGTTGTTTGCTCAGAGGTCCACGACTGGTGATCCCGTCAAGCCTTGCTCAACAAGCGGTGGACCTCGCACACAGAGGGCACCAGGGCATGGTGAAGACAAAGGGTTAGCTAAGAGTGAAGGTGTGGTTCCCGGGGATGGACCCGATGGTTGAGCAGACAGTCAGAATGTGCCAATGGTGCCAGGTGTCAGGCCAACTAGATCGTCCTCACCCCGTCATCACAGAACACAACCCCCGTTGACCGTGGGAGTGCGTCAGTATTGATTTTGGGCATCTGCCTAATGGGCGCTACGCACTCGTGGTCATCGATGATTACACGAAGTACCCCGAGATAGAAATCGTTGGAGGTTAAACAGCCATGGAGGTAATTACAAAAGTAGAAAAGATCATTGCAACTTACTGGATCTTTGAGGTGGTGAAGACGGATAATGGCCCGCCCTTTCAGGGGCAAGAGTTTGCCGACTATCTCAAATCCTGGGACATTCAGCATCGGAAGGTGACACCGCGCTGACCCCAAGTGGACGGGGAAGTCGAGAGGTTCATGCGCACTCTCAATAAGGTAATTCACATTGCGCATGATGAAGAAGCACCCCTTGAGAGAGCCATCTATATCTTCCTGAGAGAATATCGATTGCGCCTCATCTTACGACTAAGAGAGCACCGGGACCAGCAAACATGGGTCGAGTGGTGCTTGACACTATTCCCCATCACCCAAACTGGGCCCCTTCTCAGATCGACACCGCGAGGATCCTAGCCAAAAGGACCAGTACCATTAACCAAGCTAGCATCAAGCGAAGAGCGAGAGCGTCAACCATTCAAGAAAGGGACATGGTCTATGTCAAAGATAGACAACCCGGGAGCAAGTTTCGTCTCCCGTTTGAACGGCGCCCATGGACAGTGATCCGCTGAACCGGCACGATGATAACAGCCCGGAGAGGAACTAAAGAACTCACTTGTAATATATAATTCTTCAAAAAGGTCCATGCTGGAACTCCCAACTCTTTAAGACCTGATCATATGGAAGCTGGTCCAAGTCAACGGAGAGTGGCCGAAGAGATGAAAGATGGCCAAGGGACTATCCCCATGGATGATCCGGACCGATCTGACTGAGAAACACTATCCCCACTCGGAACTCCAGACAGAGGACTGTCCGACTCCCCTGTGAGATCCTCGGAGGGTGGGGTCTCAAAGGAAGTGGCCCCCTCCCTATCATCATCACGGGAAGAACATTCCAGAGGAGCAATCAGGCTCCATCTTCCCGTTTGGTGGGGTTCATGGTGTGAGGGACCAAGTATTCGCTGCGGATGGTGGCTTGTGACTGGGTAGGAACTGAGGACCGATGGCACACCCGGAACTGGTAATAGATCTACATGTTGATGTTTTATTTACTGATTAACAAAGGTTAGGAGGAATGTAATGTCCTCCGGCGGGGTAGCTGTTCAGTCTACCCGCGCACGGAGGTGACGCACGAGCGCTGGCGCATGACGCCATGTGCGATTATATAATAAAGAGGCGTGGCCCGGCTCCGGCAGTCGGGACCACGCTGTGAAACGAATAAAACACGTTGAGTCTTCATTCTGGCCCCGCGGCGCTCAGTAATTACCCGCGCCGTGAGCCCCATTACAGCATTCAGGCTTTCAGACTTTAAGAAACAGAAAAAATATATCTCAGACCATCAAATTCTGCTGCTAAGTAAAGCGCGGGTGCCGCGATTGCTGCAAAAGTAAAGAAATAGATGGTTTTTTCTATTTCTTTATTTTTGTAGCAATCGCAGCACCCACGCTTTACCTTTAACATGGTTAAAATAAAGTGCGGGTGCCATGATTCACCCGCAATTGCTACATAAGTAAAGAAATAGAATAAAACATCTATTGCTTTACTTTTGCAGCAATCACGCACCTTGCGCTTGACCAAAGTTAAGCGCGGTTGCCGCCATTGGCCTAGGCGACACCTAACAAGCCCGGGAGTGGTGGGTGCATGCACGCTCAGTGTGCTCTTTTTGGAAGCACTGCACTTGTGCTTGTGGCACGCCGCTACTCGTTCCCACAAGCTAGATGCCGCCATAAGCAAGAGTGTGTGCTTCCAAAAAGAGCAGAGTGATGGCTAAAGGTCCCCTGCTGCATAGGCGAGACCTAAAAAGCCCCAAGTAAAACTTAATAAATAAATTGACACCAAACCGACTAAAATCTAACCAGTAGAACTGGAGATATTAGTTTCAGGTGAAAATCACACCAAGTAGCGCAAAGTGCTACTTGCGGTTATCTGGTCATGATAGACTGGGAAAAAGTAATACATTTGGGCGAACCGCGATGGAGCATGGTTCCAATACAGGAACCAGGTTAGTTCCACTGAAGAGTTACCTTCTCAAGTCCACCGCAAAAGGTTGCCATTTGAGTTGGTGAAGTCCACGAGGATCAAGTTATGCATCACAGCCAGTCATTGCTGTAGCACGAAGAGCCAGTCTGGACTTGCGGATGGTAACTGCTGAAGCATGAGGAGCCGTTTGTCGCTGGAGCTGCGTATTGGTGATCACTGTGGGCTGTTCCTGTTGGCGCAAAGTGCAGGTCTTGCGTTTTCGGTCACCGTGGACAGGTGCTATTTGCGCAAAGAGCAGGCCACGCTGGAACTTCTCATTGGTGGTCATCGCAGGCAGTCGTTTCTCAGCACAAACAGATCACTTTGTAATCGTAAGGAGCCCAAAACTTCTTCAACTTCACCTTTTCTTCAGGAGGAGCATTCACTGGTGTCATCCAAGGGTCCAGGACCTGAGGGGCATCTATTGGGGATCAGGACTCACTCCACCAGAGGCCAGGAGCAGGGCTCATGCAGCTGGGCAGTTGCAGGGAGGCCTCTGGAAGCTTGCTGTGTCATTGTAGCTCACACAGGAGGTCAGCCAACTCACCCGTGGAGTCATTCTGGGTAGTGGGTCCAAGTTAAGGAGGTCCAAACCTTTATTCAGTCAGCAGGGCAGTCTCTCTTCCTTAGACAGAAGGTCAGTTTTTCTTCTGAATCATGCACAGGCCCAAAGTGTCCTGATGGAGGTTCTAACAGCCCTCCTTTTATACCTGCTGCCAGCCTTTGTGTGGGGGAATCACCTGGCCTACCCCCAAATTGGTTCTGGTAACTTCTTCCCTTTCCCATGGTCCTGGTCCTCCAAATTGTCTAGGATGACAAACCAAAAGGCTGGCCTAGTGCCAGATTCATTTGTGTGTGCTGCAGACAGAGCCTTTTGAAATACAGCCCGGATGGGGCACAGTTCCTCCACAGTCATCTTGTTAGGAAGACACTCTCCCCTCACACCTAGACTTCCTTTGTCTCACCTTTTTGGGAAAAATATACAACGCACAACAGCAGAAACATTCGCAGTCCTGTGACCCAGGACACTGGCAGGAAGGCACAGTTGGTTAGGGCAGAAAAATGCCAACTTTCTGAAAGTGGCATTTTCAAAATTATAACTTAATTTACCATCATTTTAAATTACAATTCTTTGTGTTTAAACATAATTTCTCTATAGCACTCAATAAGTCTAATAAGGCAACCCAGTTTTAGTCTATGGGAGAGCTAGGCCTTACAACAGATAAGAAGCATTTGCAACGCAATAGATCTCGCATTTGTGGGAGTTTGAGCTATTGGCATTGTAAATGACGATGCCTTTTCTTTATGTGTTTTGAAAACCTGCAAGTGGTGCGTACACACGCAGTTTGTACTTATAGTCCTTGCTTACGAGAGGCAAGGCTGGTAGTAAAAGAGAAGCCGTTACTGTCAGCCTTGCTTCTTGGAAGCAACGCCTATAAGTACACCACATTCAGACCTCTTCGTTTCCTTCCTAGGACAAGATCAGTTGCAGGCAGCAGACAAACACTGCAGTCAGTCCCAGTCTGGGACAACATGAGTTGCAGGCTGAAGATGCCCACCATACCTTCCTGGGCCAACAGCATTTGCAGGCCGCAGACAGCCACTGCTGTCAGCCCCATGCAGCTGAGGCAGGGTTACTGACATGGTCTAGAAACAACAACACGGTCAGTGCCACGAAACGAGCACAGGCAGCAGGCACTTATCGCACCCACATGCAGTAGCAGCAGTGAGAGGTAGCAAACGCACACTGAGCTCAGAATGGGCACTGCAGTAACAGTCGGAAGGCACACACCTCTTCCTTTCTAGCAGTTTAAAAAAAGCAGTAGTCTCCCATGAACCCAGGCAGGCAGCAGGCAGCAGGACGCCTAACCTTGCATAAGCTCTGCCAGCCAGCAGACACTCTTTAGCCTCTTTAAAACAGTCTCTACAGAAGCTGAAAATGGCAGTGATACAGACAAACAGGTCAAAGCAGATAGGAGACATGGCAGTGACAGTGCCTAGATTTCAGGCAGACCCTGTACCACAGACAACTACAAACGTCAGCTGAGTGGCAACACAGACTTAACCCAGTTAACGGCTGATATAAAATTAAGTCCTAGCACAACCAACACCTCACAGTCCCAACCAGCACTGGCTACATAAAGGACAGCCAGGAAGCAAATAACCAAGCCTATGCCTTAAATTTCAGCCCCATAACAGGCAAAAGATGCACATCTAGGTACAGACTGCAAATACAATTTCAGTATGCACACGAAGGGAGCGGACTCAGATACTCGTCTCTTCACCGGGCAGCAGAAGTAGAGCCATGACAGTCAACTGATACACGGTAGCCTTTACACAGGCAGCAAACACGCACCTCGGTCAATGACGCTAGCAACTCCACCAAAAATCAGCAGGCACCCCTCGTTTAGTTGACTCCATGTAGTTGCAGGACAGGCAGCAGCTGTGCCAGGCAGGTGGCACACCTCTCAGACCCACCACATGTAAACAGAGAAAAGGACCAGAACAAACAAACGAGTTCAATATGGCGAGAAGCGCAGAACAAAAGAAGTGCACGGCTGCCATTTTTAAAGAGAAGTAAAGTGAAAGGGGGGAAGAGAGGAAGATAAAGCAACCAGCACCAAGACCAGACCCAACAAACAAGTTCAATCCGGTGAGCCGCGCAGAACAAAAGAAATGTGCAGCTGCAATTTTTAAAGAGAATTAAAGTAAAAGAGGGGAGGGGAAGGGAAGAGAGAAAGAGAAAACAACGAGCAACAGGACCGGAACCAACAAACAAGTTCAATCCGGCAAGCCGCACTGCCAGGCCCATGAGGAAGCAGAGTCACAGACTATTCTTCCCCCGGGGTCATTCGCACGAGACCAGGACTAGGCAGGGGTGAAGGGGTGGAGTTAGGGGGTGGGTATAAGAGCGCCGGGGAGGAAGGTAACTTCCTCTTCCTGCGCTCAGCACCATCGGGAGGGGTTTCATCGAAAGGGTTTGAAAGGGAAGGGTTTAGGAGTTTGTGGTTTTGCGGTGTCCGGACTTACTGGTTCGGGTATTTGAAGCAGCGGAGGAGATAGGGTGTGGCGTCGCGTGTCGCTGGCCGGTGACTTGGTTGTTGCGGGGATAGGAGTGGCGGCGTGCCAGCATGTCTGGCGTGTCCCCAGACGAGGTGAGGGCGGCGCTTTTGCTGCTGGAGCACGCAGGCCGGGAGGATCTACTCTGGCCCAGCGTCCTTGGGCAGGCGTGGGTGGGCTGTGTCAGTGCCCCGCGTGCGGCCTCGGCAGGGGTGGCGGTGGCGGTCCTGGCATGCCAGGAGGACCCGCCGCCGCCGGGGGTGCAGGCAGAAGAAATGGGGCAGAGTGGGGCCCTCAAGGAGTCCGCGCGCGGAGGTACGCGGAAGAGCTTGCCCCCGCATGTTTATCCCAGCTGCAATTTGAGGCCCTCGGGCCGAGCCGGGTATTGAGCGTGCAGGCCCCCATTGGGGAACAGCTAACAGAGGCATCGGTAGGCGAGGGCGGGTCTAAGGAGGCGGGGCCATCAGAATAGCAGTGCAGAGGAGCACGGGCGGACACAGAGGTTGGTCAGGTGGTGGTGGGGCCAGGGGTGGAAGGAGGCACTGATTTTAATGCAGATCTGCAGGGTCCTGCGCCTGCAGAGAGAGAGGAAGACTGGGGGCAATGGGAGGACGCTCCCATTGACCTCTCTGCTAGTTCTAGGGTGCATACCCCGGCCCCAGCTGGAGGTGAAAGGGTTGAGGTAAGGGTGGAGGCGCAAGTGGAGGCTGACTTTAAGGGTGCCCCGGTGGTGGGGGGGCCAGCGCAGGGGGGATTGCATGATTGGTTATTGCCGCCTGGAGTGGGGTTTCAGGGCTACTGCCCGCCCCCTCCCCTCCCCTCCTGAGTTGGGGGGCTTTGGCGTGGGAGGACAGGATTCAGGAGCAGCGGCTGCTTGTGCAGCTTAATGAGGCGTGATGGGCTGAACAAACTGCGGCCCGGGTTGGCGCGGTCTGGGGGATTGAAGTGGAGGGCCCCCCCACTCCTACGTCTGAGGAGGAGCAGTGGACGGAGCAGGAAGAGGCGGCCAGGTTGGCGAAGGGTAGGAAAGTGACCGCAGGGGGGGCGAAGGGCCAGCAGGCGAAGGCAGGAACGGCCAGGACGGCTCTGAGGCCCGATGGTGCTGGGGCCCACTCAGGTTGGAGTGACCTGGGGGGCGGGTGGGGTTCCAAGCCGGCAGCTATCAGCAGAGTTCGGGGTGGCCCGGTGGGGTGCAAGACAGCCCCAGAATGCCAGTTTGAAGCAGCAGGGTGGTCCGCAGCGGCCATCCCTCCGGCGCTGGACCGGGCAATGGCGGTGTGTGTGTCGGGGAGCATCTGCTGTGAAGAGCAAGGGTGTGAAGAGGGCTGTGAAGGAGGTGTTGTGTTCGCCTGAGGATGTGGATCTGGTGGAGGAGATTAGGATGAGACTGAGGAGATTGAGGACGGGAAAGTGAGAGATGACGATGACTGGACGGGGGGGGGGGGGGGTAAAGGACAACCGTGGCCTTGGTGTCTTACAGGTTCCTAAGACGTCGAAGGGCAAGGAGAAGGCAGCGGCAACAAAAATTTCTACATCCAGAGAACGGCCAGGAGAGCTGCACTCTTCGCTTTCAGGTGAGGGGACTTGGTGGGCAGCGTGGGACGGTGGGCCCAAAGGGAGTAACAAGAAGGCTTGTAGGTCTGTGGGGGTTGGAGATGGTTCTGTCCGGGACTTTGAGGGGACGCTGAAGGGTGGGCCGCCACCGGGGGACAGGCAGGTGGATGGTAAGTCGGTTACTAAGGCAGGGGTGCGGATTGACAAGGTGGATGGGAAGGAGGACAAAGGGGACAAGGGCGACGACAAACATCAGAAGAAGCTCCCTTACATGGGGATAGCTATGCCCCTAGGGTCTCACCTGTCAGACAAGATTAAGGGTAGGATATGGAAACACAAATATGTAGACGTGTTTAAATTACTGCACAGGGAGGTGCCGGCGAATTAATGGTCCAAGGAGGAGGAGTGGGAGTTGACTAGGAGCAGGGTCCATGTGACGATGGAAAATTGGACTTCAGCTTTTTTTATCTACACTAGCAATGACTGCGAGAAGCACCTGGATAGGGCCATTGCCTTGATGAAGTACATGGACTTCATAAGGAAGGCGCAAATGCAGTTTGGTGGGTTCGCATGGCTGAGTTATGATGAGGAGTTCAGGGCTAGGGTTAGTGCGAACCCGGACAAGCATTGGGGTGAGGTGGATGCAGGAATTGTGGATGGCATCTACGCACTCATCAGCGTCCACACATATGGCCAGCTGGTTGCCCGTGCCTTATCGGTCTTTTCAGTCGCATCCCGCCCAAGGTGGGGCAGGGAGGGAGCGGTCACCGGGGGTCAGGTTTCCAAGCCAGGCAGTTACAACACTGGGGCCTGTTGGAGCTACAACAGGGGCTATTGCTCGCGCTACCCCTGAAAATTTAAGCACGAGTGCTCCAAGTGCGGAGGGAAGCATGCTCTTTCGCAGTGCCTTACCCTGGTCAGCCCCTCTGAGCAGTGGCGGAACGCAAAAGGTAGGGGACAGGCTGGACAGAAGGGCGCCTACACCAGTTAAGGTGGAGGCGATGGCCCTGTGGCTCTCGTGTTACCCGAATCAGGAGGCGGCGTTACAAATTCATTGGGGTTTCACAGAGGGCTTTAGGGTGGGCTATCAAGGTTCCAGGAAGAGGAGGTGCCATTCGGGGGTGCCATCTACGTGGACAAGGTTTTGCCCATGGGATGTGCTATTTCCTGCGTGCTTTTTGAATTCTTTAGCACCTTCCTGCAGTGGGCTTTCACGCGGTTCAGTGGACATGGGGACGTCACGCACTATCTAGAAGATTTCCTCTTCTTAGGGAAGGCGCACTCTGGGGACTGTGGCAGGGCTCTGTCGCATTTCCAGGAGTTGGCGAGGCAATTTGGTGCTTCCCTGGCCCCAGAAAAGACAGCTGGCCCCCAGTTGCAGCCTGACGTTCCTTGGGATTGAGCTGGATTCCATACACTGGCTGGCTCAGCTGCCTGCGGCAAAGGTGGCGGAAATTCAGACGTGCCTTTTGTGGGCGATCGGTGAGAAGAGGATTGCTTTGAGGGCGGTGCAACGGCTGTTGGGTTTTCTGAATTTCGCGTGCATAGTAGTCAGGGCGGGACGGACGACCTGCTGGCGGCTTGGCATGGCCATGTCAGGGGCAGTGCTTCCACACCACAGGGTCCGGATATCCATGGGGGTCCGGGCTGACTTGAGGTCTTGGCTGACGTTCTTGGAGGGTTTCAATGGTGTGTCCCTGGACTTTGATGAGGAGAGGGCGGTTTGGCAATGTCAAATTTACTCAGATGCAGCGGGGGTAGCTGGTTTTGGGATTTTCTGGGATGACAGGTGGTGCGCAGAGAGCTGGACGGCTCATTGGTTGAGGCAAGGGAGGAGCATTGCCTTCCTGGAATTCTTTCCTCTGTTTGTGGCGCTGGAGGTGTGGGGTCCCGAATTTCAGAACAGAACGGTGCTTTTCCAAGTGGATAATATGACTGAGGTGGAGCTGGTTAATCGCCGGCGGGCCAGGGATCTGAGAGTGTTGAAATTGCTGAGGAATTTTATGTTGAAATGTTTGCGTTTGAATGTGGTTTTTAGAGACAGGCATGTCCCTGGAGCGCATAATGACACTGCAGATGCTTTGTCTCGATCGCAGTGGCAGTGGTTCTGGCGTTTGGCACCAGGAGCGGATCAGTGCAAGACCGGGCTGCCAGACAGCATCTGGGCCTTGGGGAATGAGAGTGATGGGTCTGGTTGAACATTCTATTGCTGACACCACGAGAAGGATTTACCGGCTGGCCTGGGAGGAGTTTGGCTCTTTTATGGGTTGGCGTGAGGATTCTGTTCTGGGTGACCGTGTGGCAGTTGAGCAGGGTGTCCGGCAGTTTGTGTTGCATTGCATTGACAGGGGACTGACAGCTGCGACTATTTCTGGAAAATTGGCAGGAGTGGCTTTTTATTGTAGCCTGTTTTTGGGGTTTGATCCTACGAAAGATGTGATTTTGAGTAGGATTCTCAGGGGTTGGGGCAGGGAAAGACAGGGGGGAGGCGGGGTGTTGCGTGAGGCAGTTACGTTTGAATTGTTGGTTCGGCTGGTTGGGGTGTTGCCGGATTGTTGTTACATCTCATTTGAGTTGTGGATTTGTCGGCTGTGCATGGTTTGGATGTTTTTTGGAGCGTTTCGGGTGTCTGAATTTTTGGGCACGAGGTCGCTGTGTGGCAGGAGGTATGATGAGGTCAGATTGGACGGTGTGTGTCTTGGGATTTGGTTGGGGCGTTCATAGACGGATCAGTTGGGCCGGGGCAAATGGGTTTGGTTGTGTGAGACGGGAGAGGGTAGCGTGTGTCTGGTTTCTGAGTGGAGGTTGTTTTTGGAGGCATCGCATGGTGCATCTGGCGAGATCTTCTGTCACAGGTCTGGGTCGAGGGTGACGTTGGGCAGTTGTTGGCTTTGTTGCGAATGGCTTTGCAGTGTTTGGTTCTAGAGCAGGCTGGTTATGGGACCCACACTTTTCGCATTGGGGCAGCGACAGCGGCGGCCCATTTGGGGCGGTCCTGGGATAGGATTCGGCAGATTGGGAGGTGGAAGTCTAGGTGTTTTTGAGCGGTATGTGCGGAAGTGAGGAGTATGTGGGATCAGCAGTTCAGGATTGACGTTGTGTGTTGTTTGGCTTTTGTTAACCTATTTCTCTTTCGTAGGTTGCGTGGGCCGACCGGGGGCCAGGACGGTCACTTGGATCATTCTTTCGTTCACTGGGCATCCAAGTATGCGGAGCAACAGGTGTACGGCTGTAACCTGGGACTCAAAGGACAACAGCATGAGGTGCAATGGTGGGATAAAGTGGGGATGCAATGGGGGCACTATTGCCTTGGCTCGCAAAGATGGTTCCCCGGAAGGGATGCCCGGATTTACTAATCATACACTTGGGGAGAATGATTTGGTGAAGCTGTCGGGTTTGGCGCTCTTGCCGCTGATGCAGAGGGACTTGTAGGTGCTGAAAGTTAGGCTTGCAGGGACTTGCATTGCCTGGACTGAGTTTGTCCCCAGGAAAGTCTGGAGGAGCGTGATGAAACATGGGGCTATTGAGAAGGCCCGAAGGAAGCTCAACAGAGGAATGAGACTGTTTTGTGGGGACAAGGACATTCAAATGATCTCTCACAACGGAATGCGACTTGAGGAAACTTTACTGTTCAGGGACGACGGAGTGCATCTTTCACGTTTAGCGAATGCTTATTATATGATGGAGATGAGGGATGTGGTCAGTAAGCTGTGGAATGAGGCAATTTGGTGTTGTAGGTCTGTGTGAGCAAGTGGGGGTTGAAAGATGCACTGGAGGGTCCAAAGGGGGGGGGGGGTGGGGTAGGTAACCGCCCTACAGGGGGTTCCCTGGTTGGCGATACTTTGGAGGGGTAGGGGGCTCAAGAGCGGGCGCACCCATCCCTCGGGGGAGTGGGGGAGTTTGAATGATGTGGGGAGCACTGGAATGCCAGAGGATATCGGGGTAGGATGCTAGGTGATTTGTGGATATGGAGGAGGTATGGAATGGGCATGGAGTGGTTGGAGACATGAGGCAGAGCGGGTGAAGAGAGTGAGGCAAGAAGAGTTGATATGAGGGTTGCTGTTATTTAATGTTGATGTTATTGGTTTCTTGTTTAGTTGTGCAGCCTGGTCTAATAAATGGCCTTTTACGCTTTAACATCTGCGTGGTCTGTTCATTGCGCGAAGAACAAAGGAAATCTGCGGCTGCAATTTTTAAAGCGAAATAAAGTGAAAGCGGAGCATTGTATTGTTAACGTGCAGCATAGCATGCTGTAAAAGATGAAACACGTGATGTTTTAGAAGTTGAATAAGGTGAGCCGCACACAACAAAAGAAAGGGGCACAGCTGACATTGGTAAAGTGAAAGCTGTACAGGGCATTTATAAGAGTGAAAGTACGGCATTGGCGTGCTGCAAAAAAAAACCAAGCAAGAGGCTAAAAACAGGACGTTTAGGGAAAGTGTGGTCGGGGAAGAGGCTGTGGTGTCTACATCTGCAGCTCCTTGAAGAAGTCATTAACAAATGTATTTATTTTTGAGATTTATAAAGCGCTCAAATACCCGAGGGTGTCTCGGCGCTACGGACAACGGCATATGCTAGTGAAGTGAGTTATTGGTTGAATAACCAGGTTTTGGACATTTTTCTGAAGGTTAGCAGAGACCAGGGCCAGACTGGGAACCAAAACTGGCCCTGGCAAAGTGCTCGGCCAGCCACTCGGGGGGGTTGGGGGTGGCGCTGAGCTCTTTGCCGGGGACAGTTTTCTGCATATTTTGGTATAGGACCGATGCTGCAGCTAGGCTGCAAATATGGCCCTGTAACAAAAAAAAATGCCCCCCACCCCCGTGCAGCGCACCGAGGGATTGCCCGGTGCCCGCTATGGCCAGTCCAGCCCTGGCAGAGACTGGCATGGTTTGATGCGTAGCGGAAGTGAATTCCAAAGTTTTGCAGTCGAGACGATAAATCGTTTATCGCCCCATGTAGCAGTTTTGACTTAAGGAACCTTCATCAAAAGTGCAGTGTCAGAGCGAAGGACCCTGTTAGGAGTGTACATAGCTAACTCCTTTATTAGAAATTGAGGCCGAAAGTTACGCGAGGCCTTAAAGGCAATGCACAGTGCCTTAAATTTAATGAGATTTTTCACAGAGAGCCATTGATACTGTTTGATGACATGAGAGATTGGCTTAAACTTAGGAGTTCTGGATAACATTCTGGCCGCTGCATTCTGGACAGATTGTAACTTTTGACTAACCTTATTTTGTGCATTTACAAATAGCCCATTACAGTAGTCTATAGAGGATAAGACTAGAGTACTGACCAGAGTATTTCCGGCATTCAAAGGGAGGAATGGTAAGATTTTTTTTAAACATTTGCAATTTGTAAAATGAAGCCAAGACCACTGAATTGGCATCAGGTGCAAAGGTCAATCTATTGTCAAATATGACGCTCAGATTCCTGACCTTAGTGACTAGAATGGGGGGGCCCAGAGTGGGAGGCCACCAGGACTGAGACCAGAAAGGGGACAGATTGCCAATTGTCATAACCTCTGTTTTATCAGAATTCAGCTTAAGGCAATTGCTGACCATCCAGCTACTGATGACCAGAATGCCATCTTGGAATTCAGCTGCCATCCTGTCACCATTGTTGTTTATTGCCAGTACCAGTTGTGTATCGTCGGCATAAGATGTAAGGTCCATCCCGTGTGATTTACTGATTCTTGCTAAGTCCGACACATAGATGTTAAAAAGCATTGGACTCAGCGATGAACCTTGTGGTACACCGCACGGGAGGGCCAGTTGGGCAGAATGGAAAGTGCCCAAGTTTACCAACTGGGTGCTTGAGGTGAGAAAAGATGACAGCAGGTTTCGTGCCTTAAGCTGAATGCCCATTCTAGTGACACGGTCGATCAAGATGGAGTGACTGACTGTGTCAAAAGCGGCTGAAAGGTCCAGCAGAATAAGGACTGCCTTCCCGCCCTGGTCCAGGATAATTCTAATGTCTTCCGATGCCTTAATAAGCGCGGTTTCTGTTCCATGCCCTCTGCAAAACCAAATTGAATATCGTCTAGTAGATAATGATCTATGAATTTCAAGAGTTGGGTGTTCATTATCTTCTCTACGATTTTAGCCGGAAATGGTAGGCTGGCTATGGGCCTGTAATTTTTAGTGTTTTCCGGGTCCAAATTAGATTTTTTAAATAAAGGTTTCAGGATGGTTTCTTTCAGGAGGTTGGATAGGTACCTGAAGAGAACATAGCATTAAAAATATTAGCCAAGACTGGTGCCACCTGTTTAGAGACATGAGTAAGCACAGCAGGCGGGCAAGGATCATTGGCTGAACCTGATTTCACATTATGTTAACAATCTGGTCTGGTGTTGTCTTTTTGAATTGTGCTAGCGTATGATCAGGGGCTTCCTTTATGAAAGGCAGGTCCGTGGGGTTGGTCTGAGATGCGAATTTTGAATAGATGTTGTTTACTTTTTCAAAAAAGTAGTTAGCTATGGAGTCGCACAGTGACTGAGAGGGGATAGGAGAGCTGTAGATGCGGAACCAGATAGTTCGGTGACTACTTGGAAGAGTTGCTTGTTGGAATTTTTCGCAGCTTCAATCTGTGCAACATAATAGTTACTTTTTTCCTGTGCGATTAGGGTATTATATTTGGCAAGAGCTTCTTTATAGAGGAGTTTCTCCTGATTGGTGTGCAATTTAGGACATTGTCTTTCTTTGTTTCTACACAGTTTCTTTTGTTCCCTGAGTGATTCAGAGAATCACAGGGCGGATGGAGATTGCCGGTTTTTAGAAAAGGTTTTGTTTGGCACCAGCCTGTTAAATGCATGATGCAGCCATTTTTCAGAAATTGCTGACGCTGTATTAGGATTTGAAGGGACCTCTGGTTGGGTGCAGGACAATTGTTCCTTAAGGAGATGATTGTTTATGCTTTTCCAGGCTTTGAATACCACAGGTAAGTTATTAGACCTAATTGTGGGAAATGTATTGTTAATGAGAATGTTTAAGCAGTTGTGAGGTTTAAAATAGCAATGGGGACAAGCTTTGAGGGGTGTACTGGAAGGAGTATCCAGTACCATGCAGGTACAATCCTTTTTAGGTGGTGGACACATAGTTTTAGGAGTTCTAGTTGTGAATAACTAAATATCTTACGGTCTGGGGGCAGAGGGCAGAGGGCCGGGAGGGGGGGCCTGGACCCGGTCCAGGCGCAGATGAGCTTGCCTTTGACATGCATTCGGCGCGCCGCTGGTGCACCCGTTGCGCGCGTCTGCTGTACGTGCGCATCTGGGTCCACCTAAGTAGTGGTGGTGGCGGGACAACCAGTCTGCTGACCGAGCCGGAAGTTGTGCGTGCTACTACCAAGGCCCTCCGATCAAACCGCACTTGCCACGTCGGACCGGGCCGGGAGATCAAGGATTAAGTGAGTGCAAGCATTAAAACTGTTTTAAAAACACAGTTTTGCAGGCAAAAGGTAATGGTGACAAATGCAAGAGCTAAATATGCCCACTGCAGCTAGCAGCGTTCAGCCAAACGCTGCTAGTTGAAAAAAGAGTGCTGAGAAAGCGAAAATAAAAGGCACTGAGTAAAGTCACATGTAAGAGGGGCTGTCCTTATGGCAGGCTGTAAGAGAAGGAGGTACTACAGAGGAAAACGGGGGACTATTAAACAGTTAAACCAATGAAATAAAAATAATTCTAAACAACATTTGAAGGAGCTAATAAAATTTATGGGCACAACATGGGTAGCGCTTAATGCCCATATCCAGAACACAAAAGACACACAGATGATGGGCGGAATGAAGAGCAAATCAAACATTCACCCCCTAGTCAATAGATTGAGGTTAAATCCATTATTCTTTTGCTCCTCATGCCACCCCAGTTTAGACCCAGCCATATGCAAATCAGTCTTGACCCTTTGCCTCATGGGAACAGACTGCCAAGTAAGCATGGGCGAATTTTGCGGATCTCGCGTTCGCGAATTTTGCGGATTTGCGAACTCGCAATCCGCAAAATCCGCGAATTCCCGCAAATTTTTTTTTTTTGTGTTCGCCCGTGTTTCTGCCAGTTCGCGAGGGTTTTTACAATTTCGCAATTTGCGAACTTACCTGTCGGGTCGCAAGTTTCGCAAACTTGTTGTTTCTACGTGTCCAGCCTGTTTGGGACACTCTTCTTCATCACTGCCACTCTCTGTCACCACTGCCACTCTCTGACTACTCATGCCACCCTCTGGCCCACCCATGCCACCCTCTGTTTCATCACAGCACCCTCTGGTTGTCCAGTCAGTGTACATTATTGTGGCAACGCAAGCACACCTTCCCTGCCTCAAG
This sequence comes from Lissotriton vulgaris, assembly GCF_964263255.1. Classification (NCBI taxonomy): domain Eukaryota; kingdom Metazoa; phylum Chordata; class Amphibia; order Caudata; family Salamandridae; genus Lissotriton; species Lissotriton vulgaris. Next base: position 430,585,069 of record NC_141695.1, on the reverse strand, counting down.
TGACCTGAATTAATTTGGGGCTGATTAATGTGTCACAGAATATTTTTTTAGCTGGCACCTGCTTCCTTAGTGCTTCCTGATTAGTGAACTTTTGCACTTGCTAAGTGCTTTCATTGTTGCAAAATTAGTTACAACACCTGCCCTGCCCCAACTGACAATAATGAATTAGGGGCTGATTAATGGATTTGAACTGCCAGCCTGGCTCCTGCTTGTCTCCCTTAGCTGTAATTCAGGACCTTTGTGGCATATGTGTAACTATTCTGAGGTTCAGAGCAGGGTCACATAATAGTTGCAACTGGCAACTGAACTCTGGAGGGGCCCCTCAGCAAGCACTACAGGAAATGGCTACTAATGATGAGCCTGAACTTTTGAACCTGGTAAGTAGTTTCAGTTTTGATTAGATCGTATTTCTGCAATTTTGCACTTATTCGCGGGGCGCGAAGTTGTACTGGGAAGCCGCGAACTCACGCGAACAGTGCGAGCAGTGCGAGCAAAATCCGCTGCTCGCGGATTTGCGGATTTTGCGGGAGATTCGCGAATCTCGCGGATTGCGAATTTCCCGAAAATCCGCAAAATCCGCGAGCGAAACGGATTTTCCGCCCATGCCTACTGCCAAGCCAGGTCCTCCCTGGACCGTAAACAAGCATCTTGGGACCGGTTTGGGGCATCACCCCTCATCAGCCAGCCTAACTTGAATCCAGTGGCACAGTGAACCCGAGACCCACGTCTGGACATACCCGGCATGCTGAGGGCACGAAAGCAAAAGGCACACAGATGATGGACGGAATGCAAAGCAAATCAAGCATTCACCTCCAGTCAATAGATCTGGGTTAAATCCATTGTTCTTTTGCTTACCATACTACCCCAGTTTAGACCCAGCCATATGCAAATCAGTGTTGACCCTGTGCCTCATTGGACAGTCCAGCCGGAAATGCCAAGTCAGGTCCTCCCTGGACCTGAAACAAGCATCCTGGGACCGGTTCGGGGCATCACTCCTCACAGCTAGGCTAGCTTGAATCCAGTGTCACAGTGTGCCCGGGACCCATGTCTGGGCATACCTGGCGCACTTAGGGCGAGAAAGCAAAAGACACACAGATGGTGGACGGAATGCAGAGCAAATCAAACATACACCCCCAGTCAATACTTCTGGGTTAAATCCATTGTTCTTTTGCTCGTTATGCCTCCCCTGTTTAGACCCTGCCATATGCAAATCAGTCTGAAACCAGAAACAAGCATCCTCTGACCGATTTCGGGGCATCACCCCTCATCAGCCAGGCTAGCTTGAATCCATTGGCACAGTGAGCCCGTGACCCACGTGTGTGTCAGAAATCTCTTTCTCTGAGATAAGAATTCCTCAGAATCCAGGTGAAGCAATAAGGGGTCCACCGCCTGACATCCCCAAATCTGAATATAAGCACAGAGTGTTATGGCCATCAGGTGAGGGAAGGGTAGGAAAGGAACAGTGGGGAAAAGGAACCTGTAAAACAAAGAACAATGCCATAAATAAATGAACACAGGAAGACTACTCTCATATGGTCTCACTAATTACTCCTCTTTACCTGGATCATCTGACGGACGTCCCTCTCATTCTTCAAGCAACTGGGAATTTCTCTCCCTTCATGAACAGATTTCTACAAGGCACAAACTTAATAAGCAATAACTTAATTCACATTAGAAGGTAACACCTCACCAAACAATATTACTTTCTGCAGACCCCTTACATACCTGTTCCTTATTATACCCGTAGTAATGAGAAGACGTCTAATATTAAACAAGAAAACACAAGGTGCTGGTAGATAATCAGTCTTAATCCACGGGGAGAAAAAGAAGGGATTTTATTTTACTCCCCATAGGTTGAGTTCCCAGGATCAAAGTATTAAGCAACTCAAATTAAAAGTGTTATCTTCTTTAGTTTCCAAGTACAGTAAAGAAGAAAAATCCAGCAAGTCTCTAATCCCACAATTATTATCGGGATACTGATCCTTGGCTCAAGGAGTCAAACATAAACAAAAGAAATAATTTAAAACTCAAAGGAAGGGCACTACAGAATTGGTAATGCGTGATTATGAATCACCACTGCATTCCGCTCTGGTAATCCGATCAGCTCCGCATCCACAGAGCCAAAGAATGTCACAAAGTACAAGTTGAACGTCGCAACAGCGGGAATCCTTCGCCGCTGCACGCCCAAAGTAAGTCAATGGTCAAAGTAAGAAAACGCGCAAGAACAGGAATGCTGGTTCTTACTCACTCTGGAATCTGCTTCCAGGTAACAACCAATCTGGAGTTCAGGGAACCCGTGCTTCTCAATGCGTGGACAACGAAGCTTCACAGAGCGGCTTCCAGCAGCTGCGGGCCTCTCTCAGCCGAGAGAAATTGCAAACCGGAAACATGAATTACGCATGCCTGCGAGTGTGCATCAGCCTATATATGAGGCAACTCCTCTAGCCCAATGCCTCCTGGGATTTGTAGTCCTGGTCGCTGCACCAAGGTAGGCGCCACCCAACCTGATTTCTCACAGTAGGCCCTACTGCCAAGCGCCTCCTAGGTCCAGGTTTGGAGAGATACCTCCTATGGAAGGAGCGGACAGCAGCAGGAGCATGCACATTCTGACAAGGCTCCCAAGAGTAATCCTCCACCGAGTATCCTCTCCAGGAGACGAGATACCAAAGCCGGCCCATCCGAAGCTTAGAATCCAGAATGCTCATGACCTCGTATTCCAGACCCCCAGCACAAGACACCGGGGGAGGCGCACCACGTCCACCACCTAAAAAGGATTGCTTGGTGTGTATCAGATACCCCATCACTCTCTAGTGAACAGCTTGCAGCTTCTTCACAAGTTCTCTAACCGTAGGCTGATTCATTGTGTCATCCGGAATGTGGACAGGGTGCTTTCTTGCATTATAACCAAAGTAAACCAAAAAAGGGGATATTCCAGTCGAGCATTGCCAGGTGTTATTATAAGCCAATTCAGTCATCCACAACAGAGACATCAATGAGTCCTGAGCCTCCTTAGCATATTACCGGAGATACTTCTTCAGAGCCTGGTTTAACCTTGCCATCTGTTTGCGGATGAAAGCTTGTTGACAATGTAGAGTCGGTTTGCAATGCCTTGCACCTCATTTTCCAGAACCTAGAGATGAATTGGGGACCTCTGTTGGACACGATCACCTTGAGCAACCCATGGATTCGTATAACATTACTCATCAGTAACTGTGCGGTCTGTCCCACACTAGGCAAGTTCTTGCGGGGAATGAAGTGTCCCATTTTAGTGAGGCCATTGATAACCACCAATATGGCCAAATAACCTAGATCCATGGACAACCCTGTTATAAAATCCAGACTGATATTCTGCCGTGGTTGTTGCGGATTAGGCATGGACAAAAGCTTCTCTTTCTCCTTAGTGTTTTCCCCTTTGGCTCTAGCACATTCCTTGCACTGAGACACCCAAGAAGAGATATCTTTACCTAAATATTTCCACCAAAAACGCTGTTGTACCAACTGAAATGTCTTGAGTGTTCCTTGATGCCCTGCCAAATGGGATTCATGCTACCAGAAATAGGCTTTCTTCTGAACTTTTGGAGTAGGTAGGTACAGCTTGTCTTTATAGAAAGGCAGCCCTTGTTTCACAGAGTGGTCGACATGTTGTACCGCCCATTTCTGCCACACAGAGGTTGTCTTATGTTGGCGCACCACCTCAAGAACTTTTTCTACATTGATGGCACAAAGCACCTTTGAGGGATCAATGATTGCCTCAGTGACTTTGCTAGTAGTGTCTCCCATGGATTCCAGTCTGGACAGAGAGTCCGCCTTGCGATTCTCAGTACCTGGCCTAAAGGTAACAACGAAATCATATTCTGCAAAGAAGAGCATCCATCCCATTTGCCGTTGAGAGAGGTGCCAAGCGTCTTCATATATTGAAGGTTCCTATGGTCGATGTACACTGTAATGGGGTAATGAGCCCCCCACAAGTACTGCCTCTATTCATGAAAAACCTTTTAGATTGCCAATAGTTCTGTCTCAGAGATTGTATAGTTCTTTTCTGCTGGGTTTAGTTTCTTCGAAAGGTATGCCACCGGATGTAGTTGCCCAGTGTGTTTATCTCTCTGAGAGAGTATGGTGCCAATGGCCTCATCAGAGGCGTCTGCTTCCACCACAAAAGGATTCTCAAGTTTGGGATGTGTAAGTACTGGTGCAGTAGTGAATGCTCTTTTTAGGAAAAGGAATGCTTCCTCAGCCTCCCTGGTCCAAAGAAAAGGGCCTCCCTTTCGAAGCAATCTGGAGAATGGGACCGCAACATGGGTAAAATACGGAATGAATCTGCGATAATAGTTCGCAAAGGACAAAAAGCATTGGACGTCTCTCATGTTTTTGGGAGTAGGCCATTCTTGCATCGCCTGTACCTTACGTTCAGCCATGTGCAACTCTACCGGACAAAGCATAACCCCTAGGAATTCCACTTCATGCGCTCCGAACTCGCACTTGCTCAATTTACAATACAAGTGGTGCTCTCTTAGTTTCTATAGTACTAAAGTGACCTGTTCTCTGTGGACCTCATTAGAAGTAGAGTAAATAAAAATGTCATTAATATAGACCACTATGAAGTGGTATACGCATTCCTTAAGAACATCGTTCAAGAAATATTGACACGCCGCCGAGGCGTTGCAAAGCCCAAACGGCATAACAGTATACTCGAATAAGCCATAACGGGTCTTAAATGCAGTCTTCCACACATCACCCTTTCAAATACACACCAGATGGTAAGCCCCTCTAAAATCCAGCCTAGTGTAATCCGTAGCCTCCCGCACCTGATCCAAATACACCTAGATGAGCGGCAAAGGGTATCTGTTGCTTATGGTGTTTTTGTTCAGCATGCGGTAATCAACACAGACTCTCAGGTCACCGTTTGCCGTGGCTATGAAGAACAGTGGAGAGGTTGCTGGGTAAATGGGAAGGCCTTATAAAGCCAATCTCCAGATAGTGATTGATGTATTCCCTCAAATGTTTGGTCTCTAGTTCCGACAATGCATACACTCTACAAGCAGGGATGGTTGCTCCTTCTACCAAATCAATCTGGCAATCATATTGTCTGTGCGAGACAAGCGGTTCTGCCTGGGTTTCACTAAAGACGTCTGCAAACTGCCCATACCCGTAAGGTAACACCGTCACTTTCTCAACTGCCGTTACCACAAGAAATGAGAAAGTTAACTCTGCCGCCTGAGAAGGAGCGTTTGAGAAAAATGTTTCTGGCACGCCTCTGATAAAAACAGTAAAGTTTAAGTCCTCCAATCAATAGTGGGATTATGATGACAGAACCAAGGTATCCCCAAGATCACCTCATACTTTGGGGCCTCGATACTATTCAAGGACAGTTCCTCTACATGCAGTCAGGTCGCATCCTTTACTGATAACAGTATAGACTCCGTTTGATCCGTAATAAGACCCTATTTCAGTGGCTAGCCATCTACGGCCAATACCTTTTCATGTGTTTCACGGGGAACTCTCCTTAAATCAAAGCTTGTCACCAAACCACTATCAATGAAATTTTCCGTGGCCCCGTAATCCAACATGACCAACACCTGATGTATGTGGTGATTAAACTCAAGACTCATAGGGAGCACGATGTGAGATTCTGTGTCTTTTAATGCTGTGGTCGATAAAGATGGAATCCTTCAAATCTTGTCTGTGGCACTTTCTGTTCCTGTCAACCTGATACTCCTAGCTCTGGGCGTGTGACTAAAACAGCCACCTTCTTATTCCTAGACCAGGCGCCTGGTGACTTGGGTTTAGAGGGGCAGTCTCTTACGTAATGCCCTCTTTTCCTGTAGTACATACACAGTGCCTGCACTCTCTGACTCTCCCTTTCTTCTCTTGTTAACGGGGCTCTTATTGCTCCTATTTCCATCGGCTCTGCCCCCGCCTCATTGCTTAACATAGCCCTACGTGGTTTTTTGTCGGACCAATAATAAGCTCTTTCTACCCTTTTTCTCTCCCCCCCTCTTTCTGACATCCGACTATCCAGTCTCAATGCCAAATTAATTACGTCGGTACACTTGACAGGCTGGGGATCCATTTGTGACAATACATCTTTCATGTCATCCGGCAACCCCTGATAAAACAGAGACATCCTCTTCTCCTCCGGCCAGGAGGCTTCTGCCACCAACCGGTTGAAGGATGTATTGTAGGTGATCAAATAGCTACTCCCTTTTTTCAGATCTAACAATTCACGATTAGCGCTGAATGTGGTAGCTCTTCTATCGAATGCTCTCTCGGGAGTCAGCTTGGAAGGCAGCCCTATCCAACAACACTGGATCGCTATTCCTAACCAAAGGGATGGCCCAATATGGTAGCGTCACCTGCTAAATAAGAAATTGCAAACGCTACTCTAGGGTGGTTGTTTGGGAAGGATGCAGGTTTGCATGAAAAGTGCAGCATTACCTGAGTTTGAAACACCTTTATTTTTTGAGGGCCCCCTGCAAATCTTTCTGGATTAGCTAGTGGCATGGGAGGCGGAACAGAAGCTGAAACGTCAAAAGGATTTCTAGTTAATTTGTCTACCTTCTCTCTTAATGCTGCGGTTTCCAATTTGGAAGAGGCCAGTTCCTTTTGAACCATTACTAAGGCCTGAAGGACATCTTCCATGGACGCCACATTATTCGTACACCTGGATTGGGAGGAGTATGATTTTGTGGGTGCGTAATTCTGTCAGAAATCTCTTTCCTCTGAAATAAGTTCCCACGCAGAATCCAGGTGAAGCAATATGGGGTTGACCTCCTGACATCCCCAACTCTGAATATAAGCAGAGAGTGTTAGGGCGATCATGTGAGGGAAGGGTAGGGAGGGAAAAGCGGGGAAAAGGAACCTGTAAACAAAGAACAATACCATAAATAAATTAGCACAGGAAGACTACTCTCATATGGTCTCGCTAATTACTCCTCTTTACCTAGATCATCTGGCGGGCGTCCCTCTCATTCTTCATGCAGCTGGGAATCTCTCTTCCATCATGAACAGATTTCTATAAGGCATAAGGCAAGAGATTAATTCACATCAGAAGGCAACACCTCACCAAACGATATTACTTCATGCAGACTCCTTACATACAGGTTCCTTATTACACCCGTAGTAATGAGAAGACTTCCAATATTAAACAAGAAGACAAAAGGTACTGGCACATAAGCAGAGTCTTATCCACAATCCCCAAAGGTTCAGTTCCCAGGATCAAAGTCATAGGCAACTCAAAGAAAAAGTGTTATCTTCTTTAGTTTCGAAAAACAGTAAAGCAGAAAAATCCATCAAGTCTCTAATCCCACAATTACTACCAGGATACTGATCCTTGGCTCGATGAGCCAAACATAAACGAAGAAAAAAATGAAAACTCAATGGGAGGGCACTACTTCATGCAGCACGGAATCGGTAATGCATGGTTATGAATCACCACCGCATTCCACTCTGGTAATCCGATCAGCTCTGCATCCGCCGAGCCAAACAATGTCGCAAAGCACAATTTGTACGGCGCGACAGCGGGAATCCTTCGCCGCTGCACGCCCAAAGTAAGTCAATGGCCAAAGTAAGAACACTTGCAAGAGCCAGAATGCTGGTTCTTACTCACCCGGGAAACTGCTTCCAGGTCACAACCAATCTGGAGTTCAGGGAACCCGCGCTCCTCAATGTGCGGACAACGAAGCCTCACAGAGTGGCTTCCAGCAGCCACGGGCCTCTCCCAGCCAAGAGAGAGTGCAAACCGGAAACATGAACTATGCATGACTGTGAGCGTGCGTCTGCCTGTATATGAGACCACTCCTCTCCCAATGCCTCCTGGGATTTTGTAGTCCTGGCGCTGCACTAAGCTAGGCGCTACCCAACCTGATTTCTCAAAGTCTGGGCATACTCAGCACACTTAAGGCGAGAAAGCAAAAGACACACAGATGATGGCCAGAATGCAGAGCAAATCAAACATTCACTCGTCAATAGATCTGGGTTAAATCCATCAGTCATTTGCTCACCATGCCACTCCAGTTTAGATCCAGACATATGTAAATCAGTCTTGATCCTGTGTCTCATGGGAAAAGTCCAGCCCGAACTGCCAAGCCAGGTCCTCCCTGGAACAGAAAAAAGCATCCTGGGATCGGTTTCGGGGCATCATGCCTCATCAGCCAGGCTAGCTTGAATCCAGTGGCACAGTGAGTCAAGGACCCATGTTTGGGCAAATCCAGCGCACTTAGGGTGAGAAAGCAAAAGACACACAGATGATGGACAGAATGCAGAGCAAATCAATCACCCACCCCCAGTAAATACATCTGGGTTAAATCTGTCTTTTGCTCACCATGCCACCACAGAATATGGTTCAAATGTTTTAACCTTGGAAGCCAACAATCAGTGTAGATTACAGGCGATTAACATTTATGCATCTGATCTGACATCAAAGCCCTCCAAATTACAGAGTACAAATGTCTGAAGGGAAAGAAAAAAAATGGATCAGAACCCAGCCTGCCCCACACTCCCACCACACTCAATCTATTGTGAAGCATGTTCATTTTAATTGTCTCATAATAACATACGACTGTCACTGAGCATCAACTACTAGGGCTCAGTGAGCTGCAGGACCTGGAGGTATTTAGGGCACGTGTGTTCCTGGAAATCTTGGGACAAGAAGAAATGTATGGTTGCCATAGTTCCCGATAGGATAGCTTGCAAGTCTTAATAGAAAGGGCAATTCTCTCCATTCTGAGGATGTGCCATAAGCGATGGAGCCAACTGACGTGGTTAGGTGTTTGTTTCGTACCCCAGTGAGCCAGAATGCTTTGTATTGCTGCCCCTAGTGCCAGCCCAATTTGACGCCCACACAGTGATTTCAAAGGGTAAGTGAGAGGATTAGGGAGGCCTAGTAGTATGTAAGAAGGGAATCTGGGAAGCTGGGTGTCTAGTTGACAATCAATATTGTTGAGAATTAGTGTCCAGTAGGGTTGAATCTGCAGACATTCCCACAGGATGTGTGTCAGAGAGTCCATCTCACCACAGCCCCTCCAGCAATATTCTGTTTTGGATGAGTCTATCCTATGCAATCTCTTGGGATGAGGTACCAATATGTCAATATTTTAGTGAATGTTTCAGTGAGGGCCGTGTGGGTGGCTGTGTGTCGAGCTTTGTGATAGATCTGTCCCCATTCTGCCTTCTTCAGCTGCCTTCCGATCTCATTTTCCCTGCGTGGTTAGTTAGGTTTGAGAGTGTGTTGAGTGGGCTGGAGTAGAAAGGCATACAGATCAGAGCTTGCCCTATTGTCCGAGGTTTTCGTGATCAGCCATTTTTCATAGGCTGAGAGATGTCTGTGTGAAGCAGCCTTATTGTATGGGTGCAAGATCCAGTGGTGAAGTTGTAAGTAGTGCATTCGGTCAGTTTCCGGGCGATTGAAGCCGGCGCTTAGCTGTGTGAAGGGAATTACTCCCTCCTCATCCATCATGTGTCCCATGGAGCGACATTTTGTTTGCCGCCACACCAGAAATGCACTAAGGATGGTCTCAGATGAATTGTCTGGATTATCAAATAAGGGTGACAACGGGGAAGGAAAGGATGACGGTCCATACCGCATGCTGCACCGGTCCCAACTATCCATAGTCACCTTTGTGATGGGTGATAGATAAATGTTCCGGGGGCCAATGCGGCTTGTTCAAAAAGGGGATCCTCCATCAGGAGGATCCGGCCACTGCCAGATCTTAAAATAACGAGTGACGCTCCGATTCATCCCTGTTCCATTCAACCAAATATCTAAGTTGGGCAGTGTGGAAATAGAATTGGAGGTTAGGTATGCCCAGCCCCCCGTCCCGGGGAGAGATATAACTGACCTCTCTGCGCATCCGGGGTTGTTTCCAGGCCCAGACATAGCGGTGAAACTCGGGCTGAATCTTATAGAGCATTCCGGCCGGGTGCAGGAGAGGAGGGGTTTGGAACACGTAAGGAATTTAGGAAGGATAGTCATTTTGAGCACCGCAATCCTTTCGAGCCATTAAGTCTTGAGCCGCCCCCAACAAGATCATTCTTTTTGGACTTTAAACAGAGCTCGATAGTTAATGTTGCTAGTTTTCTGGAGAGTGGGTGGAAGCTGAATGTCCAGGTATAGGATCAAGGACTTAGACCACTGAATGGTTTACTGAGATGAAGGGCAGGTTTATGTCTCACGGGAAAGGGAGATACTCGGAGTCTGTGAGTTCGCTACATTGACTCGGAAGCCCGAGGTGAGGCCGAGCATTTCAAGTTCGGCAAGGCATTCTGATAAGGCCGAGGCTGGTCTGTCTAGAGTTGCCAGAATGTCATCAGCGTAGAGACAATATTTTGTGTTGGTCACCACCGAACTTTATGCCAGTGATCGCTGGGTTATTGCGGACCTTCTGGGCAAGGGGCTCCATATATAGAGCAAACAACAGGGGAGAGAGGGCGCACCACAGCCATGTACCTCTATTAATAGAAAAGGGAGTGGACGTGTGGCCATTCACTCTCACCGAAGCTGAGAGAAGGTGATAGCAGCTAAGTATCCCGGTGCGGAATCTATCAGCTACCCAGAAGCGTAACAACGCTTGTTCGAGGACAGGCCAGTGGACTCTGTCAAAGGCCTTCTTGGCATCGACCGTTAGCAAAATAAACTCCTCTTCTGTGTGCAAAGTTTTTCTATGATGTGCAAGACCCTTTTTCTACTATTGCTTGTCTGGCGTTGGGGAATAAAGCCAGTTTGATCTAGGTCTATGATGGTCTCATATATGGACCGGGCGTAGAAGCTAGAATACTAGTGAAGATTTTGATATCAATATTTAAGAGCAAAATCAGGCGGTATGAGCTACAATACGGTCTGTCCTTGCTGGGTTTAGGAAGGTCAGTCAGTGAGGCGGTCAGCATCGTGGAGGGGATAGCTCCTTGAGCTGAAAAGGAGTTGAAGAATCGGGTCAGGAGTGGAGCCAGTAGAGGACAGAACTTTTTATAAAAAAGGGCTGAGGTGGATTTAGACTGTTTGAGTCGTGAGATGGCTGTGATAACTTAATCTACCCTGATGTCTTGCTCCAGGGCTTCTGCTTGCTCCGGAGTGAGCAGTGTGATTTGAGCATCTTCAAGATATGATGAACCGACCACTGGGTCCAGCTGTTGATCAGAATATAGATCAGCGTAAAAGTCTTGGAAGGACTCAGAGATCCGGGCAGCATCCGTAATAGGGGCCCCATTAGCGCCTCAGAGTGTGCAAACCCCCATGTTGTGTTGCCTAGTGCACAGATTGAGAGCAAGTAGGCAGCCGTATTTATCCTCTCCCAAGTAATAATAATGATGGCGCTGACGAAGAGCCGTATACGCCACTTTATCTAGGTTGGTGTTTGCTAGCTCGGCGCATGCGCTTGTTAGCTGCCGCCAGATTCTTGGGGCCCCAGTGCGCTGATGAATTCCCTCGAGTTCCTTCACTTGCCTCAACAGAGTGTCCCTCTTCTCTTTGCAAATGTTATTGTCTGCGGCAGGGATAGCAATAAATTCCCCCTGGATAACTACTTTTATGGCCTCCCAAAGAGTTGCGAAGGAGACCTCGGGGGAGTCGTTCGACTCCAGGTAGTTGGAAATGGCTGCCCCATCTGTGCCACGACTTTGGGTCTCAGCAGAAGAGTGTCCCGTAGCCGCCATGTGCCCCTAGGTCAGTGAGAGGAAGAGGAGCTTAGAGTCAGTAAAACTGCCGAGTGGTCTGATAAGGCAGCCGGTATTATAGCAACGTCAAATGTGAGATTGAGGATGTCCTTCGTGCCTAGGAAGAAGTCGAGTCGTGCATAAGTTTTGTGCGCATGTGATAGCAATATTCCATGGTGTGGGTGGAATTCCCTCCAAATGTCATGATGGCCTATCTCCCTAAGAACCTGGTGCCCCTCTTTGGTGAGTGCTCCCGTCTGCCCAAATCTGTAGGTAGACCTGTGGAGGACATTGTCCAACACCAAGTTGAAGTCTCCGCCCACAAGGACTGTCTGGTCGTGGGCCGAGAGGACCTCTGTGAGTGCTACCTGTATGAAGGATTCCTGGCACTTGTTTGGAGCGTAGATAGACACCACTACCAGGGACCAGGGACCGAGAGACAAGTGCAGCACAAGGAGACGTCCATGCACCTCAGCCGCTCTTTTTCCAATAGGCCCAAGGAAGGTGTGTGAAAGTAGAAGTACAACTCCTGATGTTTAATTGCTTGCAGAAGAGAAGTATTGGTGTGGAAAGGAATGGGATCTAAACCTGTGGTAGTCCTGGGGGAGGAGATGCGTCTCTTGGAGCATGCAAATGTCTGCCCCTGTGCTTTCCAGATAGGACAGCCCTGCGCTTAACTGGGTTATTAAGACCCTTAATATTGAGAGTAATGACCTTGAGTGTGCTAGTCATTCTGGAAGTTTGGAGAAGGCGAAATACACTCAGCCTTGAAGATCAAGCCACTTCTCAGGCCCCCGGTGTCATCGGCAGCGCATGTGTGAAGAACAGTGTGCATGATAAGTGAGTGTGGATCTCCAGAACAAACAAACCCCCTGCCCCAACTGCGGAAACCCAAAAGGGGTTGAAATCATTGTGACAAACAGAAGAAACGTACAGTCTATAGTCCAAGAGTCTAAATTGGGGTCATGTTGTGGTCAATCCCTCCAGCCCCTCCACCCACCCGCCACCACTTCTGAGTTACACTGTTCTTGCCCATCTGTATTATGAGATGTCCAAGCCCACCAGAGCCCCAGGGATAGCATCAATGGTGGCCTGCTGGCCCTTAGCGATGGTGCCTGGGTCCGGTCTCATAATCGGGTTTCTTGATCCGCGGGTGTACCAGCAAGGGCTCCCAGCAGCCAGGCGCATAGAAGAGCAGCAGCAAGGATCCGTTGGTGCTGGGTCGATGCCTAATAACATGCATGTTTCTTCGAGGGATCAAAGTTGATGGAGCCTTCCCTCCAGCCGGAAGATCAGACAGAAGGGGTGACCCCAGGTGCATGGAATCCCCATGTGCAGTCACCGGTTTAAAGGTCCTCCTTTTCTGAAGGGTGGATGCCGCCAGATCCTGGTAGAGGGTAGAGAGGCTGGTCACGGAAAGAGATAGGTTGCTTCTCTCTAGCTTTATGCAGATTGTCCCCATTCAACGGAAAGTCGTGCAAGCAGACCAGGATATCTGCTGGTGGGCCCCAGCATGAGAGCTGATGGCCCACTCTGTGCGCCCAGACAATTTTAATGTAGAGAGTTGATGGAGCGTCCAGGACGAAGCGAAAGAGTTCTGAGACATAGCCCCTGAGATCATAGCCTTCTGAATTAGGTGGTACCCCTCTGATCTGGATGTTGTTTCACCTAGACCTTTTTTCCGGGTCTTCTGCATGGGCCTGTAGGTCCAGCTGCTGGTTTCAGAGCCGTAACATGCCCGTTACTTTGATCCTCCAGGGCTAAGACCGGATCCCACAGCATGTACACATCTCTCCTGAGGGGAGATTGTGCTTGACCTCTTGCAGATCATCTTTGAGCATGGTGAAGAGGGATTCTAAAACTGCATGAGTGACTGGCTCCTCTGGGCCCCCCTACTCCTGTAGAGGTGGTGTGTGTTGCATTGCAGAGCGATTGCCAGGCTGGCCTTGTGGTCTGGAGAGCATATCCTTTACGGAGCGTTCCTTTTGGGGTCTGGCAGCCGCCATCTGGGCAAAGAGGGAATGGATGCCCTGGGGTCAGCACACACTGGACTGCTGCGGTCTTCTGGAAGAGCTCCCCGAGTCCCGGCCGCCGTGCGAATAGAGACAACCGCACTTTGCGTCGGGGAGGACACTAGTGCACCGGGAAAGGCAGTAAATCAGCAGCGCCATGGAGCAGGCCAGTCCATCGAGCCTCAAGGTTTCACAGGCTAGGACCCTGAGTTACAAGTCAGGTCAGGACAGATCAATATAGGACAGGCCTGTTGTCTCCCTCCCAGGGAGCAGGCAGCACACCTCCCCAATTCCGGGCCTGGACAGGTACTTTGTGTGTCGGGCTGCCTAGCAATCTCCGTGGTGCTGTGCTGGCTCACAGTGTCTCTCCGGAGCTGTTGCCGGTGCAGCAGCACATGGGCCCTCTAGGCCCATGTGCTCCTGCACATTACGTAGCCTCGCCCTCTGTACTTCAGGCCTGCCGAGCCCCGCTGCAATGTCTGGGGCCTTCAGTAAGGCCACGTCACCGCTGGGCACCGTCTGCTGTGCCTGCTAAGCACCCCGGGCTGCGGGAGTTTTGAGGATACTGGGGGTGCTCATGTGCTGAGGCTGTGGTTAGCAACAGGATCGCCGTTCCAGCCCTCCGTGCACCTCCCGTCTGGGGCCTTCCCCCATGTCTCCGCTGGAATCCTTCAGGGGGTCTGCAGCGCCCTTGTGCTGTTGCAACAGGGATCGCGTCTCTCTTGGTGTGTGGACCGATCTCCGATCCGAGCGCTGGACCAGCCCGTTTCAGGCCTCCTTGTGGAGCTCGCTCTGTGGTGGGCACCAGCAGTCGCCCGCAACATAGGTGGCCGGGACATAGGCTGTACCCGGCACCAGTGACCAGTGAATCAGACAGCTCACAGCTCAGGCTCCAGTACTCAGTGCATCTGCCTGCATGGATTAGAGGCTCCGATGGGCAGTTGCCGCTGTGATTGCAGCATCGGCGAGCGGCGGGACGGAGCAGACGAAAGGAACATGCCTCACTCGTCCTCCATCTTGGCTAGCCCCGCCACCCCAGTTTAGACCCAGGCATATGCAAATCAGTCTTGATCCTGTGCCTCATGGGAACAGTATAGTCCGAACTGCTAAACCAGGTCCTCCCTGGACTGAAAACATCCTGGAACCGGTTTTGGGGCATCACCCCTCATCTGCCAGGCTAGCTTGAATCCAGTGGCACAGTGAGCCCTGGACCCATGTCTGGGCATACCTGGCGCACTTAGGGCGAGAAAGTAAAAGACACACAGATGATGGACGGAATGTAGAGAAAATCAAACATTCACGCCCAGTCAAATAAACCTAGGTTAAATCCATTGTTCTTTTGCTCACCATGTCACCCCAGTTTAGACCCAGCCATATGCAAATCATTCTTGACCCTGTGTCTCATGGGAACAGTCCAGCTGGAACTGCCAAGCCAGGTCCTCCCTGGACAGAAAACAAGCAACCAGGAACTGGTTTCGAGGCATCACCCCTCATCAGCCAGGCTAGCTTGAATCCAGTGGCACTGTGAGCCCAGGACCCATGTCTGGGGATACTCGGCGCACTCTATCCTGAATACAGCATGTCTCGAAGAGACAACGCAAGGGCTGCCTTGGAGATACCTAAAAACAACTTTGTAAAACTTAAACACATAGTAGTTTCTACAAAGTCTTGAACCTCATTTAAGCTGTAAAAATTACCAAGATGCACAATAAGATCTTAGGAGTCAGTTTGATTACTTGTGAAAGTGGGGGTGTGCAGATCATAAAGTCCAAACGTCAAGTAGTTCAGTATAAAAATGTCTTTCATTTTCAATTTGTAAAACTCAGCAAACAGATAAACTCCAGCCAACGCGTTTCATTCCCATACTGGGAACTTCATCAGGGCCTCATCTGGTCCTCCTTCCCCATGAAAGGAGGACCATTCACACGGCGTTCAGGGATTCAAACAGAAGTATATCGACTTTGGGAACATCCTGACATTATGGAATGCTAAACTTGGCCTTCTTTGAGAGGGTACTTTACAGCTGTTATTTCTACATTGCCCTGATGAAGTGGGACAAGGAGGGAGGGATGGGAACTCATGTGGCCAGGTAGACTATACTCGGAGTAATGAAGATTACCGGTAAGTAACCGGGGCATTACCTCCTCGTTAGTCTTCCTCGCCACATGATCAACAAAGTGAGCAAATACCCAAGCCAAAAGGCTTCAATGTACACAAGAAAAACACCATAAGACGGAGTAGAAAACCAACACAGTGTTTATTTGCACACAAAAAGAAACAGGAGAAAAAACACTGAATCACAAAAATGGGCCAATCACGGAACATCAGTCCCAGCACCCAGAACAGCCCCCGCAAAATCCCCCCCGAGGGGAACCACCCAGGACCACCCGATTATGCTCCATGAACATGTGCAGAGATGACCAAGTGGCCGCCCTGCAGATCTCCTCAGTGGACATGCCATTAAAAAAGGCCCAGGACAGAGAGACACTCCGAGTGGAACGACCCTGCACCCCCACAGGAAGGTCTGAACCTTGGGAACCGTGGGCAAGCCGGATAGCCTGCTTAAGCCAACGACTCAAGGTGGAGACCATGGGCTTGTGACCACAACAAATAGGACCAAAGGTCACAAACAAACTGTCACACTTAGAAAAGGAGGACGTGCGTTCAAGGTAGATCACAACTGCACGCCGGATATCCAGCAAGGACAGGGCAGCCTCTGTCCCAGGAGGAAAGGAAGGCAAGGATACCTCACGAGAGCGGTTCACAAGGGAGGGAACCTTGGGCAGAAAGCAAGGGTCAGGATGCAGAACCAGCCGGTCTTGCAAAACCCGCAAGAAGGGGGAGGAACGAAGGAAAGACCCCAGCTCGCCCATCCGGCCAGCCGAAACAACAGCCACCAAGAAAACCACCTTGAAAGTGAGGATCTTAAGGTCAACAGAGCACAGGGGCACCCTGGAGGACCTGCAACACCAGGAGCATGTCCCAAGGAGGAGACAAGCACAGGACAGGAGGCCACCAAAGAAAGCAGCTCCGGAGTAAGCGAGCAACCAAGGAATCCAGCCCATCCAGGCCCGGACTGTGGAAAGCCCGCAGGGCCACTGCGCCCACAGAGTGGAAGGAGCCAACCCAAAGGAAGTCCAGGACTCGCAAGGGGTCCACCGAGGAATGGTTGGCACCCTGCACACCGCACCAACGGGAAAACAAGGACCAGTGGCGGGAATAGGACAGCAAGGTGGAAGACCGGCGAGAGTCCTGCAGCAAGTCCACCACCCTTGAAGAACACCCCTGAGCCAGCAAGGTCACCCGCTCAAGAGCGAGGCCTGAAGATGGAGCCGGCGCAACACCGACCCGGCGAGAGGAGGGCCCAGCAATGGAAACAGGAGATCCAGGATCGAACAGCAGGCCTGAACCACCAGCTTGCACAGGAGAGGAAACCAGGGGCGGCGAACCCAGCCGGGAATCACCAAGAGCACCAAGGCCCTGTCCATGCGGATCTTGCAGAGAACCCGAGGAATCAAGGGAAAAGAAGGAAAGGCATACAGGAGACCGGAAGGTCATGGGAACGAGAGAGCATTCACCCTCCAAACCCCTGGACCCAGAAGGAGAGCACAGAAGCGGGGCAGGAGAGCATTGCCCTTGTCCACGAACAGATCCACCAGAGGCCACCCTTGCCCCGAAAGGGCGTGCTGCACTTAGCCTTGGACGAAGTGGAAAACGCCGGTCTATGCCCAGGGAAGCAACCCCTGGATGACTTGATAGGAGCCAGCAGCTTACGGTCCTCAGCTGACTTCTTAATCATCTCCTCCCATGGAGACCCGAACAGCTTCGACCCAGAGAAGGGGATCTTCATCAGTAAAGCCTTCTGGCAGCCTCCGACTTCCAGTGGTGCAGCCATATCTGGCGTCAGGCCTGGGTGGCGGCCCCCCTGCAGCAGCAGAGGCACCCAAAGTCTCAAACTAAATGTCAGAGAGTAGGCGAGTCTGCTGCTCCATCAGAGCCAGGGTCGGTACCACATCATCCCCCTGTTCCAGGAGTTCCGCCAAGGACTGAAAATCCTTCAACAAGGACTGAACTGTGTATGACAGGTAGGCCGAGGCCCAGATGGAGAAATTAGCAGCTAAATAGGAGCGTTTGGCCGCTGCCTCCAGTCGCTTGTCCACCGGGTCAGAATGTGAGGCGCCCCCGTTATGATTGAACCCTGTGAGGCCAGTCACACCACCAGAGAGTCCACCATCACAGACGCTGGACCAGAAACAGCTGAGGCAGTGCAGCTAAACCGGCTGCACTTGGATGACGCGCCTAAACCCGCCATGGGGGGCGGGAAGGAGATGCCGAGGCCCCGGGCCTCAGAACAGTGAAGAAATCCCCCGGAGCAACAGCGTAGCCCTGAGCCGCGGCACCCAAGCCGAAGAAGGCATGCCGGTCCGGCAAACACGGAGCCCAAAGGAAACCCACGAGAGCCCGGCTCACATGAAGTGGTAAGCCAGAGCCACCGCACCGCACAACAGAAGCAGGCAAGCACTGGAGACTCAGGGGAAAACAAGGCATAAAGCCAGAGGTTAACCGCCGAGGCTCCAGCCAGGGGCAGGCAGCTGACGCAAAGCAAGGCTGACATGAGAGCGCTGCACCCCAGGGGGGAAGAGGTGCACTGAGCACCGGCCTCACAACCGGTAATGAACTTATTCCAGCGCAGAGACCAGCAAACGTGGCCAGGGAGAGAGCACGGAGAGGCCAGCTAAAGCTGAGCCTAACCGGTTCAAAGAGACCGGGGGAAGGAAGTAGAAAAAAGTCCAGATCCTAGGGTCAGCTAGAGCAGGACCGCCAATCCGAGACCCTAGTACCTGCTACAGCAGGCACCCTTACCTTACAGCACCTCTGGAGAGAATCGCACAGAACCAAAAAAACAGGCTGAAGGGTTGGGCGGTCCACCTCTTCTAGAGGTCAAGGTTGACCTGAGTCGGCCATATTGGGAGGGGATGGGAGGCTACTTTTGCTTTGGAGGGTTCTGGTGTGGAGCTGAAGCTCACTTTGTTGATCATGTGGCGAGGAAGACTAACAAGGAGCTAATTGAAGTTTACCAGGGCCGCAGCGCACTTTGAGAAGTCATCTGGTAGAATCCACTGGAGGCTAGTAATGATTGAAAAATTAAAAAGGCTTCAAGAAAACCCAATCAGTAACATGAAATCCTGGAATTCGGATGTAATCCTTCAATTCACCCAGATTATGAACCAGTTCATAGGCTGGGATTCTCAGAGCCCTACGATTATTTAGCGTAAATATCTGCAACAACATCTGGCACCCCTGAATAAAGAGATGAACAGGTTAATTTGAACTTTTTCTTTTCAAACAAAGTTTTATTCGGAGTTTGTAATATTGTACAATACAACACATAAAGTCCCCGACCCGAACATATAGTAGATGTGTCCCCCATCTCGTGGTTATAGCAAGTACATATATTCCTTACTTTCGTGGTGCAAGATAGGTTACCATGCCTCTTACTCTAGAGTTCACAATAGTAGTACTTGTTCTGGCAAGGTGGTAAGGGTATATTTGGCAAGGGAAAAGACATCCAGTACCGATATAGCAGTGTTCCTTTGTTCGTGAGCATTTAGTCGGGCTTGTACATGCCAACACCTAGTAACATTGTCTGCGGTAATAAAAAAGAACTCCCACACCAAAAAATTCCCTCCCCCCACCATCCAGTCCTGTTAGCATAGGTAGATAACCTAGAAAAATTAGTCTTTTGCACAGAGTCATCCGATATATACAGTCTAATAACAACAGTAACATGAGCAGTCAAGAATACATATCCCTTGCCAATATGTTTGCACATGGATCTGGCCATGAAAGAAATATATACATGATTGTCAGTAATGCGTACTGTATAGGTTCATAAGGGCTGTGTGTATTACTGTGAGTTAGTATGAGATTCCACCACGTCTACTTCCTGTGTTCATAAGTATTCTAACATTGTATCCCACTCCAACGCTATTGGGGTTTTAAGTAGGCCTCTGGCCTCCTCCCGCCTTAATGCTGAGCTTTCTGCAGTCCCCTATCTGATCAATTCGCCATGCCATATACGGAGCGGAGGTGGTTTTTTGGATTTCCAGCGCATGGTTATAGCCCTTATTGCTAGAGTTAATGACAGGTTTGCGAATCAGTATTGTACTTTGTGCTTCGAGGGGGCCTATGCAAGCCAAGAATGCATTTCTCTATAGCATTGGATATTTCCTTTTGTATCGCTGCGGAAATGAGCCTTTGCACCGAATCCCAGAAAAACCTTAGGTGAGGGCAGGCCCATAATCTATGTGCTATTCCAGCTCCCTCCTCATAGCATCGGGGGCAGTGGTGTTGAGATTGTGGAAACATTTTGACCAAGTGATGTGGGGTGTGGTAAGCCCTGTGGAGTACCATGGTTTGGATAAATTTGAATTTTGCATTTCTACTAGTTTTTCTAGGGTGTTCTATGATTTTCTCCCATTCCTTCCCTTCGAGGACCCGATCCATATCATCCGACCAGGCATCTTGTAAGTGAATGCGAGATATACCAGCATGTGCTTTAATCCCTGCATACAGCCATTTCACCAGATATCTACCCCGCCCCATGTAATGCAACATTTTGACTAATTCATGTGTATCCAGTTCTCGCCTAAGCGGGGCCCAGTGTAGTTTCACATACTGCGTCACAGCTGCATGTAGGATGTACAGATGGTCCTGACAAAGTTATCATAATCTAGTAAATGTCCCTTGTGAAATAGGTCCAAAACCATGCTCACTCCTGCCTCAGTCAAGGGGGCAACGGTGCGGCGTGTTATACGTCCAGTAGCCAATGGTATGCCCACTAGGGGGATGTTACCTGCATAGGCAGGGAGCGTATTCGTATGAAGGAGTGCTGCTTTCTAGCATTGCAATGCTGCGCGTAGCAAGGTAGGAAGCTGGTGGAGGAGTTTACAACGTGATAGCAGTAGTGTATGCAAGGTTCCAGCTGCTAAGTCGCGCTCCGTATAACCTATCTCTTGGAGGTTACGGGTTGCCGTCCAGAAGGAGAGCCATTAAAGCTGGCAGGAGTAATAGTAGGTTGTTGTATCAAAGAGAGGGAACAAGGGGTGGACAATTTTTACCGGGGTCCAGTGTACATGTCCTATGACTTGAGAATCAACAAAGTAAGTACAAAGTTCCCCAACAAGATTAACTAGAGAAACTCACAATGGTCTTTCTCTTCCAGGGTGTGACATAGCAGAGAGTAAAGTAATCCCTTTTCGGAATCTAGGGTGCCTCACACATACCAAAGGTTGAATGGCTGATGTCATCCCACCCGATGAATGTTCAGTATCATCATTGGCACCCTGCTCCAACGGCAGGCTGGCGGTGCAGTGCCCGTCGGGCAGCACAAAAGTGCCGCTCTTTTACGGAGATCTTTTATTCCTTATGCCAGTGGGTGCATGTGTGTGAGGGGCCTAGAAAAGTGCAAAAGTGAGCGTGGGTGAGGTTAAAACAGGTCAGTGGAGTCCAAAGAGGGAAACCTTTAATTGCATGGCTCACTGCCTCATTAAAAAACGTGAAGAGGTGAGGGGTACTGAGGCGTGATAGTTAGGGTAGTCAGGCCTCATTCAACCCTCAGTCCAAGTGCGGTCGACATGTTTCATGCCCAACAGGGCAATTCATCAGGACCTTAAGTGCTCATAAATTGCTATAGTCTTCCTTAAGAATTAAGGACCTATGTATACGACCTGGCTTGTGTCGCAGGATCACCCCTTCAATGAAGCCCTCCCTGGGACTAGAGAAGGAGACAAAAAGGGGTACAATCAATAGTTATAATCTAGCTAAAGATGTTGTTGCATGGAAAAATAGCATGCAAGTGATTAAGTGTCCAAGGGAGTCACACCCCGGTGAAGAGCTACCGTTCAGGGAAAGTGAAAAGGAATATAATCCGGGACAATGTAAACACAATGTCCGTCTTGTTTAATTGCGCCGTTGGGAATTGTCAATTAGCACATATTATGTTTGATCACACGTGTCATGTGTATTGCCTAATAGAGAAACACATGTGTGTCATGCAGGTTCTAAACAGGTGTGTGTTTACACATCAAAACTATGAACAGGGGGGAGATGACCACTCAAACGCACAGAATATTATCAAGGGCAAATACGTCTTTATTGAAGTCCCCCTTGTGAAAGGTGAAGGCTAAACACTCAACCAGGGGGAAGCGGACACGCTGTGGAAGGTGAAGGCTCAACAGTCAATCAGGGGGAAAAAAACGGACGCGCGAAGCTTACCCGCAGTCCCTGGGTGGTAATCCTCCCGGCAGACCTGGTGGGTAGTGCAGGATACACGCCTTACCTGACTCGCAGCAGCGAGTCAGGTAAGGCGTGTATCCTGCACTACGCGACCGACCCGAGCCTTGGGTTTTACGATCGCCTCGAGCCTCGAGCCTAATCAGTCCGGCTAGCGGCAAACACGATTGCTCCTTCAGTTTGTGGCGATCGGTGACCCGGTTTCCTCCCCCTTTTTCCCAGGTGCTAGGCTATCAGCACTGACCCCACCAGGTCTGCCGGGAGGATTACCACACAGGGACTGCGGGTAAGCTTCGCGCGTCCGTTTTTTTCCCCCTGATTGACTGTTGAGCCTTCACCTTCCACAGCGTGTCCGCTTCCCCCTGGTTGAGTGTTTAGCCTTCACCTTTCACAAGGGGGACTTCAATAAAGACGTATTTGCCCTTGATAATATTCTGTGCGTTTGAGTGGTCATCTCCCCCCTGTTCATAGTTTTGATGTGTAAACACACACCTGTTTAGAACCTGCATGACACACATGTGTTTCTCTATTAGGCAATACACATGACACGTGTGATCAAACATAATATGTGCTAATTGACAATTCCCAACGGCGCAATTAAACAAGACGGACATTGTGTTTACATTGTCCCGGATTATATTCCTTTTCACTTTCCCTGAACGGTAGCTCTTCACCGGGGTGTGACTCCCTTGGACACTTAATCACTTGCATGCTATTTTTCCATGCAACAACATCTTTAGCTAGATTATAACTATTGATTGTACCCCTTTTTGTCTCCTTCTCTAGTCCCAGGGAGGGCTTCATTGAAGGGGTGATCCTGCGACACAAGCCAGGTCGTATACCTAGGTCCTTAATTCTTAAGGAAGACTATAGCAATTTATGAGCACTTAAGGTCCTGATGAATTGCCCTGTTGGGCATGAAACATGTCGACCGCACTTGGACTGAGGGTTGAATGAGGCCTGACTACCCTAACTATCACGCCTCAGTACCCCTCACCTCTTCACGTTTTTTAATGAGGCAGTGAGCCATGCAATTAAAGGTTTCCCTCTTTGGACTCCACTGACCTGTTTTAACCTCACCCACGCTCACTTTTGCACTTTTCTAGGCCCCTCACACACATGCACCCACTGGCATAAGGAATAAAAGATCTCCGTAAAAGAGCGGCACTTTTGTGCTGCCCGACGGGCACTGCACCGCCAGCCTGCCGTTGGAGCAGGGTGCCAATGATGATACTGAACATTCATCGGGTGGGATGACATCAGCCATTCAACCTTTGGTATGTGTGAGGCACCCTAGATTCCGAAAAGGGATTACTTTACTCTCTGCTATGTCACACCCTGGAAGAGAAAGACCATTGTGAGTTTCTCTAGTTAATCTTGTTGGGGAACTTTGTACTTACTTTGTTGATATTCAGGAGTAATAGTAGGCCCTAAGATCAGGAACCCCAAGTCCCCCCTTGTCTTTGCCGAGTTGGAGTTTCTTGATGCTAATCCTCCGCCTGCCGGTCCCCCAAATGAGGTCGATCAGTAAAGTATTCAAAAGTTTTAAAGTATGTTGCGGGAGTAATATCGGCAAATTTGTAATAGAGTAGTCTCGGAAGGACCACCATTTTTGTAATGGCCATTCTACCTATCACTGACAGAGGCAGTGTAATCCAGAAGGCAATACTAGCACAGCGGGCTCTAATAACTCTATGTCAATGGGTGTCCGGTAAACCTGTATTCCCAGGTATTTAAAGGTCTGTGGTGCAACTTGTATCACCACTGGCCCGAACGGGATCAGCGTGGGGACAGTCTGCTCGCGAAAGAAAACAAGCATGAGATTTCGCCGGGTTAATGGCCAACCCCGATATGGTTGCAAAGACAGCGAATATGTCCCCCATAGGCGTTAAGTTTGACCGGAGGTCTTTGACATATAGAATTATGTCATCCGTGTAGGCTTAAAAAAGGTGTATGGGGGGCGTGGCTAAGATGGCGGCTTAGCGAGACGTGTCCTGCGGAGGCTCCCCGTCCCCGGGCCCCTGACCGAGCCTAAAAAGCGGACCACTTCGCCATTGAACCCCGGTACCGAGACCCAGAGGTCATCGGGACACCCGCTGAGCAATCAGGGGCCCCAACGAGACTCAGGGCGGAGGAGGGTACCACGGGACGGCAGCGCCTCCGAGGCCGATCAGAGGCGCGAAAGGTGGTGACCCGGCCCCTGTAGAGAAGGGAGCGTATGGGCCCAACAAGACCACCCCAAGACTGTGCTGTCGAACCGGAGCTTCCCTCGACTGGTGCAGAAGGCCAGAGGCGGCGACCACCAGAATTCGTGCCCGGGCCCCAAGGGGGTGGCCCGCGAAAGGAGGCGCCTACGGATACGGCGCCGGGAATCACCCGAGGCCCCGGCTTGGGCCTACCCGGCGGAGGTGAAGCGGCCGCGGGCTGCGCAGGAAGGTGAGAGCAGCGGCGCAGCAGTTCAGCAGGCACCACACCGGGGGGCGGACACTCGAGCCTCCAGCGCCCAGAGAACCTAACGGACACCACAAGGGCCCAGGGACTCGCAGCCACCCTCTGAACGCCATAAGGCCTACGCCACGGACAGGGGCCGGGGAACCACCTACACGGGAGAGCGAATGCGGCGGCCCTAGGGCAGACAAGAGAGATCGGGGTGCTAATCGAGCCCCCGGGGAGGGCCCCGGGCCCCTAGCTGAGAGGGAACGAGGGGCCCTAGCACCGAGAGCGCTAGTCGCGCATCACCACTGCCAACCGGGATCCAGGCACTAAGAGGAGAAGTAATAAGAGCCACTGGAGCCGCAATAAACAGGAGAGGGAGCTGGGGACAGTGACCGGGACCCAGGAGAGGGCCCCAGAGTGGACCACCGCACCGGGAGGCTGACTGGGGAGGGCTCAGCGATCCGCCAGCAGAGCGCGTGGCGAGACAGGACTTTGCGGCCAGGGAAGTGGCTCGGGGGGCATATCACGGGCCCCCGGTGTTGGGTGGAAGCCAGGGGCCATGGGGAGGGGACGTGGCCGCGGTGACACGAAGGTCCAGTTGCTTCAGAGTGCCATGAGACAGCACGGCCTGGGACCCTGGGCCAAGGGGTACATGACCCCCATCGAGACGTAGCGCAGTCCCAACATGTCGCTCCCCCCTCACCCCACTACACGCCCGCCATACATTGACTGTGATCCCGCCAGGCAACGCGACAAGATCGGGAGACGGTCAGACCGGCAGGGGAGGAGAGGATGGCTTCCTCCAAACGCAAAGGGGGCCACACCATACCCGAAATGCTGTCCAAAGGAACTTCTAAGGCCGACAAGAGCCCTGACAAGCCAGCTCAGGCGCCCCCCCCTAACGGGAAAGATCACGATGAAGGGGAGGCCGGTGACCAAGGCGTTCATGGAGGCCCTCTTCACCTCTCTTAAAGAAGACATCCAAACCCTCAGACAAGAAATGGCGGGGGATTATAAAGAACTACGCCGGGACGTCGACAATCTTGGGGAGCGGGTGGCCGCAAATGAGCTCGCGGGATAAACCAGAAGCGAAGAAGTAGAGCTCTTGCGGCAAGAAATCATTAGACTTAATGAGCAACAAACGGATCTCCAATCCCACACGGAGGACCTTGAAAACCGCTCAAGGCGCAACAACATTCGGATCCGAAATGTGCCATCCAAAGCAGAAGGGGACGATATGGCAGGATACTTACAAACCCTATTTCGTTCGGTACTCGACGAAAACGAGGACTTCGAGATCCGTATCGACAGAGCCCATCGGGTAGGCCCAGCTCGCCGAGCTCAAGGTCCCCCGCCGGACATCCTGGCTTTCCTGCCCGACTATCCTCTCAAAAAACGCATACTGAAGGCGGCGCGTCTCAAAAAGCCTCTTCGCTTTCAGGGCCACGCTGTGGAACTATTCCAGGATCTAACAGCAATTACCTTACAAAAGCGGAGATCATTCAAAATAGCCACCGCCTTTCTCCGCAACGAAGGGGTCCCGTACTCTTGGGGGCACCCCTTTAGGCTGATCTTCAAATGGAATGGGGCCCTCCATCAACTGTGATCCTTGCGGGACACTTGCACTCTGCTGGGCATTCCACACGAAGAGGACCAACCAGACGACGACCAGGAAAAGCCTGAAGCCGAACCCAGAGACAATGGCACAAGAAAAGGCCACAGCGATTCAGGAGGTCTCCAAAGACACTGGCGCCGACTCTTGAGAGCCTGAAGTGATGGTCATACTCAGCTAAGTGTGGCGACAAGGTTGGGGGACGGGGCGGGGGGTCTCGAGCCGCCACTGCCACATAACCCGTACATTTACTCATCTACCACAGGCCTGGACAGACAATACATAGGCCTGGGTCAATGTTCAACAGTTGGGGTTTCATGTTCAGAAAAAAAAGGGGGGGTGGGCAGGGGAGGGATGGGAGGATGCAGGATGGGGGGGGGGGGGTTTCAGGGGATATGTCCAGGTGTGTTCCATTCGCTCAGGCAACGAGGTCAGGAGGGGTGAATGGCTTTACGTTAGAACGTAGGAAGAGAGAGAGTGGTTACATACCTCCTCATGGCTGAAGAGCCTATCCAGGTTCTCACCCTCAATGTTAAAGGGCTGAACAATCCAATCAAGAGGAGAGCGGTGCTCTCATACTTAGAACACTCTAGAGTGGCAGTGTGCCTCCTACAGGAGACGCAACTACTAGCCAAGGACTGGCACCGTATCAGGTCCAGGGCATTTCCGACCCAACTCTACTCCTCCACTACAGAGAAAAAAGCAGGAGTGGCCCTGCTCTTTGCTAAACACTTCAAAGGCCGGGTGGGGGACAAAGTGGCGGAGATCAAAGGCAGGCTCCTATCCCACACGGTCCACATCGGGAATCTGTCCATCTTAGTGGGATCCATCTATACCCCCAACACTAAACAAGAGGCGTTTCTTACAGGGGCGCTCTCCGAAGTAATGGCCACTAGCTCGAGACACATATTGATTGGCGGGACATAAATTTGGTCATGGATAACAAGAGGGATAGGTCAGGTAGGAGGTTTGGCGATTCTGGGGCTCTTTCCATTGAAGGGAAGGGAAGCGTTGGCTAGCCGACAGGGGGTTCTTGGACGCCTGGAGGGAAACCCACCACACAGCCCCGGGGTACACCTTCTACTCTCACGTGCACCATACATATGCCAGAATCGACCCTATGGTGCCAGATTTGGAAGTTACCCCAGTGGCTCTATCTGACCATGATGCGGTAGTAATGCGCTTACAGCTTCCACGACAGCAAACATGCAGGGGTAGTTGGCGCCTCTGTGAAACTCTGCTCTCCCGCAAAGGGGTCACACAGCAGATTGGCCAGAGCATCACAAATTACTTGAGCCAGAACGACACTGGAGAGGTGGCAATGACAGCGGTCTGGGGGGCGCTCAAGGCGGTTATCAGAGGAGAGCTGATTGCAATTTCGATTGCAGAATATAGGGAAAGGAAGGAACGCCGCCAGGAGCTGACAACACAAGTGCTAGAACTGGAACAGGCACATAGCCGGACAGGGGCCCCCAGAATCTGGCGCAAGTTGAAGGCAGCCAGGGCACAGCTGGCGGGCCTCGA
This sequence comes from Lissotriton vulgaris, assembly GCF_964263255.1. NCBI lineage: Eukaryota > Metazoa > Chordata > Amphibia > Caudata > Salamandridae > Lissotriton > Lissotriton vulgaris. Next base: position 430,557,544 of record NC_141695.1, on the reverse strand, counting down.
CCTAGATCGGGCGGAATATGCGGCACTGCGCCTCAAGCACACGTATTACGTGGGGGGGACAAGACGGGCCGCTTACTTGCCAACAAACTCAAAGCGAAAATCGTCCGAGCCAGAATCCCAACCATACGGGATGACGGGGGCCGAGAGCTTCGGGAAGATGACCGGATAGCGGAGGCATTCAAGATATTTTATGCCAAGCTCTACCAGGCAGACCCAGCCTCTGATGCTGCAACGGGAGTAGCATACATAGATGGAGCTAAGGTGACAGCCCTGGCGCTTGATCTCCGTTATCGCGTGCCTCAAACCGCTCAAGGCGCCCGGCCCGGATGGATTCTCCGCGGGCTTTTACAAGTCCTTCTGCCCCCTCCTGGCCCCAGTACTAACGAAATTGTTCAACTCTTTTCAGGGGCCAGGGTCGATCTCGCCAGAAATGGTAGCGGCCGACAATATTGTCCTACTAAAACCGGGCAAGGACAAAACCCAATGCGCGGCTTACCGGCCAATCTCCCTCCTCAACCTAGACTTGAAACTTTTCACAGGGATCCTAGCCACGAGGCTGGGCCCATGTCTCCCCGGCATAATAGAGCCAGATCAGGCTGGCTTCATCCCTACCCGCCAAAGCGCAGACAACACCAAGCGCCTGCTGCACGTGATCGACAAGGCACATTACAACGCCCCAGATGCAGCCCTCCTGTCAGTCGACGCCGAAAAGGCGAGTTGATTGGAACCATCTTGACCGTACGTTGGCGAGATTCGAAGTGGGCGAAAGGTTCAGAGCGTGGGTGGCTAGCTGCTACACGTCCCCTCAAGCGACGGTTAAATTGAACGGAACGAGCTCTAAGCTGTTCGCCATATGCTGAGGCACGAGGCAGGGCTGGCCGCTATCCCCCCTGCTGTTCGCCCTCTATATAGAACCCTTTGCCCAGCGTGTGAGGGACAACAGGGCCATCTCGGGCATTAAGTTCGGGGGCGAGGAACACACGATAAGCCTATACGCGGACGACATCCTGGTCGCCGTGGACAACCCCAGGGTCTCGATACCAGCGTTCCTGGAGGAAATGGAACGATTTGGGGAGGTGTCGGGCTTTAAAATGTATATTAGCAAATCGGTCATCCTCCCCCTTGGGTGCAACACACATCAGGCCAACAGAGGCTCGTTGCAACTGGGAGGACTATCCACGCAAACTGCACTCCCATACCTGGGGCTCAAACAGTGGAGCTGAATTATTCAAAACTTCTCACACATATTCAAGAGGATACTCGGAGATGGAAGCATCAGCCGCTCTCCTGGCTGGGCCGGGTGGCTGCGGTCAAAATGTCCCTGCTGCCAAAAGTGCTATACCTGTTTCAAACCATTCCTGTCACCCCTCCGATAGGCATGATCAAGAAGCTGCAAGATACGATACAACAATACATGTGGGCTGGTAAACGCCCTAGGATGCGACGTGATCTGCTCACACGCGTCCCCACAGAGGGGGGGGGTTGGGAGTCCCTGACTTATGGCGGTACTTTCAAGCTACACACAGATGCGATATCTCCTGGAGTGGTCTAGGCCGATGTCAGAGAAGCGCTGGCTATTCCAAGACAGGGCCATGGCCGGGATACCACTTTGGAAGATCCAGTTCCTGGCATGAACAGATAGACCGGCGTACATCAAAAAATCACCCATCACCAGGACACTTCTACAGGTCTGGGATGTGGTAGTGGTGGCAAAAGACATCACGTCCTTTCCCTCGCCAATGACGCCGCTATTTGACAATCCGGCGTTCCCACCGGGAATGGTCCCTGGCTCCTTCCCGCAATGTAAACAGACCGAGTGCAACTCAGCTGGTCACCAGCAAGGCTTTATGGCACCAAAGGCTATACAAGATGGGTACTCCATCAACAAACCACAACATTTTCAGTATTACCAGCTGCGGCACTGGCTTACCAGTAAGGAGGTCATACCACACGCAGGCTGCGCTCTTAAGCCATACGAGAAATGGCTCCTCGCCAAATCTTCGGATAAACGGGCGATTACAGAACTGTATAAGTTATTGACCCCCCCCCCCCCCCCCCCCCCGCCAACAGCCAAGTCCGCGGGACAACATCGGTGGGAGCGAGAGTTGGGTTGCGCGCTCTCCCACAAGGAATGGCAGGACATCTACTACCGGGCCCATCACACGGCTCGTAATGTAGCCAGCCGGGAAGCGGCGGTTAAAGTGGCGTACTACTGGCACTTAACGTCGGAGCGGTTACACAAAAGCAATCCTCGCCGGGACCCCCTGTGCTGGAGGGGCTGCGGACACGTAGGGACCATGCTACACCTGCTCTGGGAATGCCCGATGGTGCAGGAGTACTGGGAGGAGGTCCTCCGGGATGTAGATGACTGTTTCGAGACGGAGATCCCCCGCTTCCCCGGATACGCGATCCTGGGTTTGCCCAACAAACTTACTTTTCCACTTAAGTCTCCTCGGGGGCGCCAAATGGGACTAGCAATAGGGGCGGCGGCGCAACATATTCTTTCCCTCTGAGGCACCACGAGGAAACCCACACACACAGGGTGGCTCCACAGACTATGGTATATACTCGGAATGGAGCGGATACAGGCGTCCCTAACACAGACCTCCGACACCTTTAGGGAAACATGGGCACCCTTAATCCCTATGCTATCATACGAATTCCGAGAGCGTACCTGCCCAAAGTATCTCAAAGTCCTTAGATTAGCTGATAAATTCCGTAAGCTTCCAGAAGACAAGTCACATAGGCCTAGATGTAGGTAATAGCAATTTACCGAATGGTAAACACCGAATTTTACAGATTCGGTATTCACTATTCGGTACTTGCTATGTAGGTAGAATATTCGGTAAAAATACCGAATCTGTAAGATTCGGTAATTACCGATTCTGTAATTACAGAATCGGTATTTGCCATTGATTCCTATGGGCTTTGAAGCCCATAGGAATCAATGGCAAATACCGATTCTGTAATTACAGAATCTGTCAAATTACCGATTTAGCAAGGGTGACAGGGTGTCACTTTGACACCCTGTTGCACCCCTGTTTCTGGCTTGTGTGCCACATGGCACAGGTGTACATGCACAGATGTGCATGTACACTGGAATTCGTTATTTACCATGGAATAGTATTCCATGGTAAATAACGATTCGGTAAGGGCCTGTGGCACTGATTACAGTGCCACCTACATCTTGATTTACAGAATCGGTAAATTTACCGATTCGGTATTTTACCGATTCTGTATATTTACCGAATCGGTAAATATACCGATTCTGTAAATAAAATGCCCCCTACATCTCAAAAGCAAAATACCGGTCGGAAACGGCCGAAATCGGCCGTTTCCGACCGGTATTAAGGCTCCTACATCTGGCCCATAATGTCTAATGAGGATCCACTTGTGTGCCACTCCCCTACACAGCAGAACACACCGAACGGGGGATAGGGAGGGAGGGGTTAGTTCCAGGGGACAGGTAGTAGGGGTTAGGGAGGGCTTAGTTGGGAGGTTGGGTACGGGGGTTCTGAAAGATAGTTGATTGCTGGGCAGGACTTACGCCCTCTTGCATGGACTCATGGCACTCTGCTCCAGAGAACAGCTGCTTGATGCTTGTCGCGGACATTGGGGCGATAGACGCACTGGGGCTGGGCCCATTTGAATGCTGTAATGTTGTACCCTCATGCACATGAAAAATAAAATAAATTTGATCCAAAAAAAAAGGTGTATGGTGTTTCCGATCGAGATACCTAGTTCCTGTGCCTCTGCTCTCAGTTTCATAGCCAGAGGCTCCAGTGCCAATATAAATAAAAGTGGCGATAATGGGCACCCCTCCCTGGTCCCACGAAAAATTGGATGCACATCTGAGCGAACCTTGACCTTCTGGTAGTTTGCTCTCCCTTCCGCTGCAGCGCCACCAACGCCAGTGCCACTCTTGTGGCCTCTGCCACCTCCCCTCGCTCCTGCTGCCTCCCTGCCCCTGGTGCCCCTATCGCCGACATCGCTGCCTTCTGCTCCTTAGTGCATGTGCCCGGTCCCTCCTGCCTTCTGTACCCTGTCTGTCTGTGCCCCCGCCCATTCTCCTCTGTACCCCGTGTGCCTTCCCTTCTGCCCTGCCCTACTGTTTTTTGCCGTTGAGCGTGCTTGCCTTCCCCTGGCCTCGCTCTACCTGCTTCTGCCGCCGTTTTTCCCGCTGCTGCCTCCCCTGCAGCCCCGCCCACCATGCCCATTCGCTGCCCTCTTCCCACCTCCCGCCTCCCAGCAGACCCTCCCTCTCCACCTCCCCCTCATATGGCGGCCGCGGCGCGGTAGAGAGAGCGACCCTTGACCTTCTGGTAGGTCGCTCTCTGCTGCAGCGCCACCAACGCCAGTGCCTTCTGTACCCTGTCTGCCTGTGCCCCCTCCCCTTCTCCTCTGTACCCCGTGTGCCTGCCCTTCTGCCCTGCCCTACTGTTTTTCGCCGTTGAGCGTGCTTGCCTTCCCCTGGCCTCGCTCTACCTGCTTCTGCCGCTGTTTTTCCCGCCGCTGCCTCCCCTGCGGCCTGCCCCCCCCCATGCCCATTCACTGCCCTCTTCCTGCCTCCCGGCAGACCCTCCCTCCCCACCTCCTCCTCATATGGTGGCCGCTGCGCAGCCGACCAGCGGACGCGCTCAGCGGGCGCGCCGCTGGTGCACCAGAGGCGCGCCTAAGGCAAGCCCGTCTGCCCAGCACCAGAACCCCTGGCCCCCGCGCCATCGACGAAGCACGACTCCACTACGACCCCACACCCTCATCGCTCTCAACCACGGACGAACCACCAACTGCTACAAGGCCACCCCCAAGCGCACCCACGGCCCCTTCACCTGCCGGAATTGCAACTTCGCTTGCACCAACGACACCGATGCACCCACAATGACGGACCCCAACCGACTGCAATGCATCCTGCTCAACACCCACTCCGCACGCAAGCACGCCGTGGAGCTCTGGGACCTACTCACCACCACATCACCAGACGTCGCCTTCCTGACCGAGACCTGGCTGAACAAAACCTCCTCCCCAGACATTGCAGTGGCCATCCCCACCGGATACAAAATCTCCCGCAGAGATCGCACCAACGGAGTCGGAGGAGGAATCACCATCATCCACAAGAACACCATCAAGGTATCAACGAACACTGACGACACCCTCACCACCGCTGAACACCTGTACTTCAAGATTCACACGAACCCCAAGACCACCATCAGAGGCACCCTCGTCTACAGACCACCTGGCCCACATACCCAATTCTGCAACTCCATCACCGACTTCATCAGCTCGCACGCACTGACCTCCACCAACTACATCCTGCTCGGTGACCTGAACTACCACCTGGAAAACAACAATGACAGCAACTCACCCACCCTGATCGACAACCTCGCCACCCTCGGAATGAAACAGATCGTCACCACCCCGACCCACATCGCCAGCCACACGCTCGATGCCATCTTCTCCTCCAGCCACGCCTCCGAGCTCACCTGGACCGACCACCACTGCGCCCACTTCACCTTCCAGAAACACATCACCCACCACCACACCCTACAGATCCCCCGCCAACGCTGGGGCAAAGTCACCAAAGAACTACTAGAAACACACCTCGCACTCAATCCACTGACCAGTCCCACCGACCCCGATGAGGGGGTCCGCACCCTTAGACTCTGGATGGAAGACTGCGCCAACACCGTAGCACCAGTGACACAACCCACCGACAGCGACACCAGCCAGACAGCCAGCTGGTTCACCCCGGACCTCCTGGCCTCCAAACGCACCTGCCGGAAACTCGAAAACATCTGGCTCAGCGATAGAACGCCCGCAAACCGCGCAGCCCACAAAGATGCCATCCAAAACCATCACCACCTCATCAGGACCACCAAAAGAGCCTTGTTCAAAGACCGCCTTGACAACAACACCTACAGCAGCAAAGAGCTCTTCAACATCGTGAAAGAACTCTCCAATCTGAGCGACTGCACCAACGACATCCCGCCGTCACAAGCCCTGTGCGACACCCTCGCTGCCTTTTTCCACCGCAAGATCACCGACATTCACAACAGCTTCATCCCCCGGCTGAACCCTGCGGACCCCGCCATGATGAACACTCCGAACCCCAACCACCACGACCTTTTGACCACCTGGACCAACGTAAGCACCGAAGACATAATCAAGACCATGAACACCATCCACTCAGGCTCCCCGTCTGATCCCCTTCCGCACCACATCGCCAACAAAGCCGACAGCCTCATCGCTCCCCACCTGCGCAACATCATCAACCTCTCCTTCGGAATCGCAACCTCCCTGAGAGCTGGAAACACGTCGAGATCAACGCCCTACTAAAGAAACCCAAGGCGGACCGAGCGACCTCAAGAACTTCCGGCCCATCTCCCTGCTTCCGTTCTCAGCGAAAGTCATCGAAAAGATCGTCAACACCCAGCTCACCGCTACCTAGAAGACAACAGCATCCTGGACCCCTCCCAGTCAGGATTCCACAGCAACCACAGCACTGCCACAGACAACATCAGAATACTACTCGACAATGGCGAGACAGCAGCCCTCATTCTCCTGGACCTCTCTGCCGCCTTCGACACCGTTTGCCACCACATACTTCGCACACGCCTCCATGAGGCAGGGATCCGAGGCAAGGCCCTGGATTGGACCTCCTCCTTCCTCACCGACAGAACCCAGAGAGTCCGCCTCCCCCCGTTCCAATCCGGAACCACCAAAACCATCTGCGGCGTCCTGCAGGGATTCTCCCTCAGCCCGACGCTATTCAACGTCTATATGGCACCCCTCGCCCGCATCACTAGACTACACGACCTCAACATAATCTCCTACGCCGATGACACCCAGCTGATTCTCTCACTCACCAAGGACCCCCTCACCGCCAAATCCAACCTGCACCAGAGTATGAAAGTCGTCGCCGATTGGATGGAGGCAAGCCGGCTCAAACTGAACACGGACAAAACAGAGATCCTCATCTTCAGGCCCAACCCCTCAGTGTGGGACGACTCCTGGTGGCCAGAATCACTGGGAACCCCCCCGGCACCAACCAACCACGCACGCAACCTAGGGGTCATCCTCGATTCCAAGCTCAGCATGACCAACCAAGTCAAGGCAGTCTCCTCCTCTTGCTTCCACACCCTCCGTATGCTCCGCAAGATCTACAGATGGAACCCGGCGGACACACGGAAAACCGTCACCCACGCCCTTGTAAGCAGCTGACTCGACTACAATAACGCCCTCTACGCCAGAGCCCCGTCCAAACTCATCAACAGATTCCAAAGAATCCAGAACGCCTCTGCACGCCTGATCCTAGATGTCCCACGCCGGGACCACATCACCCCGCACCTGAGAGACCTGCACTGGCTCCCCGACGACAAAAGAATCACATTCAAAATCATGATCCACGCACACAAAGCTCTCCACATGACCGGCCCAGCCTACCTCAGCAACAGACTCTCCTTCTACGTACCCAACAGGAAACTCAGCTCCACCGACCTGTCCCTGGCCGCTGTCCCACGCATCCACAGAACCACTTCCGGGGGCAGATCATTCTCCCACCGCGCCGCCAAGACCTGGAAAGCTCTCCCCTCCACCTACAACAGACCGCAGACCTCCCAGCCTTCAGAAGACTGCTTAAGACCTGGCTCTTCGACCACTAGCTGCAGCCCCTCCCCCCAGCGCCTTGAGACCCTAGCGGGTAAGCAGCGCGCTCTAAAAATCCCCTGATTGATTGATTGATTGATTGATTGATATTTGGCTCCCAGTTCGGACCCGGGCCGTTGTGGCTTGGATAACAGACGGAGCCACTTTAGATAGTCCTCCAGCAGCCCGAACTTGCTCAATGTTTTAAACAAATAGTCCCAATCTCATGTGCCAAATGCCTGACGAAGGTCCAGTGACACACACCCAGCGTGAAGGGAAATGTGGTGGGGTGGCAGACAGTAGTGAATGTAGCCTCCTTATGTTCAAAGATGTGCTACGGGCTGGCAAAAAAACAGTTTGGTCCATATGTATCAATTTGTGTAAGAGTGGTAGGAGCCTGTTTTCCAGTACCTTACTAAGGATTTTATATTCCGTCGCCAGGAGCGATAATGGGTGGTAGCCTGCCAGGTCAGTGGGGTCCCTACCTGGTTTTGGTAGTGTGATCGTCAGTGCCTGTGCCGTTGTAAGTGGTAACATACCCTTCTCTAATGCCGTTTTATACAAGAGTTCCAAATGGGGAATGAGTGAGTCTCCAAAGACGTCATAAAATTCTGCAGGTAGTCCGTCTAAGCCAGGGGTTTTATTACGGGGAAGCCCTTTGATTGATGTTTTTATTTCAGCTTTCTTGATCGGGCCTGAAAGGTCCTTGAGTGCATCTGGAGTCGGTCATGGGTACGTCAGTTCATCCAGGAAATCATCTATCCGTGTGTGTAAACGGTCTGCGGGCCTGCCATAAAGTTTGGCGTAGTAGTTATAGAAAGCCGTGTTAATGTTGTGTTGTGTGTGCGCCTCACCACCCTCTAAAGTAGTGACAGTACTAATCACCACGACCGGGGGGGTCATCCTTTATTAGTTTAACCAACAGCGCCCCCGATTTGTCCGCTTCAGTGTGGGTTCTCTGTGTGTACCTCTGATAGTCTATGTTACGTAGTGACTCTAGCAATTCCGCATGTTGTATACGGAGTTCCTGTAGCGGCTCCCGTTTCTCCCTGTCACGCGCCGCCTCTTGTTCTAGGCAGTCCATTTTACGTACTGTTTCTATGAGGGAATTATTAACCACCTATCGAGCACCCGCAGTTGTACTTATGGCCCTCCCCCGTACTACCGCCTTAAAGGCGTCCCATTCAATCAAACCATTAGAAGCTTTGTTACTGTTTTCAAGAAAGTAGTGCATAATAGTGTCAGTCATTGCAGTACAAAACACCGTATCTTCTAGCAGTTGTGGACATAATCTCCTGGTGGGCGCCGGGGTAGGCACCCTGTCCCATGTAATCGTCATCTCCAGCGGGTTGTGGTCTGAAACATTTTTGGCGAGGTAAGTAGTGTGTTTGACCTGCATCGCAATACTATGTGAGCAGAAGATCCTGCCTATTCTGGTGTGTAGCATGTGAACCAGGGAGTAAAAAGAGTATTCCTTATGTGTTGGGTGTCGCATCCTCCACACATCACACAGGGTCCAACCGGTCGCCCATCCACACAGCGCCCTTGCTTGTTTAGTGACACTCACCCCATTTAAAGGGGATGTGACCTGTCTAAGGATACGTCCATAACCGTGTTGCAGTCCCCACCTATAATCCACGGGTGCATTTCCCAGCCAGTCAGTGCCAGGTTCAAGGTGGTAAGGAATTGTTCCTGATCAGTGTTTGTCGCGTACGTGCTACCTAGCACCACCATTTGGCCATCCAGTGACCCACGTACAAATATATAGCGCCCCTGTTTGTCAATTCGGTGTTCCAGTGGTGTAAAGGGCACCCCATGTCTGACCCAAATTGTGAACCCCCGGGTATAACCCAAATAGCTAGTGGTGAATACCTGCCCTCTCCATTTCTTGTGTAGTTTCATTGCCTATTGCTGTAGCATGTGAGAATCTTGCAAATATACTATTTGCGCCTTCCGTCGCATCAGCTGGGCATGTATTCTCTGGCCCTTCTGTACGGAGCCCAATCCCCTAACGTTCCATGTTACTACATTATATTTACTGAGTGTATGCATCGGGATACCACATTGGCTCTATGATTGGGCCTTGTTATATTTGTGACTGTGTACAATGCTCTAAAGGTCTGCAGACATATAGGACCTCCTCCCTCCCCAAAATTCCCAATACACGGTCCGGACAAGAAACAATTCCGGACCACTAAACTAAACACAGTGATCAGAACAACATCCTGTGCTACCACAGCATTGGCCGATTGGAGGTTAATTAGAATTTAACCGCTTAACTGCGGCACAGATTCCGCCACGGTGCGGCGGTTTAAAGGAGTGGGCAGGGCCGCGTCAGCCAACGGACATGCACAGCACGGGCGTAATACAGTCCCCCGCAGCCCCCCGGTGCAGGGGGCCCCTCACTCTCAGCGGAGGAAGACAGCTGCACCTGCAAGCAAGTCTCTTCATTCTTCGCAAATAAAATGGTGCTCATGCGCGCACGGCCTCCCCAAGTCCCCATAAATTAAACTGTGCGCGCACGCCACGGTGACGGCATCTAAGCCTCTGAGTCTTCCCTCTCTTTCTGTCTCGCTCCTCAGTGAAAACCGAGACTTCAAGAAACAGGTATTACCCTCTCTTTTCTCCTTTCGTTTATTTGCTCCCCTGTGAAATGGATCCAAAAAAGAAAAACATTTTTTCTGGAAACGTTGTCTTTTTCTGACACAAGTGCAGCCTCAGGGTGGAGAGAAATAAAACATTCCAAATATGAAAAATATATAACTAATTAAAGCAAGACCGAGTGGTTGCAAGGGGGCCAGATTGATTTATTTACACCTAAACACATTAGTGCCACTTTACAGTGTTTGCCAGTGAAGTGATACTTTTGTTTTCTCCTCTCTCTTTGAACAACATTGTTTTCCCTGTGTGGGAAAGTGCACCTTGCCTGGAGGTACTGAAATACCTGCTTGATGGGTGAACTGGAAAACAAAATGTGTACAGCGACTATGTGTTTACGAATGTGGTCTTTTTAAACCATACTGCCTATGTTTTGAAAGGATATAAGCAATGGGCATTGAAACGGGTCCCTTCGGGCCCTGTAGTCATGTCATTACCTTTTCATGCAAAAGCACTCACTAATTTCAGAATAATGAGTGTAAAAGGAAAAAGGTAACCATGTTGTTCCTGCTTACATTTCACATGCTTTACTTAATCTTGCATTCCCTATGAGTGTTTGCTTTTTCTAGGATGCTGTACATTTTATTAGGCTGCACATTGCCCTTGTCTAGTGCGTAATTAGAATTGAGTCACATACAGGTGTTTATAGTGGGTCAGTGCAGTGCAAGTTTCTCTAAGTGGGGCAGTATGGTGTTCAGTGGGGCAGAGGATGTGGTGCTATGGCCAGAGCTGCTGAAGTGGAACTGTTGAACCAGGTTCAAACTTAATATTCAGGCTCCCAGACCACTCTCCTGAGGGAGCACATTCTTGTGCTTCACCTTAGAAGGTGCCACAAGATCTTAAAAGCCCTGGTTTCTTAGCACCAGCAGGTGGACCCTAGCGGTGGTAAGTGTGGATTAACCGTGAAGGCCTGTCCACCACTATTCATGAAGTTCACCTCCAGTCTTGAGGACAGGCCTATTAAGCAGCACACCATAGAGGGGCACTGACTCTGTCACTGTGGTCACAGGACCCTTGAGCAGGGTGGCTCTAGGGCAGTGCGACCGCACTGGGCGTTAACTTCAGGAGGGGGCGTCATGTTTGTAAGTATATAGATTCTTTATTCAGTTTCAATTACAAACATGGACATCAGCCAACGCATTTCGTTCCAGACGGAACTTCGTCAGGGCAAATGTGTCTTTAAATTAGTCTACCTAGCTGGGAGTCCGAATGAGGCACCGCTTTGGAGAACGCGCAAATTTGAAAAATATAAGGAACATTGGCTGTGATTTTGGCCCTTGGATTCCATTTTCATATATATTAATTATATACACTATAGGCGTCAAAGTTATTTAAAGGACACCTTGGGTCCTGTACAGATAAACCTTTCTATCTGGAAAACTGGGATTACGAAGGCGCTGATTATCCTTGTTTTCAGTTCACCTGCGCATTTACAGAATATTTTCCAAACGTGGAACTATTTGATTGTTGGACTGATTTAAAGACACAATTGCCCTGACGAAGTTCCATCTGGAACGAAACGCGTTGGCTGTTGTTCATGTTTTTAATTGAAACTAAATAAAGAATCTATGTTGGAATATATACGGAATCCTTTGACTTCATCCTGATGCACCGTCCTTTTTCTTTCAATATATTTATCTGGCTTCCAGTGGAGTAAAAGTGTGGCATACTCCGAATGTGTTTGCACAGACATTTTACAAATTGGTTTACTTAAGGAACTGAGGTGCTGAGCCTTTGGTTGGCCGCATTTATTCTGTTTAATTGGGTTTGCAAGTATAATATGGTTTTAAAAGCACTTGCTGCCTCCTTCCTGGCCCTCCAACATTTCTGGGCAACAAGAAAAATGTATTGATAACTCCAGTGATTAATGTTCTTAGTAGAGAAAGATGGTGTTTTGTTTAGTGGAAGGTTTGACTCATGAAAAGGAATGGTGAAGGTGTAATGTGCATGGTGCTAAGAACATGTGCCAGGCAGATCACAAAGTGCACATAATGTGAATAGGTCAGTGGGTTACTGCTTTTGTCAGAGAGACCCTATTGTTACTTGCAGTTAATAAGTTATAATACTAACATAGAACAGTGAGCTACTAACTGTCATGTATGAGCAGCATGCAAACTCCAAGGTATAAATTAGAGTGTTATGTTTTTTCCCCAGTCTTCGATTATCCTACTGTTGCAAAAAAGGGTTCATTTGGGTAGAAATCAAATTCTGATTATTAAAGAGACCCCCCAACCATGGTATTATGTTTTTAATTCTGAGTTTGTGTCTCTGCAGACAAATCACGATTAAACTATGCTGACTACTAGTATGGTTGTCATGTGACTCCTACACCTTGTAGTCCCTTGTCTTATGTAACATTTCCTACACAATGATTTACACACATATGAATGATTGTCTCTGTGTAATATGTGTGATGTAAAGTGCTCTGACACCCTACACCGGTATTAGTGGTGCTGTAAATTTTCTGATACGTTATTATTTTGAAATGTTTACACATGCTAACAGTCTCTGCAAAGATTTTTCCTTATTAATACTTGTTAAACATACAACTGCAGCAATAAGAAAGGTGACCAGTCAACCTTTGCAAAGGGCCCTCCACTTCACAGCAGCACAAGTCAAATTTTGTAGTAACTTTTGATGTGTTTGAGCTATAAACAATGTATCAGGTAAAATCGTCAGATTATGCAGCAGATGATGTATTATGTGGCAAATATAGCAAAGCCATAGTTATGTGGAAAACATTTGCAAACTAGGATATTTTGCCATTCATTTTTGAACTGCTCTTGTGGAAAAAGGGAGGAGAAGTGTTGATGACAGAAACTCCATGACTGGCAGACAAATGGCTTGTGATTCTACTTTTAAGGATGTTTGGCACATTCTGTGATTGGAAACGTATCCCACTTTGTGAATGTATTTTAATGTCAATAACACATATTTAACCTTAAATAAACATGTGTATCTATTGGTTAAATTAAATAATGTAATAAGCTGTAACCGGTTAGTGAAATGGGAAACGAATACTAAAAATTGGGATATTTTGCTCTCTCTGCCATACCTCTCACTCCGCCCACTGACCCAAACCATTGGTTATTCCTGCCCTCTGATTCTCCTCCCACAGTTTCCCTACTTTTTTCCCCCACTTCGACCACTGCCCGGCACTAACATGCATTAGAGACAACTGTGGGCTTTTACCACTGGGTATCTTAGAATATGACACCTGAGGTTCATACACGGGGCACAGCACGTTTCTGGGTTCTCCGCACAACGTGTTTGCTATTTGACGCCAGACTTCTACAGCTTGTGTTGAGGAAATTAAACATTTCCTTGTGCTTGTATAAAACATAGCTGCCAAGTGGGATTGGCACCATGTTGTGTCCATTCATAGCTTTTATCCAACAACACTTTGCATGTTTAACCCCTTACTTAGATGGTCACAGCACAACTCCCAGAATGCAAGGCGCTGTTGGCTTAAAATCCAGGCCTTGCTGGCGGTGTCACACGTGATGATAGAGCCATTTGGAAGCAATGGTGAATCTGTAATTTAGCAGGCGTGTCTATACTCTTAGTAAATTGTAAATACCGCCAGTGTTGATACACTGAGGTCTGAAGCCTCTGTTTGTTATGAAGTGAGGCCCAGCCTGGTGGTTCAGGCCAGTCCTTGTTAGGGAAGCTGCTGGACCTGTTTTTACCATGCACTTTGACAGTATTTTCACCTTGATGCAAAAAGAAAGTTGGATTGTTTTACACAACATGCTTGATTTTTGTATATTGCTGGACAGGTGATTGCTTTATTTTGCACTTTGAAAGTTTTTGCGCTTTTTCTTTTGCTTTACCATCTACAGTTTGTATAGATTGTCATTTGGTACTTGCTGATATGGTTTGTTTTTATTCTACATGAACTGTTATTTATGGTATGGCTTGCACTTGTTTACACTACAGAAATGATAAAATAAAACAGACAAACATCAGCATCAATGTTCTGAAGCATCCAAGCAGTTTTCTTCCTCAACCTTGCTTGCCTGCCTGTTTTGCAGTGCTTACTAATAAGACATTATGGTTGAAATTGCTTCCTCAGTTCACAATATTATCATGCACAACCCTTGACAGTCGCTAGTGTGTGGCATGCAGATAATTCACCAGTCTATTTCTCTTGACTTTCGCAGGATACTGAGTTATAGCTTGTGTACTTCCCAGGTATATGGTCAGCCGAGTTTTTATGGAATTGCAGGTTTGGGTTGGTCTTTCAAAGTTTCAAGGTAATGTCCATTAATGTCAATTTTATTTCAGACCCTTCATAGTTGTTCTTTGTTCTTCAGCCATAGGCAGTTCCTGAGACAATAGGATCACTCCTTGACATTGTTCTGATTGCTGCCTCAGTAAAATAATCTTCTTTTGAACGTATTGTTACAAATGGTATATCTTGTATGTTAAGAGTGTTTCCCACTTTCTCATTAGAACTTAGAGAAAGACAATATAGAGGCATTTAATTTAAATGTTGGAGGTTTCAAATCAAAATATGCTAGATTTCTGGGTAGTAGGGCAAAGTGGTAGATGGTGGGCCGTGCCGCCTTGGGGAGGGCGGGGGCCCGCTCTATGTGCTTTGCAGGGGGGCCCCCTCAGGTTTTGTAACACCACTAGTGAGCAACACTACCGAGGTAGTGCTCGTGACGGCAGTTGGCCGACAGAAGCAGCGAAGGGATTAATTTATTTCCTTCTCGACTGAAATAGGTCAATGATTTACTTGCATAAAGAGAGGAAAACAATTAAAGCGGAGTCTGAAAAAACATGAATGTGATCGTAAATATATCAAGCTTAGTAAGGCAGCCTCATGTAAGCATATGAGAAAACTCTGGGAGATCATCGCAGAATGCTATGGGTGAAGAGAGAAGTCTTGTCCCACTCCTATCAGGGAAGAGCAATTGAGCAGCTATATTACTAAGTTATGTATGGCTAATGATGGGGAATATTCTCGTGTGGAATATCTCCATTCGAGTTTGAACCCAGAGACGGAGCAGATCGAGTATTTCATAGGATCAATGGAAAACATACGTGTGATAGTCCCCAACGCAGTTCGAATATCCGTTTTTTAGGTCTCGCCTACGAAACGCATATGCGCTGCTCAGGAGACCTTTAGCCGTCGCTCTGCTGTTTTTGGAAGCACATGCTCGTGCTTGTGGTGGCAACCACCTTGCAGGAGCGAGCAGGTGCGAGCCACTAGCGTAAGTATGTGCTTCCAAAAACATCAGACTGCTCGCGCAAGCACCACTGCTGGGCTTGTTTTTTGTTTCTAATGAGCTTTTACGAGCGCGCTTGTTGACTAAAGCTAATACCTCATGCGGGCTGCGTTTCGTTTTCGAAATATTTCTTGGCTTATTTTCCCACTGGAACTCTAGATCAGAAGTACTTTAGGATGTTTACTCCTTGCCATTTAAAGCAATATTTTTCGGGAACTATTTTCTAAGTGGTTCGAAATTTGGGACAGAGCCAGTCCATCAATTTGGGACACTTATCACAAAGTGTCTTTCCAGCAATAAAACAAACCCTTTGCAATGCTTTACTGGCTCTTCAAGGAATTCTGCAGTATTGTGCAAACAGTTATGGCTGGCAGGCCTTCCGCTGATGTGTGCTAGACCCGCAGTCAGAACTATTAAGTCACTGCTTCCATCATTAATGTGTGAGTTACTCAGGTTTACTAAGAAAGCATATGCACTCTCACCCCTCGCTGCTGACTACAACTGGTACAGACATTTTTAGAGGCCTCCCTGCAGAGACAACACCTAACCTATTGGCTGAAGGGCCTGCAGCCTGACGAAACCAATCCTCACTTAAAAGTCAGTGCTGGTTGAGATATAAAGTACTGGATAGCCAGGCAGCACGCACAAAAACCATGCTGTTGCATTCAGTCCAGCAACTTCGGTACATATCTCTTCATTAGGAACGGCACTGGCATACTTACAGCAGCCTTGTCTAACACAAGCGCAGTGTAAGTGCTGTCATGTCAGGACCGAAGGTTCTCAATATACATTATATCATAACAGAAGTTTATTGTCTGTTTATTATCTCCTTTAATGCCACTCCAAATGTGCAGTATGGCACATTAGAAGGAGGAAAGTTACGGAGAACAACACATAACTCTGTAACATTACACACTCACTCCCTTCTCATACAGTCCTTTGTTTCATAGTTTGTTGCCCATGCTAATGGAGTAATTGGTTTTGGTTTTGATGTATAATGTTTGTGTGCAGTTACGTCTGAGTAATACAATCCCTGGCTCTGTTAGAGAAGCATGTATAACAACAGAATGTATTACAACTGGAGTACTCTTTTAGGTGCTCTTGAATGGCTTTATAAATTCCGCCTGAAACGTCCCAGTCTAGCAGGCAAACTGCAGTGCTTTCTAGCTGTACTGCTTGCATAACAATACTTCAGAATACCCCAATTTATTTCTTATGTACTCCAAAATGCTTTTGTAACTAAGCCCCTAAATTTGAGAGGACAATGACTATACAGAAAAAGCATTTGCAATGCAATAGGTCTCGCATTTATACGAGTTTAAGCTATTGGCATTGTAAATGACAATCTCTTTAATTTATGTTTTAAAAAACAAAACTAATACGCATTGTCTTTTACAATGCCAATAGCTTAAACTGGAGTAAATGCAAGACCTATTGCATTGCAAATGCTTGTTAATACTGCACCTCTATGCCACATCCCCCCTCTTTGTCTGGGAGGGTTATAGTTCTGTTATTTAAAAAGGGGAGGACGTAATTTGCCAAACAACTATCATAAATTGCCCTATTAGGTGCTGTGGGCAATATTTTTGCCATTAGCATTTCAGAACACCTCAGCTCCTGGGTGGCAGAGACAGTGATCATCTTAGTAGAGCAATCTGGCTTTAGAAAAAATCACAGCACACTGGATAATATAGCAGCTCTCAAACTCATTACAGAAAAATATCTGAACACTTGAGGCTCCCTGGTTTATGCAGCTCTCATTGACTTCTCAACAGCGTTCAACAGAGTTGACCATCCTACGCTGTGGCCCCAAGAGAGGACGGAATTGGAAGAGGAGCCAAGTCCACTGGGCCACAGAAGAGAAAACATCTGGGGTATCGACCAGGACCATGACCGGTGCCCTGAGCAATCAACCAGGAACCAGCAGAAAGACCACTTAGTGGTGAATCTCATTGACCAAGACCTAACTCAAGCACAGAAGGAAATCCTGGAGAAAGGATTGGGTTTCATACCCATGTAAAGACTAGATAAGTTCAAACTTCTCAAAGAGATCAATGAGTTCATTCAGAAGCTGAAACTCAGAACCTACTTCAGCGACAAGGAACCACAAACCAAAGGAGATGATAACACAGGTCTGAGGGAATTACGAGATCCTGATAGAGGATCCGACAAAGTCAATCCGGATCCAGATCGCCAGCATGACTGGGTGTCAACTAAGGAAGGGGAATTTATCATGACCAACTCACCAACTATTCCCTATTTCTACACAATACCCAACATCCAACCTCCAGGATGACCCATTGTATCAGGCATTGGGTCCATTTTAGAACCTTTGTCTAAATTTGCTGATGCGTTCTTGCGCCCTCTTGTACAAAAAACAGATACCTGTCTCAAGGACACTAAGGATGTCCTGAGGCTCTTACATGACATGAGTTTTGACCCAACAAGGGAATTTCTTATGGGCTTGGATTTTGAAAGCCTTTACACTAGCCTGCTTCATGATGAGACTTTGGGCATCTAGAATATGTACTCTTTGAGATTGGTTGGGAGTACCAGACCCCCCATAACATAGTAATGGATTGTTGTAAAATGGCTCTTATCGAAAACTTCTTTAAATATAAAAACACACTCTAGCTAAATAACCACACAACCAGCATGGGCAGTACATTCGCCCCTAGTATAACCGGTCTATATGTCCATCACTTGGAGTCACATAAAATTCTTAACCCTCATAATCCTTTTCAACAACATATCAGGGTATGGAAGGGCTACATAGATGATGTTATCGTCATCTGGATTGGCGACGAAGAAACGGCCAACAGATTCATGACTTGATTTAATCATCAGAACCAGTTCCTTAAATTCACTAATACCATCTCCAAGAAGGAACTAGTATTTCTGGACCTCAAAATTTTGCCAAAAGATGGCGGCTTGATAACTGCAACACATTTCAAAGCAACAGCAAAAAACTGCCTCCTTCTATATGACAGCTTCCACCCCCAACATTTGCAGGACAATCTCCCTTATGGTCAGTTTTTACGCATGAGGAGAAAATGCACAGATGTCAAGGATTTCAAAGCCCAAGCAGAAGGTCTGCGAAAAAAATTGGTGAAAAGAAACTACCCGACCAAAGTGGTAGAAAATGCCTTCATACGCGCTCGGAACAACAACAGGGACGCTCTATTGGAACCTACAGAGCAAAAATTCAAAGATGACAGACAAATCTGTATTGCAACATTTAACACATGTTCCAAACAAGTAACCAAAATAATGAACAAGCGCTGGTGCACACTCAACTGCGGACACCTTAACTTTCCCAAGCCTTTGTATTAACACAGAAGGGGGAAGGTTTGCGCAATTTAGTTGTGCATTCAAGACCTTGGAGATTAACAGAAAATGTAGTATCAAACACTCTCCTTCTGCCACTAGAAGGACATCACCCATGTGGGCATTGAAGTGTATGCCATCTAACCAGAATTAGTAAAAACATTACCTTCAACAATGACATGCAGTGCGAACAACATAGGTTCACTACATGTAACAGTAAGAGCGTGATCTATATGATCACCTGCCTGTGTAATCTACATTAAATCGGGATTTTTATTTATTTTTATTTAAAAAGGTTTTATATAGCACTGGCTGGACCCAAGAGTATAGGAGCGCTTTACAGGGTAGGTTAAACAAAAGACAGTTCAAACTAAGTATAGATGCTAAAATAAGGTTAGGCAGTTGAACACTGAGAGTGATTTACAGATGGGAAGTTCAAAATCAAGTAGCAAATAGAGGATATTAGATCAGGAGGACAGAGAAGAATTGTATAATAGGTCAATAGTTGGAGAAGGGCGAGAGATAAAGGTATAAAGTTGTGGAAGGGAGGGATGAGGTGAGTAATAAGTAATGGGGGAGCCTTAAAAAGTAATGAATAGCGTGGGAATTCAAGGCCAGAGACAGTAAGTATAATTAAGGACCCCAGTATTTGTTGAGAAGGAGCAGCTTGAGGTTTTTTTTTAAGCAAGGGTAAGAAGGGTTACAGCGTAGGTCTTTGGGAAGGGTATTCCAGATGGATGGGGCGTTACCTGAGAATGAGCGAGTTTGAGTTGCTTTCTTTTTTAGCTGAGGCGGGATTAGAACAAGGGCGTTAGTGCTCCTCAAAGTTCTAGCACACCCAGCGTTTTGGAGTTTATTTGATAGGTAAAAAGGGGTATTTTGCTGAAGGGCTTTGTGAGTGATGCAGGCTATCTTGTAGGTGGATCTGCCTTCGATTGGAACCCATTTGAGGTTTTTGAGAACAGGGGAGATGTGATCATATCGCTTACGGTCAGAGATGAGTCTAGCAGCAAGGTTGAGAACGGATTTGATAGGGCCATTGCCATAGTCTATTCGAGATAGGACCAGTGATTGTACAACTGATTTGAAGTCCTCAGCTGAGATGAACGGTTTTATTATTTAAGGTGATGCAGTGTGAAGAGAGCACCTTTTGCTGAGTTTTTTATATGGGGAGTCAGAATAAGGTTCTGATCAACGCTAATGCCGAGCGATTTGACCGAGTTGGAGATTGTGAGAGAGCAGTTTAAAGCTTTAATGTCCGTGATCCAGTGTTGAACAGGGAGTGAATTGTTCTTGGGGGAGAATAGGATGATTTCTGTTTTTTTGGGTTTTAATTTGAGGTGGTTTTGATGGAACCATAATTGAATCTTGGTCAAGGCATCATTAGGATGTAAGATGGCATTGTGGGATTTGATTTTGTAGTATAGTTGGGTGTCATCGGCGTAGAGGTGATAACTTATTTTTGCTTCTTTAAGAATAAGGGTGAGGGGTTCCATGAAGAGGATGAAAAGAGTTGGAGAAAGGATAGAGCCCTTTGGAACGCCCAAGGAGACAGGTTGAGGTTTGGAAAGGCAGACACTGACTTTAATTTGTTGGGTTCTATTTTGGAGATAGAAGACAAATCACTTGAGAACATTACTGTCAAAGCTGAAACGTTCTTTGAGAATGTTGAGTAAGACGACATTGTTAACAGTATCAAAGGCAGCAGAGAGGTCAAGAAGAATGAGGAGGGAGGATTCGCCTTTGTCCAGGGATCGATGTAAGTCATCAATAATGTTGAGCATAGCTGTTTCCGTGCTGCATACCCCTCTAATACCAGATTGGAAAACGTCTAAGAGGTTGAATGTGTCGATGTGTTTGTCCAACTGTTTCAGGACGCATTTTTCGAGGGCTTTAGATAGTAAGGGAAGGTTGGAGATAGGGCGCAGATTGTTTAAGTCGTTGGGATCTACCGTTGTATTTTTGATGATGCGAGTAATTTGGCCTTGTTGGAGGGAAGCTGGAACAATACCAGTGGTAAAGGAAGAGTTGATAATATTGGTCCATAATGGGGCAATGATGTGTTTAGGTGTTTGTACCAAATGTGCAGGAAGAGGATCTCTGGTATGCAAGGATGGTTTAAGCTTGGTGATGATGTTGAGAACATCATTTTCAGATATTGGACAAAAATCACTCCAAGGGGGGGGAGGAGCTTCGCGGGCAACCAAGATGGCCGCGCAAGCTCGGAGCTCCGCGGACCTTCCGATCCTCCACAATTATCCTGCCTGAAATCCTGATCCACGAGGGTGGTTTTTTGTTGCTGATGGTCCACTGAGGCGAGAACCGTTTTCAGATCGCGAATCGGTGTTCCCTACGCTGAGCTACGTCGACCTGCGGAGTGCCTGCCTGTCGTCTTCACCGGTGGGGTGTTGTTTCTCACAGTGCGTTCCGTAGACGGCCTCCTACTGTCCGGCCCGGACAAGATCTCCGGCTCACTGGGCTCGGGCTTGCCTGGCACAGCCCTTTGTCCCCATCGGACCTAACATGGCGGACAGAGGGGACCCCGACAAGACATCGGGCAAAGGCGTCCGCGGCAAAACACAGCAGCAGCAGAACAGGATTGAGCGCTATACCCAGCCAAAGACGCCACCTGTTACCGGACCCTCTGCCAAGAACCTCCCGCCCTCGGGCTCGCTGGACGGCTCGGAGCCTACCTTGAGCGACATCATGGGGGCCATCACTAGTTTCCGGGCGGACATGCAGCAACAGCATGAAGTCCTTACACATAAAGTGGACACTATGGCCGTCGACCTGACTCTCATTAGAGCCGATTTGGGTAAAACTAACGATCGAGTCAAGAACCTGGACATTAAGACATCCAGCCTGACGGCCGACGTCTCGGACCTACAGACAGAGGTCCGGAACCTGCAGAGGACCGCGGAACGATTCTCAAGGCGGCTGGAGGACTTTGAGAGCCGTGCCAGGCGGCAGAACGTCCGCATTGTCGGGGTACCGGAGGGTTCAGAAGAGGCGGCGACGGATCCCCTCGTAGAAGACCTGATCAAGACCCATCTGGCACCGCCTGGTCTTAGCAACTTTTTCTCGGTGGAGCGAGCTCACCGAGTGCCGGGCGGCCCGCCGAAGTCGGGCGTGGCGCCTAGACCCATCGTGGCCCGGCTGCTCAATTTCCGAGACAGAGACGCGGTCCTGCAGGCTTCCAGACGACATGGACCGCTTAAATTCCAGAACGCCGACGTCCATTTCTATCCGGACTTTACCAGGACGGTACAGCGACAGCGCCAGAGCTACGCCGGGGTGAAGCGACGACTACGGGACTTGGGGTTCAAATATTCCATGATGTTCCCTGCCAAGCTCTGGATCGAACATGAGGGCCATGCCCTCTTTTTTGACTTTGCTGAAAATGTAAGTGACTGGCTGGACACTTTATCGCCGCGCCGAGACACTCAGGATGAACATGAAGGTGGTGCTGCTGGTGGCCCGGACCTATGAGATTTGGCTCTATATTGGGTGATTCATCGTTTGTTATTTCTGCCTCATATGACTATCGGATTTTGTCCTATTTTACCCTGTTGACTTTCCTGTCTGTACATGGAGGGTGGCGGGGGGTGTTCGCGGAGATTCCTTACTCCTCTGGGTCTCTTCTTGTAGAGTAGTTATGGGGCGACAGGCACACTGCTGGTTGGGGGGGCTTTTCAGTCATATGCAGGGGTGCAGGGTGGGGGGTGCAACTATGCAAGTTTATTTGTTAGTTTGTTCTTTCTCTTTTTCTTTCTTGAGGCAATGGATTGTGCTTTTTATTGTTTACTTGAGGATTGAGTTGGTTGGGGTCGGATGGGGCGGGTTGTTGGACGATGGGGGGTAGGAATTTGAAAGTGCTTAGCTGGAATGTTAATGGGTTGGGTGACCGAGTTAAGAGAGGGGTGGTAATCCAATTAATAAAGAGACATATGCCCGATGTTGTGCTTCTGCAAGAGACGCATTTGGTGGGAAACTCCTGCAAGGCCCTAAACCGTAAAGGCTACAAAATGGTTGCCCATTCTGGGTTCTCCTCGGGTTCCCGGGGGGCGGGCATCCTTGTGCGTGCGTCCCTTCCCCTTGAAATAGACGTCACTGTGCTTGATGATAGGGGACGCTACGCCGCTGTGGCGGGAAGGTGGGAGGGGCGTTCCTTAGCGCTGCTTTCGGTTTATGTTCCCCCGGGCCTCCAATCCAGCACCTTTCAAGACCTTGGTGGCGCCATCTTGTCCCTGCCGCCGGGCTTACTGATCCTGGGGGGTGATCTCAACTCAGTCTGCTCTGGCACCCTTGATCGCCAACCGCCGAGGGACCTCCGGAGTTCCCAGATGTGGCTGCCGGCCTTTCTCGACTCCATGGGTTTGGTGGATAGCTGGCGACTGCTGCATCCCGCGCTCCGCCATTTTTCGGAGTCTGTCCCGTATAGATTATGTCCTTACCCTGGCGGCGCACTCGCCTGCCGTGTCTGAGGCCCGTTTTCTGGCGCCAGGCGTTTCTGATCACTCTCCGCTGTGGGTCTCGTTCGACTTTGGTATCGTCCTGTCCAGCCGTCCGGTGGCGGTGAATCCTTGGTATTTCCGCAACCACAAGACGCGCGCACTCCTAGCCAAGGCCATCGACTTGTATTTCTCCGAAAATATTGGCTCGGTTGGCTCGGCGGTCACCCTGTGGGAGGCATTCAAGACTGTGTTGCGGGGTGAGGCCCTAGCTCTCATCGCGGAGGCTAAGCGAGCTCGTGATGCCGACCTTGTGCATATTGAGGAAGAAGTCCTGGATCTCGAGTCCCGTTTGGGGCCTGAGCCAGACCCTACTCTTCTACACGACCTCTCCCTGAAACAGTCGGAGTACCACGATCTTGCTACGAATGCCGCCCTAGTTTTGGCCAAGGAACAGCAGGGCCGCATTTATGACGTTGGGGATAAGGCCGGTAAGTTGTTGGCCTGGTTGGACAGGCGCGAGATGGCCAGCAGGGTGGTTCCGGAGATTCTGGGTGAGGACGGAGTGGCGGTCACGGACCCGAGTGCTATTGCCGAGTCTTTTGCGGACTACTTCCGAGGTGTCTATACCTCTGGTTCAGACCGCTCCGAGGCTGATTCCGCCGAGTTTCTCTCGACGATTGACCTCCCCTGTCTTTCGGACGAGGAACGTGCTGATATGGACCGAGATATTACCGCGGACGAGATTGCCTTGGCGATCCGCGCCCTGCGGTCGGGTAAAGCTACCGGCCCCAATGGCATACCGGCCGAGTTGTATAAGATTAGGCCGGACGTGGTCTCTCCTCATCTGAGAGCTATGTTCCTGCGGGCTCGGGAAGAGGGTGTCCTCCCTTTGGATCAACGACTGGCCACCATAGTGGTCATTCACAAGGAAGGCAAGCCGAGGGACGTTTGTAGATCCTACCGTCCTATCTCTCTCCTCAACGCGGAACCCAAGATCCTGGCTAAACTGCTTGCAAATCGGTTGGTTGGAGTCATCAGCGACCTGGTACACCCGGACCAATCAGGTTTTATTCCCCACCGCAACACTGCCCTTAACTTGCGACGGCTGCATGGTGTCATGGCCAGAGCTCACGCCCTGGAGGAACCGGCGGTACTTGCTTCCCTTGATGCCACGATGGCCTTTGACTCCCTGGAGTGGAGCTACCTTTGGGCGGTGTTAGCAAAGCTTGGGTTTGGACCGGGCTACCTGGGCTGGGTGCAGCTTCTTTATGCGTGCCCGCTGGCTGCTGTCACAGTTAACGGTCGCATGTCGGCCTCCTTTGCGCTTCATCGTGGTACTAGACAGGGCTGCCCCCTGTCACCACTCCTGTTTGCGCTGGCCCTGGAACCGCTTGCGGCCATGTTACGCTCGCACCCTGACCTGCATGGAATCACCTGGGCCCCGGGTTTTGAGGACAGGGTCTCCCTATATGCGGACGACATCCTGCTTTATCTTACCTCTCCCTGTAAGTCGCTTATTGTGGTATGCGACGTACTCCGGCTGTTTGGGTGCTACTCGGGCCTGATCATCAACTGGGCCAAGTCCTCCCTTTACATTCTCAAAGGAGACACGCCGCGCCTCCCTAGGGGCTGCAATATACAGCTGGCCGGGCAAGGTTTTAAATACCTGGGAATCTACATATCGGGTAGTCCTAAAGCGCGGTATGACCACAACCTACTCCCTCCTCTTCAACGACTGCGGAGGGATGTTGATAGTTGGCGCGAGCTTCCGCTTTCTCTCCTGGGCCGGGCGGCATTGTTCAAAATGATGTCCCTGCCCAGGTTTCTGTATGCCTTGCAAAATACCCAGGACCTTGTTCCGGCTCGCTATTTTAGAGAGGTTGAGAGCCTGCAGCGTGCCCTGCTCTGGGAGGGTCGGCCTCGCGTCGCCATCCAGAAGCTTACATTGCCGTGGTATGACGGGGGCATCGCTCTACCAGACGTGCGGCGGTACTACTGGTCTTCTCAACTTACTGCCATCAACCATGGAATTTATGGCCCCGCGGACAGTCCGGGTTACGCTATGGACAGGTGGCTTTTGCATGGAGGTAACTACTACCGCGCCCTGTACTCCAGGTCCTTTGACCGGCGTCTTACGGGCCCGACCAAGGAGCGGTCCACACGTGGCGGACGATTACCAAGATACAGGGCTGGCAGGGCAGACTGACGAGATTCACCCCTCTGTATGACTCCGATATCCTAGGCAAGCTATGGCACACCAAGGGCTTTGATAAGTGGGACCTTATAGGTATCTCAAGGGTGGAAGACATGGTAGCTAAAGGAGAGGTTAAGACTTTTCCCCAACTACAGGCTGAATACCACTTGGGTGAATCGGAGTTTTTCCGCTACGCCCAACTGAAGCACGCGCTCAATGCTGCTCGACCTGAGGAGGGCGAAATCCCTGAAAGCTCCCCCTTGGAGGATAGGATTCTGGACGGCCATATGCCTGATAGCGCCATCTCTTTGTCCTACAAGAAGCTGATCAATGTTAGAGTTGACCTCCTCCAGCGCCTGCGAGAACAGTGGGTAGCCGACGGCCTGGAACTGGACGACGAGGACTGGCAGAGTGCTGTGTCTTCCCCTAAGGAGGTCGCCATTTCCTCGCGTCTGCGACTAGTGCAGTTCAAGATCCTCCACCGGGTGTATATTACCGGCCCCCAGCTTGTGCACATGGTCTTCTCACCTGATGGCTTTTGTCGTCATGGCTGTGGAGCCCTTGCTACCTTCATCCATATCTTGTGGGAGTGCCCTGTCATTGCCCCCTACTGGGAGAGAGTACACCGAGTAATGAGGGAAGTGACTGGAGTTGGGTTGGTAGCAGAGGCGCGGAGGTGCCTCCTCAACATTTGGGAGCTGAATGACTATAACACGGCGCAGACTCGTTGGGCTACCCTGGGCAACATGATTGCTAAGCGAGATATAGCGCAGAAATGGGGTTCTAGCACGGCCCCCCTGGTGGTGCAATGGAAGGCCAATATGGACTGGTGTATGCTACGAGAGAAGACGGTGTACGCTGCCAGGGGGAGGCCTCAGACATGGAACAAGGTGTGGGGGGCGTGGAATGCTTACAGGGGTGACCTGTGCCTACCACCAGAGCCTATTCCTCGCGAGGAATCCCTGTCACCGTAACCGATGACACCAGCTACTTTACACTTACTGTAATTCTCCTGTTTTCCTTCCCCCCCCCCTCTCTACATCCTACTTTCCGTTCTTTTCTAGATTCTTACCTGACCTCAGATGCCTCCAACTGACTCACACGCATTTCCTTTTTCTCCATTGCCTTTCTCATGCGCCCTTTGGCGCTTCTTTCTTGGTTCTTGTTATTATATAAAATAAAAAACAACCTGCAATGTCCTGATGTGATTCGTTTTGCACTTTACTTCTCCTGATACCATGCTGCCTTGCCTCCGGGATGTTAGGCTGAATAGCTGTGTGCTTTGATACAATAAAGGTTTTAACATTTTTTAAAAATAAAAATAAAAATAAAAATCACTCCAAGATGCATTGTTTTTTAGCTCGGGTCAGTAGGGTAAAAGTCGTGGTGGGTGGTAGGGACGGTGGGTTGAGGGGGATCCTGGGGGCTGAGGGAAGTGGAGGGAGGCACAAAGGGAATGTTACTGAGGGGGGTTGGTTAAAAGGTGGGGGAGTTGGGGCGAAGGATTGATCAATCTTAGTGACTTTATCAGAGAAGAAGCTAGAAATTTCTTCACATCTCTCAACAGAAGCTAGTAACTTTGGGGGGGCTGAGATAGTTTGGTTTTTGACAATGTTAAAAAGTTCTCTAGGACGGTTTTTAGCCTGATCAAGTTGGGAGCGGAGGAAGGATGCTTTTTCGTTAAAGATGTGTTTTTTGGTAGTTGACATTAGCAGCTCTGAGGAGGACAAGAATAGAGATGGAAGGTTGATTTCTCCAAATGCGTCCAGTCTGCCTGAGAGCTCGTCTCTCTTTGTTTAGGTCAGAACTGAACCAGGTCTTAGACAAAATAGTTTTTGGGAGTTTTAACTTGGCAGGTGCAATTTGGTAAAGGACTTCAAGGATAGAGTTATTATAATGTTCAGTAAGACATGTGGCACTTTGGGAGAGAGGGGATGACCACACGCCCTGTGAAAGTACGCATTGGTGAACATAGGAGCAATGTGAAATGCAAGAGAACAACAACTAAAATGACAACACATGAACTTAGAAACCAACCACACCATACTTGACCTACAAAGGACAGTCTTTGAACAAATGGACACAGAAGCCACTTTGTTCGAAAAGGAACAGCGTTGGGTTTTCCGCCTGGGTACACACACTAGGGGCCTGAATGATGACATTCCTTAGGGACAAATTAAGTAGATTTCTTACATTTTCCTTCTGTAAGCAATCATTATTCAGAACACTCTTTAAATGTACCCCTTCCTTGCTTTTCTATAAACATCAAATGGATCCTGATTGCACTCGTTTTTAAGTCTAATAATGACTACATGTTATTTCTATCAGTAACCGCTTTCTGTACTGTCCTGATAGTCTTACGATACGACTCACGCTTTAATTTTTATTTTCCACCCTTTTGGGCTTCACAGGCTTATCTAAGTGCATCCGCGAACTCCTTTTTGACTAACAAAACCCATTTTATGATATCAGAGTTCTAGTTGTATAGCACATGTCTCCTCTCAGAACAAGAAGTTAGTCATACCTATGACAGTATTAAGATAAGCCTTATACTTTTAGACTTTTATTCTTCATCCCTTACCCATTTTTGGGCATGACAGACTAATCTGAGTGCATACACGCACTCCTATTGGCAAACAACTACCAACCAGGAAGCAGTGCCACATCTGGGCAGCCATTTTGTGATATCAACGTTCTAGTTTGATAGCATAAGCCCTTCTCAGAAGTTAGTCATACTCAAGACAGGCGACCATCTTGGGAGTTTAGCATTCTAGCTTGTAGACCCACACGCACACTCATTGCAGAACTCATCGGATACTTATATCGGCATTCGCCAGACACTCCTTATTCATCGGAGCCACGGGCAGGGAGTGCATGGGTGAGAGAGCAGCTCTGACGAAGTGAGTACTGCACCCCAGGCAGCAAACTCATACTCATACCGGTTTTATCATTCCTTGATTTATTCCTTCCTTTACCCACAGTGTTTGACTACAAGTGCTCCTCCCCTCCCGTGTTGAAGCTCATGGGGCCTGAATTAAGCACCCTAAGTGTATGTTACCTATTACTATGACTTTCTAGGATGTTGTGAATTTGCCACATTGTGTTTTCTCTCCCACTTAGATAACTTTTGGTACACCGCACTTATGCATCAAAAACAGCACCGATCTCTGTCAGATGACTACTCACTTAGAGTGTGTGTTTTTCGTGATATGTTTTGTAATGTCTTGTAGGTCTTAAAAAACTACAAAAGGGCAGCACGACACGCATGTGAAAATACAATTAACAGTTGTGCACTAAGTGAAAACTATATAATCACTTGACCTTTCACAAGTATGGTGAAGTGGTTTTAATATATCAGAGTGTATACTACGAATAATAACTAAATTCTTACTCTATCGTTCCAAATCGTTTTTTTAACGGAAAATACCAGCAGGTATTTGATGAATGCATGGTGACCTAATGTATATTAGCCACCGACACCCCAGGCTAAAGGTATATAGTTATAGTGGTACATGGGTTTAACACCCTTTGTCCTGAAGAGAAGCTTAAGTAGGTAGGTAGGCTTCGAAACATGTAGACCTGAGATGAAACTGCCCATTACATCATCCTTTCCTCCATTTACCCACCTTTCATTAATACCAGCTTTAGGGAGTATTAAAGTTTAGTTTTCCACACAGCCAGGTATTTTTTAACTCACTAATTTCCTGACCCTCCCACTTTCACATCAAACACATAGTATCACTTCACTAGTAAGTGCTGCCACATCTCTGTCGGTCATAGCACACCCCGTCCCGCAGTGGGGCGGGAAGAAACCGATGATGAAGCATGCCACCAAGGGACCTTTTGGTGGGGAGGGTTATTTTAGTACACATATTGTTTTTCCTCTTCAGGAAACCCAACAGTTCTTTTTGGTTCAATCACTTTTGTAAGGATAGTATTGTTTTCTAATTAGAGTGGACTTTCTTTGTTTTTTCATAACTTGTAGAGGAGGCCGAGTCCACGACTTATTGCACCTCTTCACTCCTGCTTCCTCTTTTTTGGACATCAGTTGGTCAGAGAGCTCTATACACAAGCTGTAAACCTACTTTCTGCAGGAATTTCCAGTTCAACTTGTGTACTTTGTGTGATATCGGCTCCTCCCTGGGAGGCTTTTAACAAACCTGAGCCCTGCCACACAGACCGAATTTCAAAAGGGGCAGGGTACAGAGATCAAGCTTCTATGCATGTTGATCCTAATCACGAATGCGACTAAAAATGGGGTGCGTTAGCTTTGTAGCGTATTTATTGATTTATCAACAGCCTTCGACAAAGTAGACAGACTCCGGTTGTGGGCTAACTTGGATGCATGGGGCATCTAACCAAGTCTACTTGATGCAATTAGGAGCCTCCACACCAATACTTGGGTCAAAGTGCAAATGACAAGCAAATGGGCCTACTCAGCCAAGATTTCACCAATCAAGCCTTAAGCAAGGCTGCGTTCTGGCGGCTTTAGTTTTTAATCTGTACCTCGTAGATTTGAATGACCAACTCAGTAGAGCTAACTGCTTCCCACCAAAACTCCAAGGGAAAAAGGTGCAGATGTTACAATATTCTGATGACACAATACTTATGGATCAAACTGCAATTGGTCCTCATAGGGTATTATCATCTCTGGCCGAGTATTGTAAGATAAATAAATTCAGCATCAACACACCAAAAACTAAGATTGTATGCTTCTGGAATAAGAAAAACAAAAAAGGTCTTGGTTTATAAATGCCCAGAACATTAAAAGAGCACCTAGCATCAAGTACATAGGGGTCTGACTGAATGAACGCAACCTTTCTACCCCACACATGAGGCTCTAGCAACATCAGCCAAGGCCATGAATTTCTGTTTTTTTACAGCGACTACTTTGAAACCTCCCTGGCCCGAAATTGACAACTATCTGCAAAGTCATTGAAAGCAAATGAATGGCCAAATTGGCTTATGGAGTGTTTGTTCATCTAAATCATCTTACAAGCTGACTAGACCAGGCTCAATCCCAATGTTTTGGGTGCTTATTCAAGCTACCGGCATGCTTTGCACAAGCTCAGGTCCGTATGAAGTTTTTCCTGGTTCAACAAAACTATGCCTTGTTCCCAGCTTTTTATCTATTTACTACAAACTTGCATTAGCTGCACAGGGTTTGTTAAAAAACTCCTGTGGGACATTAAAACTACTTAAGAATTGGCTCTACCGCACACAACCACCATACAAAAACAGATAAAAATATACAGCATATCTCTCTATATATAAGCATTTATTTGTACTATAGATATGGACCTCTATATATGTATTGTTTTGTATAAACATGTAGAATACTTATGTTTACACGTTTTTATTATATATAGATATTCGTTAGTTCTGCTTGACAAATGTACTTATTACTGATAGTTACATTATTCTATGTTTTTAACATGTATATAAGTGACTGCATAAATAAGTAAATCTTTTTATCATAACTATCTTCACTTGCTTCACTATTGATCGCATAGCGAGGAGAATCCACAAAAAATCCAGTCTCCATAAGCCCACTGATCGATTTACAAGCATGCTTATTCAAAATCCAGTGAAAGATTGGTTTCGACCGCGTCTGTGATCTTGGTCACATTATATATATAAATATATATATAAAACTAATTTAAAGTGCAACACTTGAAAGCCAGAGTTTAGTTAATGCATATTTAATCTATGTATAATATCTTCCTTTATGCATCTATATACCTTCCATGTACTTATGGATCTATATCTTTAATACTTTTAGATCTATATCTTAATTACTTTTAGATCTATATATTTATTACTTTTCTTCTAATCCAGCATATCCAATGCACAGCCCTATTTTTCACCCTATACTGCTCTCAATATGTCCTCTGGCTCAACTCTGACTCATCTCAAACCTCTTTCTACTACTCTTTCCAATGCACTACCCTATTTCTCACCCTATACCACTATCAATATATCCATTACCTCCATCCTCTCACTTATCCCAAACAAAATTCCACTACTATGATCCATAAAATAACCCTTTAGAGACTGTTCCATACTCCACCCCTCCTTCCATCATCTCATACCTCTTTTTACTATTCCTATCACCCAAAACAAGCCTTTCTCTGACTCTTACACTCCACCTCCCTTTTACTCATCCCCCTCCACCTCCCTTTTACTCATCCCTAGCCTACTCCTACTGCTATGAGCTCAAATATAAACACACACAAAAAAATCTAAATCTTTCCCTTCTATCCCTCCACTATCCTTTTCAATCCAAATAACAGACTAACATGTCCACCACTCAAATTAATTTCATATTTCACAATACTATTTCACTATACTAATTAACCAATAATCCTTTATGGGTTCCGGAGAAGCCTACTACTTGCCAAAAAAGAACTTCAACACCCCATCAGGGGTAGCAAGAGCTACAAAAATTTAAACATTTTTACCAGGTCTACCACTTCGCTATGCCTCTCAATCAAAATAACTGACTAACATATCCACCACTCAAATTGCTTTCATATTTCCCTATTCTAATTCACCACTAACATTGCATTGGTTCCAGAGTAGTGTGCTACTCACCAAAAAAAGCACTTCAACACTCAATCAGGGGTAGCAAGCACTATATAAATGCAAACCTTTCTATCTTCTCTATCCCTCCACTATCCTTCGCAATCAAAATAACCGATTAACATATACACCACTCAAATTACTTTCATTCTTTCACTATACTAATTTACCACTAATCCTTTATGGGTTCCAAAGTAGCTTGCTACTTCCTGAAAAAGCGCTTCAACACCCCATCAAGGGTAGCAAGCACTATATAAATGCAAACCTTTTTCCCTCTTCTATCCCTCCACTATCCTTCTCAATCCAAATAACTGACTAACATGTCCACCGCTCAAATTACTTTCATAATTTATTCTCCACTAATCTTTTATGGGTTCCGGAGTAGCGTGCTGCTCGCTGAAAAGCAAATGGATGCCTCGTCAGGGGCAATAAGCGCTATATATATGCAATTACAATTACTCAGGATCCTCAATCTGACACCTACAACTTTATCCAGGTAGCCACTGACCATCTGTTTGCCTTAGACCTTTTGAGGACCCCCTTTGCCTTCTAAAGGTATGGCAAAAGTACTGATGAAGCAAGCAAGGCTCTTGTCAGCTCATGAGGACTTACCCTCTATTAACATCAAGAAATATGCTGACCTGAAAATTCCTCTATATCAACCACTATCTGGTGGGGGGTGCCTGTCACTTCCTATAAACTTTGCAGTAAATTCATAACTAATGCACTTGAGGTTAGGCTGACTTCCACTCAAAGAAAACAAGTACTTTCCGCTTGACTGGCACCTCGAACGTTACTTGTAGAGCCTGTGGTTATATGTAGGAGACACTTTTACACATTTTATGCTTGTGCCTTTTTTTATGTTCACCTAGACGATATTAATTTCTTCCAGTTTTCAGGCAGTTGAGTGTAAGGGTCTTCAAAACAGCAGTAATTAAATGCCTTAAAGATGACTCCTGTCAACTGACGGCAAGATTTATTATGTTTATGACAATTGCCTCGTCAATGCTCAAAAATGTTACAACTTGAGAGCAAAGCCTATTCCACTCTGCTGGGCATTGACACCTTCCTGGTGGACCAGGTGACCTTATTGTCAGCTGGAACTTTCATGTCTTGCACTTTAATTTTAGTGTATATAGACAATCAATCAGGTCTATGTGGGGGTATTTATAAAGCACACTGTTACTTCAAGGAGTGTCCTAGCGCTAGATGCACAAGGGTAGCAGAGGGGGTTGTGGGGGGGGGGGTAATTAAGAACATGAACAGAGCCAAGTTTTCAGTTTTTTCCTGTACAGGGACTTAACTCAATGTTTCTAAGGGGCAGGGGCAGTTTGTTGCAGAGGGACGAACCAAGGCAGGAGAGAGCCTTACCCCCCGTCCTGGCCTTCTTAATACATGGGTACTGGCTAGCAGAAGAGTCGAGGAGCGAAGATTTCTCAGTGGGCCATAGAATGAGATCCTACGTTTAAGATAGCCTGGCCCCATCCCATATAGGGCCCTCTGGGTCACAAGCAGTCTTAAAAATGACTTTTTCTTACTGGAAGCCAAGGAAGACTCCTCAGGAGGTGAGAACCATGCACATTCTGGGTTGCTCAAAGATGGTACACGCTTCTGCATTCCGGACAAGCTGAAGCCTGTCCAGCAAATAACGGAGCATACCCAGATAGAGGCCATTCAGTGGCGTAACGATAATTGAGGGGGGCCCCCTGCCAGGTACGTGGAGGGGCCCCCTCCGGACGCTATTAGGAGCACTCAGGCCGAAGTGCAGTGCTGAGGGGGCCCCCTTGAGCTTGAGGGCGCCCCCGCACTGCGGGGGATGCGTGGGCCTGTGTTACGCCCCTGAGGCCATTCCCATAATTAAGACGATATATAATCAGGGCTTATATCACCTGATGTCTGGCAGTCACGGACAGAAAGAAAAAAAAATCCGAAGAAAGTGCAGAAAGGCAAAGAGAGTGCTTATTACTGAATTTACTTGGGTGGGGAATAGCAGCTGCTTATCTAATTTAAACCCCAGGTTTTTCACTACCAGATTGTTTTAACGGGTGGTTGGAGCGTCCGCTAGCCAAACGAACTGCAGCAGTGTTTCTGCATCTGTGCCAAAAAAAAGTACCTCTGTCTTTCCTGCATTACATTTCAAGTAATTTGCAGCCAGCCACCCAAATAAAAGGCAGGTACTGATTAACTTGCCAGGGCAGGGCTCGTTCTTTCACGTAAACAGCAGCTGCGTGTCATCTGCGTAAGACACCATTTTAGCCCCTAAAGATTCTACCATTGAGGCCAAAGGTGAAAGGTAGATATTAAACAAGGTCGGACTCAGGACCGAACCCTGCAGGGCACCAACCTTCAGCATGCATGACATGGCCGAGTAAGGATGGCACCAGACCTCTTGACTCCTCCCGTCGAGAAAAGATGCCAGTCATTTCCAGGTCCAATCCCAAATGCCAATCGAGTGGAGCTGGGTAAGGAGAATCTGGTGCGAGACCGTATCGAAAGTAGCCGATAGGTCTAGCAGGACCAACAGCTTATAACAGGTGGCTTATAAATCATGACTGCTCACCCATAAGGGTCTCAAGGTGCTGGAGGCGGGGAGGGGAGAGCTGCTTGTCTGCCGAACACGATGTGGTTCAGTCTAAGAGCCAAGTCTTGAGGTTCTTTCTGAATTGAGGCAGTGACTGTGATTGCCTGAAGTGGAGAGGCTGGGTGTTACAGGTCTTTGCTGCAGGGTAGAAGAAAGATCTTCCTACTGCCGTGGTCTTGCGGATATGTGGGTCAGTAGCTAGGGCCAATTGGAGTGAGCGGATGTCTCTCGTCGGTGCATGGACTGCGAGACAGTGGTTAAGGTACGCAGGTCCAGCGTCATGTAGGGCTTTGTAGGCGTGTTTGAGGAGCTTGAAGGTAATCCTTTTGTTGATTGGGAGCCAGTGGAGATCTCTCAGGTGGCCGGTCATGTGGCTGCGGTGGGAGATGTTGAGGATAGTCTGGCGGAGGCGTTTGGAATGTTATGCAGGTTCTTGGGGAGTTTCTGGGTGATGCCGGCATAGAACGCTTTGCTGTCGTTGATTCTGCTGATGATGAGTGCGTGGGTGACCGTCTTTTTGGACTAAGTGGGAATGCACTTGAAGATCCTCTTGCTTCTGTAGGTTCCGTTTAGCACTTGAACTTTTACTGAGCATTTGCCTAAGTTTTCCAGTATCTCCTTCGACTGTTGATATGTATTGGGCTTTTGCTGCTATATTGTTAATCATGTGTCAGTGTGCATTTTATCCTGTTATTTGTATCTATTAACTGAATGATACATGATCTCCCGCTGCTGCTATTATGAATGGGGCTTTTGCGGCTACTTTTGTATGTATTATTAATTATGCAATTGTGTACACTTTTTACTTGTCAATGCTATCTTTTGTAATCTGCTTGATACTGTCCTTTTTCTTAATTCCGGGTGCTCTTTTTTATTGTGAATGTTTCGTATGATTTTAATCGTACAAGTCGACATAAACCTAAACTTAAGAAAACTTGTATCCGGAGGCACACAGTGGTGCATCATATAGACAGGTCTACAAAGGGTCTGCCACATTGAAAAGTATGAGTTCTACCAATCCAAGCAGAGCATTCTGGGGTGGCAGCTGACCAGACTTTGTGGACTTCCTGTCCAGTGTCTACCACGAGACCACTTCTGAATGGCTCAAAATATTGTCATTTACCCCCATCGGGAAAGATGCTCTGTTTCGCTTGCCAAGGGAGCTAGCCACAACACCCAACAAGCATTTGCAATGCAGTAGGTCTCGCATTAGGAAAGTTTGAGCTATTGGTATTGTAAATTACAAATTTTTTATTTATGTTTTATTTTTGAAAATAGCGAAATTAATAGCTTTGTCATTTACAATGCCAATAGTTATAACTTTTGCAAATGTGACACCTATAGCATTTTTAATGCAATATGTGTTGTATTTACATGACGTACATGTATTGATATTACAAATAACAATGGCTTTTATTTATTTTTTCAATAATTAATACTTAAATAAAAGGTATTATAATTTATAATGGCAATAGCTTAAAGTTTTTTAAATAACTTTTGTGAAGATTATGTTCAGTGTATTTTTTGACGAAAATCCAAGAACAGAAGTGAAATAATAACATCTTTTGTTCCATTTGTAATAAAGCTTGAAACATTGAGAGAACATATTTGAACCCAGTGTTGTTGAACGGTTGCACAGATTGATGCTGTGGTGGCGCTGAGTGATGTTGTGATGGCGAACGAGTGATGCTGTTGCATTCAGTGATGTTGTGGTGCCCCTGTGTGATGCCGTGGTGGTGCGGAGTGATGCTGTATGCTATGCCAAGTTTTGTTTTGCTATCCTATGTTTTGTTTTGTTATGCTATGTTTTGCTATCCTATGCTTGGATTTGTTATGCTATGCTATGCTGTGTTTTGTTATGCTATGCTATGTTTTGCTATGCTATGCTTGGTTATGCTATGATATGTTTTGTTATGCTATGCTATGTTTTGTTGCGTTTTATTATGCTATGCTTTGTTTTACTTTGCTATGTTTTGTTATGCTATGCTATGCTCTGCTTTGTTGTGTTTGGTATGCTATGTTATGCTATGCTATTATATGTTTTGTTTTGCTATGCTGTTTTGTTGTGTTTTGTTAAGCTATGCTATGTTTTGCTATGTTTTGTTATGCTATGTGTTGTTGTGTTTTGCTATCATATGCTTTATTTTGGTATGCTATGCTATGTTTTGTTGTGTTTTGTTATTTATGTTATGTTTTGTTGTGGTGTGTTTTGCTATGCTATAATTTGTTATGCTATGCGTTGTTTATTATGCTATGATAGGTTTTGTTGTGTTTTATTATGCTACGCTTTGTATTGCTCTGCTATGTTTTGTTATGCTATGCTTTGTTATGCTATGTTTTGTTATGCTATGATAAGCTTTGTTTTGTTATGCTATGTTGTGTTTTGTTATGCTATGCTAAGCTATGTTGTGTTTTGTTATGCTATGCTATGTTTTGCTCTGCTTTGCAATGCTATGTTTTGTTATGCTATGTGTTGTTGTGTTTTGCTATCCTATTCTTTGTTATGCTATGCTACGTTTAGTTTTGCTATCCTATGCTTTGTTTTGTTATGCTATGCTATGATTTGTTATGCTATGTTTTGTTGTGTTTTGTTATGCTATGCTATGTTTTGTTAAACTATGCTATGTTTTGTTTTGCTATACTTCATGTTATGCTACGCTTTGCTTTGTTATGCTATGTTTTGTTATGCTATGCTACTTTTTTGTGTTTTGTTATGCTATGCTATGCTAGGCTTTGTTGTGTTTTGCTATGCTATGTTTTGTTTTGTTATGCTAAGTTTTGTTTTGCTATCCTATGCTTTGTTTTGTTATGCTATGCTATCCTATGCTTTTTTTGTTATGCTATGCTATGCTGTGTTTTGTTATGCTATGCTATGTTTTGTTATGCTATGCTGGTGAGTGTGTGTGAGTGTGTGTGAGTGTGTGTGAGGGTGTGTGAGGGTGAGGGTGTGTGAGTTTGAGGGGGTGTGAGGGTGAGGGGGTGTGAGGGTGTGAGGGTATGAGAGGGTGTGAGGGTATGAGGGGGGGTGAGGGCGTGAGGGGGGGTGAGGAGGGGTGAGGGTGTGAGGGGGTGTGAGGGTGTGAGGGGGTGTGAGGGTGAGGGGGTGTGAGGGGGTTGGGGGTGCAAGGGTGAGGGGGTGTGAGGGAGAGGGTGTGGGTGGTGAGGGTGAGGGTGTGGGGCTGTGAGGGTGAGGGTGTGAGGGTGAGGGTTTGAGCATGCTGGAGG
This sequence comes from Lissotriton vulgaris, assembly GCF_964263255.1. Classification (NCBI taxonomy): domain Eukaryota; kingdom Metazoa; phylum Chordata; class Amphibia; order Caudata; family Salamandridae; genus Lissotriton; species Lissotriton vulgaris. The sequence continues at coordinate 430,519,648 of NC_141695.1, read as the reverse complement.
GTGAGGGTGACGGGGTGAGGGTGACGGGGGTGAGGGTGTGTGAGGGTGAGGGGGTGTGAGGGTGAGGGGGTGTGAGGGTGAGGGTGAGAGGATGTGTTTAGGGTGAGGTGTTGTGTGAGGGTGAATGGTGTGAGGGGGTGTAAGGGTGTGTGAGGGGGAGGGTGTAGGCTTGTGAGGGTGAGGGTGTGGGGTTGTGAGGGTGAGGGGTTGTGAGGGTGAGGGTGTGAGAGTGAGGAGGTGTGAGGGTGAGGGTAACTGGGTGTGAGGGTGACGGGTGTGAGGGTGACGGGGTGTGAGGGTGACGGGGTGTGAGGGTGACGGGGTGTGAGGGTGACGGGGTGTGAGGGTGACGGGGTGTGAGGGTGACGGGGTGTGAGGGTGAGGGGGTGTGAGGGTCAGGGGGTGTGAGGGTGAGAGGGTGTGTGAGGGTGAGAGGGTGTGTGAGGGTGAGAGGGTGTGTGAGGGTGAGTGGGTGGGTGAGGGTGAGTGGGTGAGTGAGGGTGAGTGGGTGAGTGAGGGTGGGTGAGTGAGGGTGTGTGAGGGTGAGGGTGTGTGAGGGTGAGGGGGTGTGAGGGTGAGGGGGTGTGTGAGGGTGAGGGGTGCGAGGGTGTGGGGGTGTGAGGGTGTGTGAGGGGGAGGGGGTGGGGTTGTGAGGGTGAGGGTGTGAGGTTGTGAGGTGAGGGGGTGAGGGGGGTGTGGGCGTGTGAGGGTGAGGGGGTGTGGGGGTGGGTGAGAGGGGTGTGCGGGTGAGAGGGTGGGTGAGGGTGGGTGAGAGGGTGGGTGAGGGTGGGTGAGAGGGTGGGTGAGGGTGGGGGGGTGTGAGGGTGAGTGAGTGTGAGAGGTTGAGGGGGTGTGGGGTGAAGGGGTGTGCAAGGATGAGGCTGTGAGGGTGGGTGGGTGGGTGGGAGGGTGTGTGAGGGTGAATGGATGTGTGAGGGTGAGAGGGTGTGTGAGGGTGAGAGGGTAAGAGGAAGGGTGAGGGGTGTGGGGGTATGAGGGGGTTTGTGAGGGTGAGGGGGTGTGAGGGTGGGTGAGAGGGTGTGTGAGGGTGAAAGGGTGAGAGGGTGGGTGAGGGTGAGAGGGTGGGTGAGGGTGAGTGAGTGTGTGAGCGTGAGGTGGAGGGTGAGGGGTGTGAGGGTGAGGGGTGCGAGGGTGAGGGGGTATGAGGGGGAGGGTGTGGGGTTGTGAGGGGGAGGGTGTGGGGTTGTGAGGGGGAGGGGGTGTGAGGGTGAGGGTGTGCGTGTGACGGGTGTGAGGGTGAGGGATTGTGAGTGTGAGAGGGTGTGTGAAGGGGTGTGTGAGGGTGAGGGGGTGTGAGGGTGAGAGGGGGTATGAGGGTGAGGGGGTGAGTGAGGGTGAGTGGGTGAGTGAGGGTGAGGGGGTGTGAGGTTCAGGGGTGTGAGGGGGAGGGTGCGGGTTGTGATGATGAGGGTGTGGGGTTGTTAGGGTGAGGGTGTGTGAGGGTGTGAGGGTGTGGGTTGTGAGGGTGAGGGGGTGTGAGGGTGGGTGAGGGTGAGAGGGTGGGTGAGAGAGTGAGCGAGGGTGAGGGTGTGTATGAGTGTGAGGGGGTGTGAGGGTGAGGGGGGTGAGGGGGAGTGAGGGGGAGGGGGTGTGAGGGTGCGTGAGGGAGTGTGAGGGTGTGGGGATGAGGGTGTGTGAGGGTGAGGGGGTGTGGGGGTGAAGGGGTGTGCAAGGATGAGGCTGTGAGGGTGGGTGAGAGGGTGTGTGAGGGTGAAAGGATATGTGAGGGTGAGAGGGTGTGTGAGGGTGAGAGGGTAAGAGAGAGGGTGAGGGTTGTAGGGGTATGAGGGGGTGTGGGGGTTTGTGAGGGTGAGGGGGTGTGTGAGGGTGAAAGGGTGAGAGGGTGGGTGAGGGTGAGATGGTGGGTGAAGGTGAGTGAGGGTGTGTGAGGGTGAGGTGGAGGGTGAGGGGTGCGAGGGGTGCGAGGGTGAGGGGGTGTGGAGGGGGAGGGTGTGGGGTTGTGAGGGGGAGGGTGTGGGGTTGTGAGGGGGAGGGAGGGTGAGGGTGTGAGTGTGATGGGGTGTGAGGGTGAGGGTGAGGGATTGTGAGTGTGAGAGGGTGTGTGAAGGGGTGGGTGAGGGGGTGAGTGAGGGTGAGTGGGTGAGTGAGGGTGAGGGGGTGTGAGGTTCAGGGGTGTGAGGGGGAGGGTGCGGGTTGTGATGATGAGGGTGTGGGGTTGTTAGGGTGAGGGTGTGAGGGTGTGTGAGGGTGTGAGGGTGTGGGTTGTGAGGGTGAGGGGGTGTGAGGGTGGGTGAGGGTGAGAGGGTGGGTGAGAGAGTGAGCGAGGGTGAGGGTGTGTATGAGTGTGAGGGGGTGTGAGGGTGAGGGGGGTGAGGGGGAGTGAGGGGGAGGGGGTGTGAGGGTGCGTGAGGGAGTGTGAGGGTGTGGGGATGAGGGTGTGTGAGGGTGAGGGGGTGTGGGGGTGAAGGGGTGTGCAAGGATGAGGCTGTGAGGGTGGGTGAGAGGGTGTGTGAGGGTGAAAGGATATGTGAGGGTGAGAGGGTGTGTGAGGGTGAGAGGGTAAGAGAGAGGGTGAGGGTTGTAGGGGTATGAGGGGGTGTGGGGGTTTGTGAGGGTGAGGGGGTGTGTGAGGGTGAAAGGGTGAGAGGGTGGGTGAGGGTGAGATGGTGGGTGAAGGTGAGTGAGGGTGTGTGAGGGTGAGGTGGAGGGTGAGGGGTGCGAGGGGTGCGAGGGTGAGGGGGTGTGGAGGGGGAGGGTGTGGGGTTGTGAGGGGGAGGGTGTGGGGTTGTGAGGGGGAGGGAGGGTGAGGGTGTGAGTGTGATGGGGTGTGAGGGTGAGGGTGAGGGATTGTGAGTGTGAGAGGGTGTGTGAAGGGGTGGGTGAGGGGGTGTGAGGGTGAGAGGGTGTGTGAGGGTGAGAGGGTGTGTGAGGGTGAGAGGGTGTGTGAGGGTGAGAGGGTGTGTGAGGGTGAGGGGGTGTGAGGTTCAGGGGATGTGAGGGGGAGGGTGCGGGGTTGTGATGGTGAGGGTGTGGGGTTGTTAGGGTGAGGGTGTGAGGGTGTGTGAGGTGTGAGGGTGTGTGGGGGTGAGGGTGAGGGGGGTGAGGGTGAGGGGTGTGAGGGTGTGTGAGGGTGAGAGGGTGGGTTAGAGGGTGAGCGAGGGTGAGGGTGTGTGTGAGTGTGAGGGGGTGTGAGGGTGGGGGGGGTGAGGGGGTGTGAGGGTGGGTGTGAGTGGGTGAGGGTGGGTGGGTGAGAGGGTGTGTGTGGGTGAGGGTGAGAGCGTGTGTGTGGGTGAGAGGGTTAGGGTGGGTGAGGGTGGGTGGGTGGGTGGGTGAGAGGGTGGGGGTGAGTGAGGGTGAGGGTGTGTGTGAGGGTGAGTGGGTGAGGGAGGAAGCGAGAGGCATAGATTAAATATGGCGCTAAGGTAGGGAGGCTGAGAGGGACAGGGAGGTAAGAAAATGGACAGAGAGAGGGATGTCATTCATAGCACAATCTAATCGACCCGTGTCCCAGTATAATCCATCACCAAGGGCGAAGCTTCGGAAGGGGTCTTTCAGTCGATTATGGTGAGATGCCTGTCGGATTTCACCTGGGATTTGTGCATGCGCACAGCTACAAAAACACACATGCATCTCTGTTTTGAAAGTCCCCAAAAAAGTTGTTTATTTTCAAAATCTTGTGTTTCTCTCGCCCAGCACTCCTGCCAATCCGCATTCCTTCCCTTTCCGCTCTCCCTTAAGCCTCTCTTTGTGCCCTGCAGGTCGCATTATATATGTTAACATTATATGGCAGCATGTTTGTCGGGAACTCTGAAGCTGACTCCCATCATGAAACAAAAGACTTGGCTATTGTTGTGTAATTGCATTTATATAGTGCCTACTGTCCTGAGGGGGCGTAGAAGCACTTAAAGGAGAGTAGCACGCTGCAGGAAACCAAGGTTAGTATTTTTTGGATAGTGATTTTAGTGTGTCCTCAGAAGAAAGCCTTAGTTACGTTACCCAATTTTGTGGTGGTATCACGTCGAGTTGGAAAGTATACCTAGCGGGGTGGGAGATATTCTCTCATTTAAATAATTGGTGGGGTGTAGATGGTTCTAACCTTAGGGTCTCAGCCCAATATGATGCCCCCTTTTACCGTACAGGTTCGAACACAACCAAAAACAATGACTCGTGGAAGCGTCAAATCTGTGCTATAGGGGGGGACACATTGAAGTAAGCGCTTTACTAGTTCACTTAAAAAATATAGAGATGGAGAGAACGTGGCTGGAGGTGTGAGGGGCACAGAGAGGGAGGAAGGAGGAATACACTGATGAGTGAGCGACAGGGAGAGAGGACAGGGATTGAGAGGGCCTGGTGGGGAGGAAGAGCAACAGACTGGGGGTGAAAGGGACGGATGCAAAGGGACGGATGCAAAGGGAGCAACAATAAAGAGTCAGGAGTATACAGATGGAGAAACCTAAGGGGAGAGACAGAGGCGAGGAACCAGGAATATAGACATGAGAGAAAGTTTGAGAGCTCTTACAGAGGAGGAAAAGAGACAAGGACCCTGCGAAAGCACATCAAGAGGAAGAAGAGAGTTAAAAGGAGAACAGACAAATTGACGGAAGCAGAAAAAACAAGCTCTCTGCATTGCTGTGGCGGGTGAGGGGGGCGTTATCCTTTGAAGTCGGAAGCGTCAAAAACAGCGCTATGGGGGCGGACACATTTCAGTAAGCGCGGAGAGAACGCGGCTTGAGGTGTGAGGGGCACAGAGAGGGAGGGAGGAGGAATACACTGATGAGAGAGCTAACAGGAAGAGAGGCCAGGGATTGAGAGGGCCCTCGGAAGCATCTGGTGAGTCAAGGGGCGGGAGCGGGAGACATTCCTTTGAATTCTGATGCCGAAGCTCAGACAAATGGTGGAATGGTGGTGTGCGAGTGGCTTCCTTTCAAGTCTGATGGGGGGGGGCGGGGGAGCAAATGGCAAGCGCGCGCACGAAACACATGCTCCGTCCATAATCCGCATTGAAAAGTCCCTTGGTAAGCTTTCATGGAGCAACTCTATATCTCTCGCCTAGCGATTGCTTACGCATTACGCTAGGTGAGACCTAAAAAGGGGGAAGCTGAGATTCAACAGGCAGGCGCAACCTACATTTGGGACACAAGACATGGGCTGCAGATTCCAAAACATACAACAGGCATCCTTAATTATGCCTCAGACATTAGGGTGACAAATAGCCTCATTTATGGAGATTGAAAATAACTTTTACCAGGTGTGAGTTCGCAGGCAGTCTCCCAAAAGGCGCACAACAGTAAAAACGACTCGAATCTTGATGCCATCCCCGTCAGTCTGGGTTCAGCTGTAGTAGCCATTATCATTCAGAAAGAGTACCCTTAACATCAATGTCCAGCACAAATGCTGACAAAAACCTTAAACATATGGCGCACCAATTGACTTCCATGCCATTCAAGATCCCTAGGACAGAAAAACACAAAAGCTTGCAAGAGCAAGGTGGCACAGCTTCTAACAGCCACGCAGAGAACTTTCATTCCATGTGGTGCAAATGAACTGGAAATCGAGTGTGTCTGTGGATGAGTGGGAAGTAGGCCTCGGTGTGAAATTCCCTTCCACTGGCGGAGTTTGCAGTTTTACCCACTCCGCGCAGTGAGCGGAATTCCGAAAAACTCAACTCCGCTGAGAGGAGTTTTTTGTCCTCGCTTGCCAGCATTAAATTGGCGAGGAAGGTACATTTTAATCCAGACCACCTACCTCTGTGTAGCGCGGAGGAGTTTTTGGGTCACGCGGAACTCCGCAACCTCCAGCTTGCAGTGGGAAGTCTACGGGAATGTGCAGTAAGACTGTAAGCATGCAGGGATCTGAATTAGCAAGAGGTCTGCAGAGAGTCTGTGAATACAAACTGAATGGAGTTTTTGTAAGGGCGACTGTGAATTAACCGAGAGAGAGAGGGCGAGAGTGAGGGAGTGCGTGTGTGTGTTTTCTAATGTTTCAAGACGTCTGCAGGTAAGTTGTCAGCGAACCATGACAGTGACAAAAGAACCTCCGGCTTCCGTCCATAATTGATGCTGTTCCCGGACGCTGGGTGGGTGGGGCCCATGGTGGGTAGGCGCAGCCCAGCCCATGGCTCTCGCTACTTCCTTATATTTTCTGTCATTGCAGCTCCTGTTGGTGTGGGGTGAGATGAGGCGAAACAGTTAAGCCTGCTCGCCCCCTCTGGCAGTATGTAACGTGATCCCTGCCTCCCACAACAGGTTTGTTCGGTTTCCGAGTCTGCTGAGCACACAGCACACCTTTGCAGCGCCTCGCCCTCGCTCGCACACCTGGGGATGCGCAGACATGGCTCCGGCCGCTCTCGGACGCTGCCGGATGGCTCTCCTCTTCGCGGTTCTGATGGACGTGGTGGGGGTGGCCTCACTCCTGGTGGGCATCTTCGCCCAGCTGCAGATCAACGGGAGGGACTTTGGTGACTTGCTGATCTACACCGGCGCCATTCTGGTGTTCATGAGCCTCATTGGCTGGATCTTCTGGTACACGGGCAATATCGAGATTTCCCTGGAGGAGCTGGAGCGAGACTATGTCGTCAAAGGGGGCACGCTCGCCCACCTGGCCCGCAAGATCTCCCGCCGCCTCTCTCGCCGCAGTGGCAAGCCAGGGGGCGGTGGGAGGAAGAAGGGAGGGCCTCGCAGGGGTATCGGAGGCGCGGCCGCGGCGGGGGAGGACAGCCTGCAGCTGCCCCGCATCAAAGAGCCGCCCTCAGAAGAAGAGGCGTCCCCGAGGGGGTTCCCGGCCTGACCTTTTGGGGTAAGTCGAAGGCTTCGCCCCGGCGTTCATGGCTTCGGTCTACAGCCGGCGACAACAGAGTTAGTTGTGATTGGGTAAAGTCAGTCCGATCGATAGTAGGTGGCTTAAGGACAGACTATTACCCTGTGCAGTAATTCCGGCCCGGTAGGGAGATAATGTTAAAAGTAGGGAGTTTGGGCCCACACTTGGCTATCTTAATGCACATACAAGTCCTGTGTGGCGTCAGACTTTATGTACCCTTCCACACCCAATTATGTAGTCCGACTGTTTCAAGTCGAAATAATCTAGACTAGAACTCCCAGAATGCATTTTGTTGTAAATAAATGAATGGGTGGTAAAGCTGGTGCTTCCTGTGACCTGGAGTCCTGGCTAACCACTCACGAGACTGAGGTGCGCCCCACCTCCTGTGGAGTTGGAGTCGAAAGTCGTGGGTGTGTACTCACTCACCCGATACACACTGCATGCGTGCAAGGGGGGAGAGGGGAGGGGAGGATGAGATAGGAAGGAATGGGAACAATATGGAATCCTAACACACCCCGACAAAGTTTCTAAAAAAATATCCTTAAACTGCAAGTCTGACATAACCGACGCTGTCAGTCCCTTTATCTATTGGACTTTATTGTTGGCTTTGTGGGGATTATTTTTGCTCTGTTAGGATCTTCTGTTTAATATTCAGTAAAATGTCGAATTTTCTATTTTAAATAGACGCAGCAAAGAGAAAGTTCTAAGGCATTTTCAACTAAAAAATAATGTAGGCAAACGAGAGCTGTCTGCGCCCACTCCTCATTCAAAGGGTACTATAAATACTATAAATAAAACAACGTTGTATTTTTCCAAAAATGAATACAAAGAAAGGTTGCTGTGAAACTATGCTACAATTATGAGTGAAGCATCACCAGGAGTGTCCATATCTGGCGCGCGTGGCCCTGGGGGTGTGGAGTTTTGATTTTTATTGTTTTATGCGTTTATATATATATATATATATATATATATATATATATATAAGGTCCTGCTCCAGGAAAAAGCGACAAATTCCCCAAAGAAGGCACAATTGGTATCGCAGACTTTGCAATTGAATTAATGTGGGAGATTAGATTGAGTTTTTTGTCGAGTATGACACCAAGAGATTTTGCGCTGCCGACAATGATGGGTTTATTGTTAAGTAGATTCATCTGATCCATCCATGATTGAACCGGGGGAGGAGAAAGTGAGGAGGAGAGGAGGAGGAATTCAGTTTTGGCGGGATTCAGAATCAGTTGATGAGTTGACATCCAGTTTTGAATGGAGTCGAGAGTGGAGCTTAGGATGGAGAGATCGTGAGTGGAGACAACCTTGAGGTAGATTTGCGTGTCGTCTGCTTAGAGATGATAGTGGATCCTGGATTTACTTAGGAGATTTCCCAGTGGTTCTAAATAGAGATCGAACAAAGTGGGTGCAAGTATAGAGCCTTGCGTAACACCTTGACCTACCACCACAGAAGATGAAACACTGTTCTCTATTTTGATCATTTGGGATCTATGTGAGAGGAAGGAGGCAAACCATCTAAGCACAGTGCCCTCCAAGCCCATTTTCTGTTGAAGAGTGTTGAGGAGGGTGTTGTGATTGACAGTGTCAAAGGCTGCAGAAAGGTCAAGGAGAATTAGAAGACAGGACCCCCCCGAATCGAGTATCCTCAGCCGTCATCAACCACTTGCAGTAGGGCTGTTTCAGTGCTGCAGTTTTGGATGAAGCCGGACTGACAATTGTCAAGAAGATCATTGTCCTTGATATGACGAGAGTTGTTTCGCTACACATCTTTCTGTGATCTTCGCAAGAAAGGGTAGATTAGTGATGGGGCGGAAGTTGTTGAGGTCTTTCGCATCAGCAGTGGGTTTTTTAAGCAGAGGGGTGACCTGCCCAGTTTTGAAGGAGACAGGAAGGGAGCCTTGACAAAGGGAGAGGTTGACCAGAGTGGTCCAATAGGAAAGGTAATGGGTGTAGAAGTCAATGGCAATGGCACTGGGGATGGGGTCCAGAGAATGGTTGGATGGCTTTGTTTCGCGGATGCACTTGAGGAGGTCATCTTCAGGGATGGGGTCGAAGTTCTGCCAAATGGCTGAGGATTTGCGATCCTCTGGAGGGGTAGGGTGAGCGACCTGATCCACAAGTGATTTCACTTTTTCATCGAAGAATATAGCGAAATCCACTGCTTGCTTTGTAGAATCCTCCAACTTGGAGGTTGGGGGGGAGCAGTTAGGAATCTTGATGAGATCGAATAGTTTTTTGGGTCTATTTTTGGCTGAGTCAAGAAGGGTTTTGAAGTGCGATGCTTTCCCAAGGAAGATGTGCTTGTGGTACTTGGATCTTGCTGAGCGAAGCGTGGCCAAATTATCTGTTGAGGGCACTTGCCTCCATTGTTTCTCCAAGAGTCTTAGCTGCTTCCTTTCTTCATGGAGGGATTTGTTGAACCAAGGAGCTGAGGGAGTGGGCCTAATCTTTTTGCTTTTGAGTGGAGCGGCGTTATTGATTTCGGCTGCAAGGACTGTGAGGCATTGGTAGGTGAGGTTGTCAACATCTAGGTTCGGGTCTAGCCTTGGAAGTGATAACAAAGCTGATTCACAGAGGGGTCCGACATCAATATTCTTCGCATCCCAGTACCAGGAGGTAGCCCTCTTAGGTTGACCAAGGGTTATAGAGTGTGATAGGTGAAGAGAGACTGGGATGAGGAGGTGGTCGGACCAGTCTACTTGAATGGGGGTAGTGATAGAGAGCATGCCTGCTTTAGAAATAACAAGGTCTAGGATTGAGCCCTTAGAGTATGTTGATTCTGTGCAATGTTGGATAAGATCGTTTGCGGAGAGGAAGGTGGCCAGCGAGTTCGCCAAAGAGTCATGCGGTACGCCCCAGTGGAGTTTGAAGTCACCCGCGAAGGTCTGATTGTCTTTTCGCGAATATTGGTCACTGATGAAGTCAGTGAGTTCCTCCAAAAATGAAGGGCCACTACCAGGCGGGCGATAAATGACATGGAATCTGAAGGGTGAGCGGTGGTGTAATTGAAGTTCAAGAGAAATGCATTCAAAGGTGTGGAAGAAGCTAATAGGAGAAGCCTTCAGTTGAAGGGAGTTTCTAAAGATGACTGCAACACCTCCCCCAATGTTGTCAGTTCTGTCCTTCCTAAATATAGAATAGCCTGTGGGTGATAGGAGATCAAATATAGAGTGAGAGGTATCTTTGAACCCGGTCTCTGTGAGGAAGAGCATGTCAATATTGTGAAAGGTGATGATATCGGAGTTTTCAAGTTTGTGTTTTACTGCAGATCTGGAGTTGTGGAGCAGACAGCGCAACTCTGTCAAGACTGTTTTGGTGACGGGGGCACTTGGGCTCTGAAGGGTGATCGGGATATTGTACTCATGCGGGGGTGCTCGGGCGGGTTTAGGTGGATTACAAAAACAATGGAGGAGTTACCCCTCAAAAAATGGAGAAAAGAGATTCTCTCACAGTGGGTTAAAGTGCTCAATTCAGCACAGTATGTCCCAACCTGTCAGTGGATAATGCATATCCTTGTAGAAGACCCCTCACTCACCAACCTAGTTGGTGACATGCTTCATCATCGGGGTCCCACCCCATAGGCCGAGTGCCTATAGGGTGTGCTGCGACACCTGATTACAGTGGAGCGGGTTGTTTTCTTTTATGTGTTCAAGGCGATCAAATAAATGAATTTAAAAAGGGCCAACACTACTCACTGCAAGTTTTTATTCTTGAGTGCTTGAACCCTAATAAAAATGTGTAACACCTATGCCTAATTAGGTAGACTTCGGTGTAAAAGAAGAGAGAGGTATCTTTGAACCCGGTCTCTGTGAGGAAGAGCATGTCAATATTGTGAAAGGTGATGATATCGGAGTTTTCAAGTTTGTGTTTTACTGCAGATCTGGAGTTGTGGAGCAGACAGCGCAACTCTGTCAAGACTGTTTTGGTGACGGGGGCACTTGGGCTCTGAAGGGTGATCGGGATATTGTACTCATGCGGGGGTGCTCGGGCGGGTTTAGGTGGATGCCTGGTTCTGACAGAGGAGATTGTCAGAATAGTGTAGATAGTAGGGTTACTAGGGGATGCAGGTTGAAGAAGGGTGGCGTTCAAGGGCTTGTGTGAACTAACAAAGTTTGCGGACGACAGGTTGAGCTTGGCTGTATTGGGGTGAGTGAGCGGGGTGCATCTCGTTGGAAGTTGGGAAGGGGTAGAGGTGCATGGAGAGATGGAAATCTTGGAGCTTAAAAGTGAAATGGCAGCTACAACCTGGGAGATGGAGGAGATGAGAGAGCCTAGCTTATTTTCCAGAGAGAGTAAGGCAGAACACAGAAGGTTGGGTGGCTCGATGGAAACAGGAGGGGGTGGAATTGGTGGTGAAAAGCAGGTAGAGGTGGGGGGACAGGAGGTGGGTTGGGTTATGGGGTTCAAGAGTGGGGAGAGGTGGAGGTTGAGAGCGGGAGTTGGTGAATCGGAAGTGAAGGGAGAGTTGTCTTTGTTGGCGTTGCAATAGGGAGAGGAATTCAGGACATATTTAGGGGGGAAGGGTGCGGAACAAGGCGGTAAGGTGGAAGGAGAGAGGAGGACTGTGTGGAGTCATGGGAATGTGGGAGTTTTGGGAGGAAAAGAGGCGAGGTGGTTGTAGAGGTCCTGACAGCTAGGAGAAGTGGCTGTGAGGGAACGGGCATCTGGTAGAGTGAGGGGGGTTGAGAGAAAGGGAAGTTGAGGAAAGGAATTGGTTCTGCTGGGCCCTAGGGAAGGAAATGGAAAGGGTTACCAAGGGGGGAAAGGGAGTGATACAGCATTGCTGGAGGAGTGGGATGGAGGAGAGAGATGCAGTGGGTTTGTGGAAAAATCGGGGTAAATAACGAGGGGAGGAGGGGTTAGAAAAGAGGGGGGAGGGAGGAATAAGGGGAGCCTATGGAAAGTTAACTGGGGGAGAAGGTTGGAGGAGAGGTGGACTAAAAAGGGGAGTGACAGGAAGGAAAATGGGGGAGGAGAAGAGATTGGAGTAGCGGGATGGTGCAGAATGGACGAGGAGCGTATTAGCTGGAGGTAAGGCTGAAGTGATGCGTGGAGGGGCATATTCTGAGGGTGGAGGAATAGGAGAGGAGGTCATAGGGGAGGGGGAGGGGGAGGGGGAGGGAAGAGGGCCGACCTGTGCTTCTTGAGAGTGTAGCCAATTGGAGTGTAGGGGGGTCAGGGGAGGAGAGAGGGAGTAATGTGTGGAGCTAGAAGGAGAGTCAGGGGGAAACCTGGTCACAAAGGAGGGGAGTAGGGAGGGTAAGAGATGGTCAAAGAGCGAGAGACCGGTGTCTTTGCCTTGGACCATGACAGTACCGTTGTTATAGAGTGAGATAGTGAGGTGGCCCTTGAAACACGCAGAGGGGGACATTTTTAGTTGTTTCCCATGAGGGATAGAGGAGGAGGAAGTGATGTTAAGGGAATTGTATAAGCTGGTGGACCAAGAGGGGGTGTCGTGAGTGAAGAAAATTAAGTTGTTTTGAGCCTCCCAAAGCAACCATTGTAAAATTGATCAACAAATAGGGAATCCGGGAAACGTTCAATAGTGTTGTGCTTCAAACGTTTTATTGCAGCTTTCGTTTGGTTGGGCGGATAATTGATTTTGTAGCAATTACTTCCAGCCTTGACTCGAGTGGTGGTCATGTTGGGAAAGTGAGGCGGAGGAGGGTAGGGGGGATATGAGAAGGGTGCCACTAGGAGAGCGGTGGTGAGGAGAAGTAAAAGGGCAAAGAGGGGGCACATATTCCAGACGCTGGGTGAAGATATCAGAACTAATGTGCCGTCCGGGAAGTGAGGTGGGTATTTGTTGGGCCCTTCATCTAGGAATACATGATGCCACCTGGCACTAGATAATATTTACAAGGGAATAATTTACATATGATAAGACCAACTGGACCACTTTCAGAACCTTCACAAAGCAAATATAGTTGCAGTAGAACAGAATATAAACGAACACCCAGTGACCATTGGTGAATACTGTACTTAACACCAGCCTGTTAACAGTACAACATTCGGCACCAACCGCATTGTACGCGCATGATCTCAACAGAGTACTATTGGACCCTAAGCTCCTGAGAATCACTAACGTTAGGGTGGAGCAAAATCTGACTAGCAAAATCTAAATATGCACAACAACTTCGTCATCTTGAGACCACCTCTAGAGGTATTCAGAACAGTGTGCGGATCTCATATTCCATGAAAAACAATTCTTAGTACCACATATACGTACAAGGGCCTGGTGCCCTACAAACCTCGTAGTCTCACTGACCAACTGGCCCTGAATCCATAGTGTCAATGTTGCTGCCAATGCAGCGGGAGTCCTAACTCAATCAGAACTGTCCCCACGGATAAAGTTGCCTAAATGGTGCAGCTGGCACTTCTAGCCGCGCATCTGTAAAAAGGCCTAAATGGTGCAGCTAGCACTATTTGGGGGGGGGGGGGAAGGGGGGCTGTGGGGAGGAGCCCCTAGCACGCTGTGCCCAGGTCTGGGAGATTCTGCTTCTGTGCTAGTGGGTTTCTTGGAGTCTCCACCTGAGGACATTGAGAAGTTCTGCGGTCCTCCGATTCAGCACCGAGCTCATGTCTGAATAAAAATTAACAAGCATTTGCAATGCAATCGGTCTCGCATTAGGAAAGTTTGAGCTATTGGTATTGAAAATGACAATTTTTTTATTCATGTGTTGGTTTTAAAAGTAGCGAAATGAATAGCTTTGTCATTTACAATGCCAATAGTTATAATTTTTGCAAATGTGACACCTACAGCATTTGTAATGCAATATGAGTTGTATTTACGTGACTTACATGTATTGATATTACAAATAACAATGGCTTTTAATTTTTTTATTAATTGATACTTAAATAAAAGTTATCGTAATTTATAATGGCAATAGCTTAAACTTTTGTAAATACCTTATGAAGATTATGTTCAGTGTATTTTACTGTGACGAAAATCCAAGAACAGAAGTGAAATATTAACATTTTTTTGTGACATTTGTAATAAAGCTTGAAACATTGAGAGAACATATTTGAACCAGTTGTTGTTGAATGGTTGCACAGATTGATGTTGTGGTGGCGCTGAGTGATGTTGTGGTGGCGACGAGTGATGCTGTGGCGTTCAGTGATGCTGTGGTGGCGCATAGTGATGTTGTGGTGCCCCTGAGTGATGCTGTGGTGATGCAATAGATAGAGTGAGGGCGATAGATAGAGTGAGGGCGATAGATAGAGTGAGGGCGATAGGTAGATAGAGTGAGGGCGATAGTGAGGATGATAGATAGATATAGTGGGGAGAGGGGAGATGGAGGGGAGAGAGAGGAGAGAGGGGAAAGAGAGGGAGGGGAGAGAGGGTTTGGAGAGTGAGGGGAGAGGGAAAAGAGGGGAGAGGGAAGAGTGAGGAGAGGGCAGAGTGAGGATAGAGGGAGTGGAGAGAGAGTAGGGAGAGGGTGGGGAGAGGGGGAGTGAGGAGAGAGAGGGGAGAGTAAGGAAAGAGGGGAGGGGAGAGCATGACGGGGAGAGAGGGCAGGGTAGAGAGGGATGGTAGAGGAGAGAGAGGTGAGAGGGGAGAGTGAGGAGAGAGGGGGGAGGTAGAGAGGAGAAAAGTGAGGAGAGAGAGAGGAGAGTGGTGAAAGGGGAGAGTGGTGGGGGGGAGAGTGATGAGAGAGTATAGAGTGTTGAGAGGGGAGAGAGTGGGGGAGTGAGGATGGTGAGGGGAGAGGTAGAGAAGAGGAGAAAGGGAGGAGAGAGGAGAGTGAGGGGAGGAGAGTGAGGAGAGCTGAGTGAGGCGAGGGGAGAGAGGGAGGTGAGAGTGGAGGGAGGTGAGAGTGGAGGGAGGTGAGAGTGGAGTGAGAGAGTGAGGTGAGAGAGGGAGGTGAGAGAGGGAGGTGAGAGAGGAGAGAGTGGTGTGAGAGGAGAGAGTGGGGAGAGTGAGGATACTGAGGAGAGGGGAGATTGAGATGAGAGGGAGGCGAGAGAGGGAGGGGAGAGTGGTGAGAGAGGGGAGAGTGGGAAGATTGAGAAGAGGGGAGAGAGGAGGAGAGAGGAGAAGAGGGGAGAGAGGCAAGTGGGGAGAGTGAGGAGAGGGAACAAAGTCACAAAAAGAACAAGCATTGTCTGCGCTCCGGGAGCGATGACGAATTTTGGATGGGGGGGGAGGTAGTATTGCCAAGCACCTGAGAGCTAACAGAGATTTTGTTTTCTTGGCAGCTGAAACCACGTTATATAAAAGTTATACTAGTGCAAAAAAAGGGCAAAACTATTTTGCTGTGATGTTGCGGTTTGCATAAAGGAGGATGAGCAAACTGGTTTATTTGTGCATTCAGCAGATCATGTGCTGCATAAAACAAAGAGAAAAAAATGCATACAGTTGCAGGAAATGTATCCTGCATGTATTCCTTCAAATCACTTTTCATGTGTCGTACAATTTATAACAAACAGCGTCTGCCCCGTGAATAACCTTTGTTACACCCGAGAGGCTGTCAGAATGACTGTAGGCCGGATTGAAAGGTGACTCGCCTTTCTGTTTTTGGGGCCTTGGGTGAGTTTAGCACCGCGAATCGGCTTGTAAATTAAAAATAAATATGATGGAAATGTAGTTGAGTGAACTGAAGCGCCACTGTACACCACGGGGCTTTAAAGCATGGGTTCAGCCGCATCCCTCCCCCGCGCGGTCAGATGACAATGTAAACACGAACTGCAAGCAGCCTTTGGCCCCCGCTTGGCCCTAATCCTCTGTTTATGCAGCATTTTAGCAGACTTCTGGGGTTGTTCCCGGCTGCCATTAAAGCCCCGAAGCCTTTTGAAGTTTCCGTGAAAGTAATAAAATTAGCCAGTCCTCGGTGCTGGCCCAGCTCGAGCCGGCTGCATCCTTGTCTTGTGCCTGACACTGTCTTTTCGAGTTCATGCGAGTGATTTGGGCAAGAGCGAGGAAAAACAAGCATTGGCCGCGGGCCGGGAGCGATGACGAATTTTGGAGGGGGGGGGAGTATTGCCAAGCACTTGAGAGCTAACAGAGATTTTATTACAAAGGCAAACAAAACTGTATCGCAAGTCACAAAAAGAACAAGCTTTCACTTTGTAAATAATAAAACAAGTCGGATGGGGGTGGGGGGGCAGGGGTGTGAGCGAGGGAAAGGAGGGCAGGAGAGACGGAGGGGAGGAGACAGCTGAGGTGTTGCGGTGATTTGGGAGGGAGGGAGGGGGTGGGTGAAGAGGGCACGGGACTGTAGGGGCGGATGGGGAGGTAAAAGAGGCAGAAAAGACGTTTGGGGGGCACACGGCCTATTTGCATGTCTGTGAGGCTAGCGCTAGATCAACTGCAAATACGTTGTAGGATTATAACAAGAGTGTGAACAGGCAATGAGTTGAGGACCGAATCATGAGGCATCGGCAAAGTAAGAGTTCGTAATAATACTAATAATAATATCTGAATTATTATAAGAGGTGTGTGGCAGAGCAGAAGTGGTTAGTGTAATAGGGTACACAACCGTAATGTTGTAAAGTGATAGCCGCAAACCTTATCATTTAAATTAGTTAAAAAGCCGTTGTCCGAGCACCCATGAATTGCGTGAGAGTTGGGGTACAAGCTTTCGCCAATGCAGAACGAGCACAGATGCAGCATGCAGTGGCGGAGCGCAAAATGATGCCTCCCCCCCCACCCCCTCCCCCCTGCAGAATGTGAAGAGGCCCGAGGCTCTTGAGTAAAGCATGCCTCGCAGATATGTAGTGAGCTTGGGCTGAAAAGGATCCTCTCCCTCCCCATGAAAGGCTGCAGTTTTTCTGCATGTTATTTAGCCCCTCAATAGCCGTAACATTATTAAAGCCGGTTTATAAGGGAATGGACAAAGTAAATGACTTCAACTAACAAGCTATTGGCATTGCTGTGGGGATGGGGGGAGGAGAAATGCGAGACACGGCCATTGCAGTTTGTTTCCCTAAGCATATGGCCCATTCCACGCTTCAGTACTGTGTTGTTGGCGGCATGGATTCAACAGGTAAACTTTTAAAATGAAAACACAACTTTAAACAAGCAATGGCTGATCCAAACAAGACAGTAGTTGAATCTGTCTTTCCCAAAGTTTGGTTTTGATGACTCCCTCTGACAACACCTGAAAAGGTCTGTAACCAGACCTAAAATGAATTAGAGTCGTGAAAATAAAGACATGTAAGGTTGTGTGCCAAAAAAACGTATACAAAGAAAACCAACCCTTCATTAAAATATAACAAGTAAACAGGGGTGAATCAAAGGTCGGCCCGAGCAGCTCAGAGGTCGGATACACACCCCAGTCACCCCATGCCAGGCGTGGGAAGCTTAGTTCGTATTTTTTCTCTGTATTCTGCTACTTTTATTTGTTCTGTCATAAACGCAGACCAGCACGCACCAGAATGCAGTGTCGGCACTACCTGGGCTGCCCCCACCTGGCAGGGACAGGGTCTGAAGCGCCCCCATTCCCCATTCATAGTTGTTAGAAGAGCTTAAATCCGACTCCCCTGCCCACACCAGTATCCGGCCCCCACCTTTAGAGAGGGCTCGGTTTACCTGCTGTGGGAAAGCCTGCAGGTTCCCGTCACACCTGGCAGCACACACCTGCCGTGTGCAGAGCTCCCAGTCTCCATAGCCACTGACCCATGTCAATGACACAAGAAATGGGCCCTTTGAAAGAACAGGCATCAGAACAGCCACATGGCAGATCAGAGTGCCCCATGATTTCCTTTTAACTAGTAAAATGCGACAATTCTGTAGTTTAAACCTACCACGTTTCTTTTCCATAAAAAGCTGCACCTGCACACAGAGAAAAAAACACAATGTCCCTGCAGCGAAGTGGCCTTCAGAGTCCTGTAAAGCTGAGCTCGAATCTGTACAATAGTAGGTCGTGCGACGTACGAACCGGTCCTCTGAGTAAATATTGCCAACCCTTTAGAGACGTGTTTCTCACTGCTCCGGTGCTGCGATTTTGGAGGCATGGGTTATGTCCACAGCCTTACATAAAACCAAACAGGAGCTAGGCCAGGTATCTGTGATGTTGGTAGGCTTCCAGAGGGGCAAATCTTGACAGGCGACCTGCTCCGAGTTATCTAATCTTTCAGCCTCGACTCCAGCCCGCCCTGTGCCTGACAGAGCGCATCCTTCCCTGTCTTCCGGAGGTCCCATTTGACACTTCATAGATTTACCAACCTGACTTTTGATTGGCAGCCCAGCCTTTCAGAGACCCCAGCTTCTGCCAGCCTTTCACGTGTTCTGACTTCAGAAAGAGTAGCTTTTCCCAGAGATTGGGCTGACAAAACAACTGCTTATCTACAGCCTTACAAGTGCATCTGAGCGATGCTGACCCGCCCTATCAGCCTTAGAGAGATCCTCCTGCCTGTTTGAAGGCTTTTGCTTTCAAACTGACATTTGAACAGGGCTTCCTCCCAGCCCCCAAGTGTTGCCAGGTAGGATTTTACTCCCCTACAAGCATTCACAACTCATACGAGCTCCTGTTTCCTGTCATTAAATTTGCAAGATCTATTTGTTCTGGTTCAAGTGTGTTTGGTTAGTTTCCCTGCTACCCCGAACCTCCCCGGGCGGAGAGCTGCTGGCAGGCGATTAACTCTCATTATGGAGAGGAAAGGATCACAGCGAAAGAGTCCCTTCACATGAGGATTCCGAAAAGATGCTGCCCCCTTCACCAGCCGCGTAGCTAGGGGGGGCGGTCCGCCCCAGGCGGCAGCATTTTGAAGGCGGCAGCCGCGCGGCACTGGCCCGTTGCGGCGGCCTTTATAATTTATTTGGGGACATTGACTTCTGTCAGTCAGTGTCCTCAAATAAATTATAAAGGCCGCCGCAACGGACCAGTGCAGCGCGGCCGCCGTTTTGGAAGCGTTTCTCCAGCATGGTTCCTCTGCGCAGGCGCAGCAGCACCGCACCGCACTTTAGAGCTGCAGGAGCCCTCGAGCGCCTCTCCTGACCCCAACTTGACTTGGGCCAGAGACAGAGTTCCAACGCGCGGGCGTTGGTTAACTACGGAAGCTGAGCTCCCGAGTACATCAGCTCTGCCTCCAGTCCCCAGTGCTGCAACGCGCTCGAGCCTGCCAGGTGAGGGCTTCCTTTTGGCGGCAAAGGCTCTGCAGGTTAATTTAAAAAAAATACTTTTAAGTGATGTTATCGTACTGACTATGCACAACCAGATTTGCATTGCTCGACAAACATGGTTTTGATCATTGTAAAATGGCCGTTCGCATTTTCGCTTCCCGTGGCCCCATTTATGTGTGGGTCTCTGAATCATGCCTCCGGCGGTGACGGTGTTTGCAGCGGGAGTCGTTGGGGCCCAGTATTAAGTGAATCAGGTGTGCCAGGAGTGAGGGATCTCACTCTATTTCAATGTGTTTTAAAATTATAAACGCTTAGCACGCTCTGCGGTTATCTATCTGCAGCTGTTTGCCCTGTTAAAGCTGAAGATCTGCAGTCACACGTATTCAGTGTACATGAATCCCATCTCCGTCCTAACGTTTTTTGTTCCCATTATCCGCATGTATTTACAAATCCACCTCATACACACTCAGGGGCGTAGCTAGAGCTTGTGGCGCCCGGGGCTATCCTTCAGATTGCCGCCCCCCCTGGGGGGGTGCTGGGGAAAAAGGACGGCGAGCACCTGAAAGAGGTCCGAGAGACACGTAGTATCGCCGCTAATAGTTACCTAGATCATGCAAGTTACATGCACATATATGACACGGCCCAGGTCCCCAAAACAGTGCCGCCTTGGACGGACCTCCCCCACCTAGCTGCGCCGATGAAGGAAAAGCAGAAGGAAACCCAAAACTTATATCAGTTCTACTTACCCTGTATGTGACATCTCACTCATAACATCACAGCTTGTGCAGGACCCCTGTCCCCCATCTGCCCCGTCCATGACCTCAGCAATGTCTGCAGACCGGTCCACCACACTGGGTTTGACCACAATTCTCTTTGCAGCACCTTCAGGATACTACAGGTGAGTCCTGCAGATGGGGCAGAACCAGGCCGGATGAGGGGGGAGAGTACTTAGTTTCTAAAATGCCGGAGTGCTTTACGAAAACAGAGAGAATCACATGCTGGGGGTGCGGGTATGTGCAATGTAATGCAGCTTTTCAAGCGATATGGCTAAAAATGGCATCGCTGCCAAGGCTTCAGATTACTATGTGTGACATTTTCATAATGTTAGAATAATTACGAGTGACATTTCAACGACTATGAGTGACATGTTCTCGCAAGCAAAATCAAGCAATGAAGACGAGGGAAACATATATCAGAAATTACACCCATTTGAGCAACAAAAAACTCTAAGAACAATGTAAAACTGCAACAAAGGACCAGAAAGGAAGGGCACTAACCTAATATCCTTGTCACCTGATTATAGTGTTAAACAAATGTGTAACCATGATATTAAACAAGTCATTCAGTGGCAGTACTTTATTAATGTTCTGTGCCCACATCCAAGCATCACACGTGCAAAAATAATACTTACTGGATGCAACATATTGTCATTTGCATTACAAAATAAATACTATACTTTTAAAGTCCTATGTTTGGGGGGTAGTATCGGGGACTGATGGGAGCCACACATGCCTAAAATCTCCCTAGATGCTTCTCGGTGATCATGAGAAATTATTAAACAGCTTGCTGGCTGGCCTTAGTTTCCCATAAGTGGCTCGAAATCACACTTTCTTCCCTGATCTTAGTGAGAAACTGATAAGTAAAGCAGAAAATTGTAAAATATATTATTTCAATTTCATTCTGCTGCATCCAGAGGAATCATCTTGGTCTCCTACAATGGACAGCTTGGGTATTTGCATCAAGAAAGCTCACAGGGTTGAGCACTTGCTGGAGTGATATGTGTATTCCATGACCTGGCCTTTTGGGCCACTTCCCACTGTCTGGCCAATGTAGACAGGTGTTGGTGGCTGCACTTCCATGATGTGGCTTCAGATGCAGAGTTATACTCGGGGGTACGTAGCTCGTGAATCACCAGACACACAACAGTACATTCAAAGGAAATGTATGCATTAAAAATTCAAACTTAGTTAAAACACAAAAAAGCACTAGTTTTTCATTCTTCCAGAGCATCTTACTGATCTGCAGTTTATCAAGCAACGTGGTAAAAGGTAGCGGACTAAACCAAAAATACATAATTACTGCAAACACGGTCACATGCTGGGAGACTGTTCTATAGCTACGAGTGTGGTGTAGGTTACATTTTCTGAGATTATAAATACACCTTTGGGGGTATCGGCGGAGGAGGCATGTCTCTTTTTCTGAGCCTTTTACTGCACAAGTGGGCAACCTGGTGGAATAGGTTCAGTAAGTACTCTGTGTCTATAATTGTACACTGGTCACCCACAGAAGGGGCAGGGGTCTTGTCTGGTTTCTGACCTTGTTATCACACATGTGGGTTAGAGTCGGTAAGTGCCGTGTGTGGTGCACGTTATACAACTTCGGAATAGTATACAAAATAATTCAATTTACTTTATCACATAATTTAATCGCCTCTTCCACATAATATGAGCCTCCGTTACCTTAGGGCCCCTGACTCTAGATGCAGCACGTGCATGGTGACCTTGCACTTCTGTTTGTATTAAGCGGCTCAGATAGGCTTGTTGAGGCTGAAAGATCTCACACTGCTTGCAATATTAATACATAGAACAAAACATCTATGCTGTACATTTCACCTTTAAACCTGCGAAAGCCTGCACTTGGTTGTCGTGATAGGGTGTGGGCGGTCGTGCTAGCTTCCCTCTCACTGGAAGACCGATAGAGGAGCCCAACAGTGGATGCCTGGAGCCTCGGGAGGAACAAAATTTCGTAACAAAATCTCATTAGTGCTCCTCAGTGTGCCGCCTGTTTTTAAACGTGCCGGGCGCTTCACAATAAGTGTGTATGAGGTGGATTTGTAAATACATGCGGATAATGGGAACAAAAAACGTGAGGACGGAGATGGGATTCATGTACACTGAATACATGTGGCTGCAGATCTTCAGCTTTAACAGGGCAAACCGCTGCAGATAGATAACCGCAGAGCGTGCTAAGCCACAAAGCGTTTATAATTTTAAAACACATTGAAATAGAGTGAGATCCCTCACTCCTGGCACACCTGATTCACTTAATACTGGGCCCCAACGACTCCCGCTGCAAACACCGTCACCGCCGGAGGCATGATTCAGAGACCCACACATAAATGGGGCCACGGGAAGCAAAAATGCGAACTGCCATTTTACAATGATCAAAACCATGTTTGTCGAGCAATGCAAATCTGGTTGTGCATAGTCAGTACGATAACATCACTTAAAAGTATTTTTTTTAAATTAACCTGCAGAGCCTTTGCCGCCAAAAGGAAGCCCTCACCTGGCAGGCTCGAGCGCGTTGCAGCACTGGGGACTGGAGGCAGAGCTGATGTACTCGGGAGCTCAGCTTCCGTAGTTAACCAACGCCCGCGCGTTGGAACTCTGTCTCTGGCCCAAGTCAAGTTGGGGTCAGGAGAGGCGCTCGAGGGCTCCTGCAGCTCTTAAGTGCGGTGCGGTGCTGCTGCGCCTGCGCAGAGGAACCATGCTGGAGAAACGCTTCCAAAACGGTGGCCGCGCTGCACTGGTCCGTTGCGGCGGCCTTTATAATTTATTTGAGGACACTGACTGACAGAAGTCGATGTCCCCAAATAAATTATAAAGGCCGCCGCAACGGGACAGTGCCGCGCGGCCAACGCCTTCAAAATGCTGCGGCCTGGGGCGGACCGCCCCCCCCGCCCCCCCTAGCTACGCGGCTGTACACACTTATTGTGAAGCGCCCGGCACGTTTAAAAACAGGCGGCACAACGAGGAGCACTAATGAGATTTTGTTACGAAATTTTGTTCCTCCCGAGGCTCCAGGCATCCACTGTTGGGCTCCTCTATCGGTCTTCCTGTGAGAGGGAAGCTAGCACGACCGCCCACACCCTATCACGACAACCAAGTGCAGGCTTTCGCAGGTTTAAAGGTGAAATGTACAGCATAGATGTTTTGTTCTATGTATTAATATTGCAAGCAGTGTGAGATCTTTCAGCCTCAACAAGCCTCTCTGAGCCGCTTAATACAAACAGAAGTGCAAGGTCACCATGCACGTGCTGCATCTAGAGTCAGGGGCCCTAAGGTAACGGAGGCTCATATTATGTGGTAGAGGCGATTAAATTATGTGATAAAGTAAATTGAATTATTTTGTATACTATTCCGAAGTTGTATAACGTGCACCACACACGGCACTTACCGACTCTAACCCACATGTGTGATAACAAGGTCAGAAACCAGACAAGACCCCTGCCCCTTCTGTGGGTGACCAGTGTACAATTATAGATACAGAGTACTTACTGAACCTATTCCACCAGGTTGCCCACTTGTGCAGTAAAAGGCTCAGAAAAAGAGACATGCCTCCTCCGCCGATACCCCCAAAGGTGTATTTATAATCTCAGAAAATGTAACCTGCACCACACTCGTAGCTATAGAACAGTCTCCCAGCATGTGACCGTGTTTGCAGTAATTATGTATTTTTGGTTTAGTCCGCTACCTTTTACCACGTTGCTTGATAAACTGCAGATCAGTAAGATGCTCTGGAAGAATGAAAAACTAGTGCTTTTTTGTGTTTTAACTAAGTTTGAATTTTTAATGCATACATTTCCTTTGAATGTACTGTTGTGTGTCTGGTGATTCACGAGCTACGTACCCCCGAGTATAACTCTGCATCTGAAGCCACATCATGGAAGTGCAGCCACCAACACCTGTCTACATTGGCCAGACAGTGGGAAGTGGCCCAAAAGGCCAGGTCATGGAATACACATATCACTCCAGCAAGTGCTCAACCCTGTGAGCTTTCTTGATGCAAATACCCAAGCTGTCCATTGTAGGAGACCAAGATGATTCCTCTGGATGCAGCAGAATGAAATTGAAATAATATATTTTACAATTTTCTGCTTTACTTATCAGTTTCTCACTAAGATCAGGGAAGAAAGTGTGATTTCGAGCCACTTATGGGAAACTAAGGCCAGCCAGCAAGCTGTTTAATAATTTCTCATGATCACCGAGAAGCATCTAGGGAGATTTTAGGCTTCTGGGGAGATTTTAGGCATGTGTGGCTCCCATCAGTCCCCGATACTACCCCCCAAACATAGGACTTTAAAAGTATAGTATTTATTTTGTAATGCAAATGACAATATGTTGCATCCAGTAAGTATTATTTT
Source organism: Lissotriton vulgaris (assembly GCF_964263255.1). Classification (NCBI taxonomy): domain Eukaryota; kingdom Metazoa; phylum Chordata; class Amphibia; order Caudata; family Salamandridae; genus Lissotriton; species Lissotriton vulgaris. Next base: position 430,495,637 of record NC_141695.1, on the reverse strand, counting down.
TGCACGTGTGATGCTTGGATGTGTGCACAGAACATTAATAAAGTACTGCCACTGAATGACTTGTTTAATATCATGGTTACACATTTGTTTAACACTATAATCAGGTGACAAGGATATTAGGTTAGTGTCCTTCCTTTCTGGTGCTTTGTTGCAGTTTTACATTGTTCTTAGAGTTTTTTGTTGCTCAAATGGGTGTAATTTCTGATATATGTTTCCCTCGTCTTCATTGCTTGATTTTGCTTGCGAGAACATGTCACTCATATTCGTTGAAATGTCACTCGTAATTATTCTAACATTATGAAAATGTCACACATAGTAATCTGAAACCTTGGCAGCGATGCCATTTTTAGCCATATCGCTTGAAAAGCTGCATTACATTGCACATACCCGCACCCCCAGCATGTGGTTCTCTCTGTTTTCGTAAAGCACTCCGGCATTTTAGAAACTAAGTACTCTCCCCCCTCATCCGGCCTGGTTCTGCCCCATCTGCAGGACTCACCTGTAGTATCCTGAAGGTGCTGCAAAGAGAATTGTGGTCAAACCCAGTGTGGTGGACCGGTCTGCAGACATTGCTGAGGTCATGGACGGGGCAGATGGGGGACAGGGGTCCTGCACAAGCTGTGATGTTATGAGTGAGATGTCACATACAGGGTAGGTAGAACTGATATAAGTTTTGGGTTTCCTTCTGCTTTTCCTTCATCGGCGCAGCTAGGTGGGGGAGGTCCGTCCAAGGCGGCACTGTTTTGGGGACCTGGGCCGTGTCCTATATGTGCATGTAACTTGCATGATCGAGGTAACTATTAACGGCGATACTACGTGTCTCTCGGACCTCTTTCAGGTGCTCGCCGTCCCTTTTCCCCAGCACCCACCCCAGGGGGGCACCAATCTGAAGGATAGCCCCGGGCGCCACAAGCTCTAGCTACGCCCCTGCTCTTCACCCTCTTTGAGTTTCTCAGGTGTTCACGTCTATTCTGCTTCATAGGAACTCTAAGTACTTGCTCGGCAAAATAAACCCCCCATAAAACTCCCCCTCTCCCTCGTGCGCTGTCTCTTGCTGATTGTATAGGTACTTTTATTGCAGAAAATGTACAATACATACACACCTCCTTTTGAAGTCCTTCTTTAAATCTCTTAAGTCATTAATGATATGGCCAGTGCAGGTGGATTAGTAACCCAGACTCAAATCGGATGTTTGGATGCTACCTTAAAAACAAAGTGGTTTGGCAACCCTCGACCACCTGCTTTGTCATCTCTGCACCCAGGCCGAGTTTGCGCAAAACTGCCCCCTCCCTGCCTTTAATGGCCCAGGGGACACCATCCCCCAGGGCTGGCTCACCTGCTGTGTCCCACAAAGCCCACCCCCAGGATACAGTAGTTTCCCTGCCCGCACTACCCCAGTCAAAAAAACATGTGCTTCCTCCCCTCTGGCAGGAACATTTTTAAATCTCCCCCTAAATGTGAGCAAACACTAAGTTTGCTCCCAGCCGGCGGGAGATTTAAACATGCTCCAGCTGGCTGGGAGAAGACTTGTGTTCTGTTTACCTGTTCGCATGAACAGAACACATATTTTTCCCACCCTGGGGGACCATGCAAAAAAGCAGCTGCTCCCTCCAGGCTCCCTGGCCAATTAACCTTTTTGATCCGTCAGACGGCCCCCCTCCATCTGACATCGCGGTGTGCGTCCGACGGCCGGGGGCCATCCGAACTGCGCACGCGTCATTTCTTTCCGCAGCGGAATGTCCGCCATGGTGAATCGGTTAAGGCTTGGGGAGGGGAGCTCCACGCCCCACCCATTAATATATATGTTTGGCTTTGGGGGGTGGGGTCACCGGGGCCCGAAGACCCACCATACGCCGCACACGCCAAAGGCTGTGCGCAGTCGCGGCTGGTGACGTTTGAAGGTGGTGAGGCACAATAGCTGCACCTTACTTCACCAAGTGAGCATGCAAAGTGAGCAACCTCTAGGTCCCACTCGGGAGTTTTAGGACTTTCTCCCAAGAAGATACAGAACCAACTAGTACATTTTCAGGTTTAGGTTTCAAAGTTTTAGAGGTGCTCCTGGCCATTTGGAAAAGAAACAAATGAAATCTACCAACACTTCTTCAAGTTGTGCTAAACAATAAAGACCCCCCCCCTCATCCATTCGGATTCATTGCCCTGCAGCAGCGCTAATGGCTGATCTACTATTTTACTGACTCCCTTACAGTCCTACTTTCCCTCCTCTACATTGGAAGGTTGCACTCCTGGAGGATGGACCTCCAGAGATATGAGGCAGTGGGCCACATGTGATAAAGTCTTGCCTCAGTCTGCCAGTCCTTCAGAGGAGCTGCTGGGATATGGGCAGGCTCGGGAAAGGTTCAACGGACTATTCAGAGACATTGGACATTCAGTAAACCTCTGACCATAATCTCTTTTGCATTAGCTATGCTGGAATCATTTCCAACCTCTCAACATATGAAATGCTTCCCACTGCCTTTTTGGGGTCACAGGTTCAAATTCCAGCCACACCAGTCAAGGTTGATAAAATAAGTATTTTTGACTTGGGTAACAACAAACATATGTGCTCTCTGGGCTAGCTATTGCAGTCTTTTCAGAGCTGAAACTGATGCAACTCATCATGTACCCAAACCTACTTGCCCTTTATATGTACCTTGTACATGAGCCTCCAAGGCCTCGCATAAGCGCTCTAAACATATGAGACCACCCAGCCCTACTAACCTTCAAGGGAGTTCAAGGTCACTAGTCAGTCATCTACTTGTTAGAAATGGGATGGTGAATGCTATGCACCTTGTACACTAGAGAGGTGCCTGCCATGCCAAATCAACCAAAGATCAGGATGCAGTAAGGTGACACTAAATATGGAAAGGATTAACAAACTACTGCACAACCTCAAATATCATTTAGAAACTTTGACAGTGTGTTTTTTTTCAAATATATAGTTTTTTTGCCAAAATTTAGTACCTATGGTAACATCAGTCACCAAACTAGATTGCTTGGATTTTTGGATCCTTTTAAAGTCATACACCAGCAAGTGTTTATTGCATGTTCAGTTCATGTAAAGCGCTCTGATACCTCTGGGTCTAGCCAGCGCTATATAAAACCTTTAAAATAAATAAATCCGACACTTCCTGTTGTCCAACTTGTGCCCCATAACATACACACTCACATGCCAGCCCATAAACATTTAATGGCCTCAATACTATCTTTACACCAGATGGCTGCTATAGGCTTGATTCTCGTGATCAATCAAGGCAAATCAAGTGTAACATTTTAAAGCATTAAAACATACAAACGCAAGCCCTCACTCTTAAAAGTGCACACATTGACCGTGCACAGATAATGCATCTAAGCCCGGTCCTCTACAGCAGTCCTCCTACTCACTTGCATGTTTGCTGTTAAATAGGGGTGCCTTACGGGGCTTCCACTGATAAACAGCTGCAAACAGATGGAACTCACTGTCTGATCCTGGGCTGCAGGTATCATCATGCAAAGAAGCTGCAGTAAGGCCTGCACCTCACCTAAGCTGGGCCGTGTGAAGTCTGTGCTGTGTGTGATGTCCGGTAACAAACACATTGCACCCATGATTCTTGTTGCACAACCCTTTTGCCCTTGTCTTGTATTTTTGTTTATTGTTTCAATTAATTAAAATTGTTAACAAAAGAAACAAGCATTTACAATGCAATGGTTTTGCCTTTGTTAAAGTTAGAGCGATTGGCATTGCTCTTGACATTATTTTTATTTATGTTTTTTTTTAACATAAATAAATGGCATTGTCATTTACAATGCCACTAGCTTTATCTCTTGCAAATGACACACACCAACACCCACAGAGAGCCCCCCCAACACACACAAACCCCCCCCCACACACACACCCACACAGAGCCCCCCCACACACAGCCACACAAAGCCCCCCACACACACCCACACAGAGCCCCCCCACACACAAACCCACACAGAGCCCCCCACACACTGCGAGCCCCACCCCACACACTGTGGGCTCGCTGCGAGCCCCCCCGCAGGCAACAGAGGCAGGAAAACAGGGTCACAAGCAAGCAACAGGGTCACAAGCAAGCAACAGGGTCCCAAGCAAGCAACAGGGTCACAAGCAGGCAACAGAGGCACGAAAACAGGGTCCCAAGCAGGCAACAGAGGCACGAAAACAGGGTCCCAAGCAGGCAACAGTGGCACGAAAAGAGGGTCCCAAGCAGGCAACAGAGGCACGAAAACAGGGTCACAAGCAAGCAACAGGGTCACAAGCAAGCAACAGGGTCCCAAGCAAGCAACAGGGGCACGTAAAGAGGGCCACAAGCAGGCAACAGAGGCACGAAAACAGGGTCCCAAGCAGGCAACAGCGGCACGAAAACAGGGTCCCAAGCAGGCAACAGCGGCACAAAAACAGGGTCCCAAGCAGGCAACAGAGGCACGAAAACAGGGTCCCAAGCAGGCAACAGAGGCACGTAAAGAGGGCCACAAGCAGGCAACAGAGGCACGTAAACAGGGCCACAAGCAGGCAACAGAGGCACGTAAACAGGGTCACAAGCAGGCAACAGAGGCACGAAAACAGGGTCACAAGCAGGCAACAGAGGCACAAAAACAGGGTCACAAGCAGGCAACAGAGGCACGAAAACAGGGTCACAAGCAGGCAACAGAGGCACGAAAACAGGGTCACAAGCAAGCAACAGGGTCACAAGCAAGCAACAGGGTCACAAGCAAGCAACAGGGTCACAAGCAGGCAACAGAGGTACGTAAAGAGGGCCACAAGCAGGCAACAAAGGCACGAAAACAGGGTCCCAAGCAGGCAACAGTGGCACGAAAACAGGGTCCCAAGCAGGCAACAGAGGCACAAGCAGGCAACAGAGGCACAAGCAGGCAACAGAGGCACGAACACAGGGTCACAAGCAGGCAACAGAGGCACGAAAACAGGGTCCCAAGCATAGGCGCTTTCTGACTCAACAGTGAGGCCCTGTTTTTTCCTCGGTGTTTAATCCAGCCTGTTGGCTTGCTTTCTCAGTTTTGCCAAACATGATACCGATTATAGTGAAAGACAGGATGATGTGCGAAAAAATACAAAATGTTGTCCTGAGCAAAGCCATAATTAAAACCCAATTTAGTGGTTTCAGCAACTTAAGCATTAAACCGCATCTCTTCCATTCGAAGTCACATACAGATCTCAGCAGCAGGTGGTTAACCCACTGTGATGTCTCGCAACGTAGTTTGAAAACTAGAATTCTAACCTTAGCTACCCCCATATTAATTAATGAACGGTGTGATCTTAGGCAAATGACAATGCGTACAGTGCGTGTGCCTCACAAGCAGGCAACAGAGGCACAAGCAGGCAACAGAGGCATAAGCAGGCAACAGAGGCACGAACACAGGGTCACAAGCAGGCAACAGAGGCACGAAAACAGGGTCCCAAGCATAGGCGCTTTCTGACTCAACAGTGAGGCCCTGTTTTTTCCTCGGTGTTTAATCCAGCCTGTTGGCTTGCTTTCTCAGTTTTGCCAAACATGATACCGATTATAGTGAAAGACAGGATGATGTGCGAAAAAATACAAAATGTTGTCCTGAGCAAAGCCATAATTAAAACCCAATTTAGTGGTTTCAGCAACTTAAGCATTAAACCGCATCTCTTCCATTCGAAGTCACATACAGATCTCAGCAGCAGGTGGTTAACCCACTGTGATGTCTCGCAACGTAGTTTGAAAACTAGAATTCTAACCTTAGCTACCCCCATATGAATTAATGAATGGTGTGATCTTAGGCAAATGACAATGCGTACAGTGCGTGTGCCTCACTTATTTCTATTTACAAAACTGTTAGCTCTTAAAACATACTAAAAGCTGGCAATGTTGACTACAATAAAACCCGACATGTGCCCGACTCCCCCAGCCCCCCGTCCTCTGAAGACGACACTTCACCGCGGGTTCTCAAAGACGAGCGAGCGCTGTTGACCCAAGCCCGGCGTCGCCTGATAAATCCTCGGCGGAGGAGGGCCTGCACACAGCATTCATCTGCTGATAAGGCTTGTGTGGAGAAGAAACAAATATGCATTTCCCCTGGAACAGAAAGCTCGCGCACACTCCATTTACAAACTGAAGGACAGGCTGGCCTAAGTAAAAACCCTGCGGCGGGAGGTCAGCGCCGCACAATGAATTTCATCTGATGGGAGCGGTAGCAGAGTGCCTGGCGCAGGGCTTAAAAATAGAGCGCTGTGAAAGGTACTGGCAGCAGCCGGGCCTGCGTGACCCCGGTTCACACCTGCGCTGGATGCTGACCACGGGTGGGGGTTCAGGAGGGAGCAGCTGGGGGTGTTTTGGTGGAGGGGGGCAGGTGTGGCCACCTTTGAATCTTTTCTAATTCTTTTTTTTTTTTTTAAATAACTCAGGAAATGTAATATGGATTATCTCCATGTCTCTGTTTAGTTTACTGATTATGGAAACGAAAGATGCAGTTTCAGACTTGCAGCTCACTTTACCCGTCCCGCCGAAAACCCCTTTGACTTCTGCTGGGTCTGTCTTGCCAGTTCTGGGTGGCCCAAGCCTCGCTTCCCCCCCATGCTTTTAAGCCACCCACAAGGACATGTGCACGAGGGGATAAGGCCCCACCCCCTTCTAATGCCACCAATGACTCCACCCTAAATCTTCAAACAGTGCCCACCTCTTCCCCTCCCCCAACAAAAGCTTCAAGAGCGGCTGAAATCTGGCTGACCAGTCCACAGGGACAAACGTGTGACGTCATTGTACCTAGAAAAAACCTTTTCGTTAAACATACTTAAAGAAACACAAAAAGGTTCTACATTATCGATCTCACGGCTCCAAGGGCAACTTATCCTCCAGACGGACTGCTTGGCAGCAGGACAACGGACCACCTCTGCTTGGAGTTTGACAAGTATGTACACTACACAGGCGAGGCCTTTCCTTCTGAGCCAACCATGGCGACTAGTCACAAGCTCAGGGGGTCACACGCATGCCAGGGGCGCTTCCCCAATTACAGCGCTGACTTCCTAAAACACAGACACAACGGGCCCCATCCACACAGTGAGCGGAGCACTATGCCAAGTCACGCGGGCAGCGCCTTGAGGAGTTCCGGTTCACAGGGAGGCGCTATAAAGCAGTCTTCAGTGCCCAGGACAGCCGCACAGAACACGCCACGGGAAAGGAGGGTTTTTCACAGAGTGCAGCGGCCAGGGAGGCTGTGGGGGTATCCGATGGGCAAGGTAATATGTCCCGTAGCATACTCGGGAAGTCGAGTGGCTTAAAGAGCCAGATATTCAATAGATGGAGGACAGCGGGAGGGGGGGCGGGGTAACGGGCTCACACACAGCGGGAGGGGGGCGGGCGGGCTCACGCACAGCGGGAGGGGGGCGGGCGGGCTCACGCACAGCGGGAGGGGGGCGGGCTCACGGACAGCGGGAGGGGGCGGGCAGGCTCACGGACAGCGGGAGGGAGGCGGGCGGGCACACGGACAGTGGGAGGGGGGAGGGAACGGCAAGAAAGCCACTCACCTGGACTTCCTCCGGCGGCGGTCGGCCGCGGAATGGGCAAAACAAACCTAGACGCCAACTTCTTCCCCCGGGCTGCGGGGGGCGGGCACTTCCGGCCGGCCGCGCTAGGATTGGCCGGCCGGCCAGTCACGGGGCGGGAAACGGGGGAGAAGAGACGCAGTAGTGCCGGCAATGCCGGACCAGACACGGGGGCGTTCCCGGCGTCCCGTGACGTCGGCAAAAGCCAAAGAATGTCGGGAACGCCCCCGTGTCTGGTCCGGCATTGACGGACAGGCCCCTCGTCCAATGGCAAGGCTCCGTTTACGGAGCCAGCCAATCAATGACGAGGGCCGAACCAAGCCACACTACAGTTCTCATCAGGTTTTCGCCTGCGCCGAAAAGATGCGCAGAGCGCATCTTTGGCGAGGCAAAACCTAAAAAGGCTGGTTGGAGAACACTCCATCCAGACACTTTTTGAGCATAAATAAAACATGATCATTTCATTTCACGGAATCGTTAGTAATATATAAGACATAATCATGTCTTTAAAATATTCTGGTAGTTACTAATTTAAGAAAAAAAAAATGGAACTGCAAGTTTAAAACTACAGTTTGTCTCTAGTCTTTGACTGAGTCATTATGTAATAGTTATTTCACCTTGTGGGCAAATTTCGCTAATCTTGCTAGTTCCATTGGGATCTCCAGCTTAAAGAGAAGTTTCATGGCATCTAAACAGATGCTTATCCCATATTTTAAAAACAAGGGTTTCAGTAAAGTGCGAAGTGCATAATTCAAACGGTGACATATACAGACCATGTGGGTCATGGATTCCTCATACTGGTGACACAATCTGCAAGTAGTAACAACCTCTAATGTTTTCCAACGGTTGTTTATGTCTTTCATTGGTAGTGCCATCAATCTCACTGACAGAATTTGCTTTAAAATGGACTGTTTCAGGGCAGAGTCAAGGTATGGCTGGCTCAGTTTATCGTGGAAGGAACTGGCTAATAGCCTGATGTTGCTGCTGGAAGACTCCAGTTCCTTCAGGTCCTCTTCCTTCCTTGGATAACAATCTAACTTGTTTCTTTAGAATATTTTTTAAGGTTCCAGGTTGATAAATAAAATCTTGCCAGTTGGACAAGTCTAGGTGCAATTCAGTGCAAGCAGTTATAAGGCCGTTGGCCCACAAGTTGTTACTTTTCACAAAGATTTCCTTCAAGATTGCCTTCATTGTGTTTGGGGGGGGCATCACAAACCCCTCTGTAGTACCGAACAAACGATGCCCAATGTTCATAGCGCTGTTTGTTTAGCCCAAATTCAAGGCGAACCAAGGTGTTCCGGGCATGGGCAGGTATATGGAAGATCTGTTTAAATGCCCGGCAATTGGCGTGTTTCATGATGTTGATTGATGCCACGGAGAATGCTAGTTGGCCGTATGTAATCGACGGGAGTAACTTGGCTCTTATAACTTTTCTAATGGGTCCCGTTCTCGAACTGCTTAGTTTGGAATTCAGTTTGCAGGGGGCATATGTCACTGCTTTGGCTTTTGCTTCAATGGATGCAGTGTGTGCTGCAGACTTCCCACGGCTCATGATCCAAACCCCTAAGCAATTGTATTTAGTTGTTGTTTCTCTTTTCAGGTTACCCATTCTCCACAGTTTTTTTTTAGTTTATTTGTATACTTCCCAAAGAGTACAACCTTTTGTATTTCCTACATTTGCTCTTAGGTATTTTTCATTGTTATAGATGTTTAATGCATCCAGTATTCGTTGCATACCTGTTTTGGTATGGTCCATAAGCACCATGTCGTCTGCATACTGCAGTAAAAACAGTCTGGTAGACCCAATTTTCGGAGATAACAAATTGGCTTTGGAAATTGTTTTTCCCGAGGTCTGCAGTATAAGAGGTTAAAAAGCAAGGGTGCCAGTGCGCACCCTTGTTTTAGACCACGGTCTGTGTAGATTTTTTTGGTCACCTAGTTCCTAGTTACTTTCACTCGTACCCAAGTTCCGGTGTAGAGAGCAGTGATTGCTTTCAACAGGGTAATTGGAATCCCCCAATCTTGTCATTTCCTCCACAGCAAATTCCTGTTGACGCCATCGAATGCTGCATAATAATCCACAAAGCATGCGAAGAGAGGGGGCTGTTTTTCCTTAGTAGACTGTTCTACCAGGTAGACAAGGGCTAGGATGTTGTCTAATGTCGAAACTCCTGGCCTAAAGCCGGACTGGTATGCTGAAGTTTAGCCCAGTTTTGCAGGTCTTGCAGAACGAGGCTTGCATATCCTTTTACCTCAATATCCAAAAGGGCTATGGTTGGGTCTCCTGTGTCGCCCTTTTTACGAATCGGTTGAAGCAAGAGCCTTTCCAAGCTTCTGGCATCATTGAGTTATACAGGCAAAACTGTCCTTTCTAATGTTTTTTAGTATTGGAGATAGCCGATTCCCTACTTCAAAAGTTTCGAATGGTTCTTCTGTGATCCTTATGCGAGAGTTGATCGAACTGGTGTTACTAGGAACTCTTTGATGATGTGCTGGTCTGTGATCTGGAGCACTGCAGTACAATGTAGTCACATGGGAGATCCATGTGTGGCAGGCAACCCCATTGCGCCGGTCATGCCCATGACCTGTCAGCCTGTTGATGTATGACCAAAATCCAGCCTGTCTACTGGACGCCTGCAGGATAAAGATATGCAACCATTGCAAGTCCTGCAGTTGCCTTTTGTGGTCCCATAGGTTTTTCCTGTGAGCTTTTCTTGCTAGCAACCGATTTTGAAGTGTTTTGTCATTACCCTCATTCTTATGTTCACGGTTGGCTTGTCTCAAGGCCAGCTTACTTTGTGCGATTTTTCCACATCTTGGTTGAAATTGGCAGAACTCTCTTTCTTCACAGTCTTGCTGATGGTATGGCTTTTGCCTGACAAGAGGCGATACAGCTCTGGTGCCAAGTTAGTCCAGTTCTCGGCTACATTGCCAGTTACGAAATCTTTCGCAAACACGGACCAATTACTTTTCCAGTTTAACAGGCTAGGTGTGTCTATTTTGTTCCATTTTAGCCTTCTCAGAAGTACGTGAATTTCCTTCCTATTGGAGTGACCTACGAGGGGAATGTAAGTGAGACTTGCAGTTTGCAGCGAAATAGCTGTGGCTAATGGGAGATGGTCACTAGTCTGCAGCACTGGATTTCGTAGTGCAGCTTCGTGATCATACAATCGATTGCACATGAAGATTTAATCAATTGGAGATTTGGTTTTCCCGTTTGGAGCATTTTTCGTGACATAGTTTGTGAGTAGTGGATCTTGTATTGCCTCAAGCTGTACGTGTTTAAAAATGTATTTAATAAGAGCCCAGCCCGATCCTTGTGCAGTAGGGCATCATTTGCTGTCCCCAGATTCTGGGTGTTAAAGTCCCCGGCCAATATGATCCCACTATTTGAATGATTTTTTAGCAAATCTTCAAGTGTGTCTACCAGGATTCTCATCTCGGAGTGTCTTGCTATATCTTTGCAATTAAAATAGACATTTAAAAGGAGGATTATTAAAGGGCGGCCATTCAGTTTTTTTGCCCATGTCAGTTCTACGATGCGACAGAGGAAAATGACCGCACAGGCTAAAAGCAAAGCTGAACAGATGCCTGCATGGAAGAACGCGAACATTTCAGCAATATTAATGCCTGAACTCTAGAATGGCAAAACACAGCAGCAGTTCAAGAACAAACGGGAATATATACAATTTGAGTAGCTGAAGCATGCAAGCAAATAGCTGCATTTATAAAGCATGTGAACCAGTCACAGCCGGTATGACTGGCGGGTAGGATCACCGAGGGGGAGATGGTGGGGAGAGGCTGGAGGGGTATAATTAAAAATATGTATAAAATAAAACTTACCGTCCCGCACCACCTCAGCTTCCTGCCGTCCTGCGTTTTCCAATTCCTGCAGTTCGATGATAGTCATCAGGAAAGGCAGCCTCCCTCCCCTCCGCCAATCATAACGCTGCAATGGCAGCGTTGTGATTAGTGAGGCACAGCGGAGAGCGCCCCAGCCGGGCCATTTGCATGCAGCAGCCTACATAGAGAACAAGTATTTGCAATGCAACGGTCTCGCCTTTGCAAAACTTAGAGCTATTGGCGTTTTTAATGACAACATCTTTATTTGTGTTGGTTTTGAAAACCGATAAATAAATTGCATTGTAATTTTCAATGCCAATAGCTTACTCTCGCAGCCTACACAATGGATACGCTCTACGTACATCCTCCAGATGTGTCTGCAATGTATGCCTTCACAATGTAGGCCTAAAAAACGTGGCTTTTTATTAAATAGTTTTCTTCTTCCTTTTTCTGTGTTTTTAGCTGTTATGTTGTTGTTCTCCTGCTGATATTCTTCGCCAAAGCGCCGGGATGCTCCTTGGAGTAGCCGAGCGCTATAGAAGAAAGAAATTAACATAACATAACATAACACCACCCAGTACCACCTTAACACACAAATCAACAGGTGAGCAACACGCCATCCAGAACTTTCTGCAAAGCCTCCTCACACCATCTAAAGCCATGTGCATACCCTCCCCATCACCAGAGGAGTACAGCCCCCCAGAAGCTTGTGCACAGCCCCTCACACCTCCTTCCAGTGCCCTGTGCACACCCTCTTACATACGCAACAAGGGATACAGCCTTCAGAACCCAGTGAGCGCCCAGTTCACAATATCTAGTGCACTTTGCGCGCACACCAGACCTGGGGTACAACCCTCAGAACCCTTTCATTGGTCTACTCACACCATCTAGTGACCTGCGCACACACACACACCAGACGAGGGGCAAAGCCTCAAAAACTCACCATAGGGCACCCTGTGCACACCCTCTCACGCACCAGATGAAGGATAGACGGTGCTGAAAGTGTCACTAAGCCGTTGAAATGTCACTCATAGTTACACTTACTCTATGAAAATGTCACACATATCAATCTAAAACCTCTGCAGCTTAGCACCAGGGGTATTCACAGTACAGTGGGAGTGGACAACTTCCCTGCCATCGTTTTCAGGATACCCATTAACCGCCGTCTATGTCCATTTTACATTCACAAGCACAAATGATTTTTTTTTTTCCAAGTGAAAATGTACATAACTTCCTAGCGCTTAACTGGACACAAGCTTAATTTTAAAGGGCGTATGCACAATCACTGTGACGCATGAACGCCGCCTGCTTGTAGCTCATGAATTTAGCTGTGCTAATTCATGTGCGCTGCCCGTTTCTGCTCACTGTTCGGTTTCTAATGGATTACATTACTGATGCAAACGACGCCCCACCTCTACTGCACGCAGAGCCAACGAAAGAAAACAATACGTATTGTAAGCTGCAAACTTGCAAGACATCGGGTTCCAGCGCGTTCCTCGATATTGATTTTTCAGCATTTCCGAACAGATGAAATCATTGAAAATGAAAGTTTTTCACGGCTCCATTAGGGCGCGCGCGCCCATTACCATCACTGCGTTGTGACCTGACGCATTAAAAGGTTGCTAGACTTGTGTCATATAGTTCTTGTGAATAGAAAGTCTTAACAGAAACAAGACAGGAGAGCTGCTCACGCTACCTGCACGCGCCAGTCGGCCCTCTGATTGGTTAATCACGAACACCAATGGTAGCGTCTTTTGGTAGTTGTCAACCAATCAGAGAGCCGACTTGTGCGTGCAGGCAGCGTGATGGGGGGCGTGTTTTGGACCTATGATGTCACGGAGAGAAAGAACACAAAAAACACACCCCTCTATCCCAAAAAGACTGGGCTTGAACGGAGTGACGTCCTCTCCTCCAATGGCTGGCCTCCGTTTAGGAAGCCAGCCAATGGAGAAGAGTGGCGTGTTCAAGCCCCACTCTAGGAAAACATTAAATCTCGGCTGTGCGACACTGCTGCGCAGTGTTTGCTAGGCCAAGAGCTAAAAAAGGAGAGTGGGCGGTCCTGCTCGAGGGCAGGGGAGAGTGGCTTGCCCACTGTTGTGGGTGCTGACTGACTGGTTGGCCCCAGGGCCGACCAAACAGTCAGTACCCACAACAGTGGGCAAGCCACTACCCCCTCTCCTTCCTGCCCTCGAGCAGGACCGCCCACCCCTAAACAGGTACTTCTGCTTTCTTGCAGTGCGAGAAGCAGAAACATAAAATGGTAGTTATTACCATTTATGTTTCTACCTTCTCGCCCTGCGAGAAAGCAGTGGGGCGACGCCTCCACACCCCAGTGGGGGTGAGGGGGGGCGCCACTGGCTGTGCGCGGCACGTGGTTGGCAGCCTTCTGAGGAACTGGCCACAGGGCCAGGTGGCAGGCCAAGCCTTGTGGCAAACTGCCCGCTGCACATGTCGAAAGCTGTACGAGGCATAGGGTTCATAGCCTACTAAGCAAAGCTAACTATAACTTAAGCTCCCCCCATGCACTCCTTATGACCTCCCATATTACATAATTCAAGACATGTTCTGTGACATCATTTATGACTTTTCTACCTAATTTTGTACACCCGAGTCCAGCTAATGGGTGTAAGTGTGCTCCTAATGCATCATAGGTGTGTAGAGGTATTGAGCAGGTTATAAATCTTTGTTTTGAAGAGTAACTCTGTGTGCACGTGACAGTTGACTACTTGTGTTCAGCATGTCCCACACAAGTTATTTGGCTCTGCAGAAAAAGTTTCCAACATGGCAAAGATTCTATGTACTCCATACTAAGTATTGTAAGCAGCCTTAATTTATTGGTCAGAAATGTCTCAGCATGACATTTTCTATATAACATGGAAGACAATGTGCACCAAGTACTAAACCTCTGTAAAAGAACTTGTTTTGCTAGATAATTTTATTCCGTAAAGTTTTCACCACAGTTTGAAGGCTGCAGGTAGTATGATCTTTATAGCACTTTTGGACCTTGGTCATTTTAAGTGAATAGACTCTCTTTGGACAAATTTTGCATAGAGCGTGCACTGTTCAAAGTAGGTTCTTTTTAATACTCTGTGCTGTATTTCTCTTGATAGTTTCACTGTCTACAAACAGTGTGGTACAGAGTAAACTATCTCCATAGATTAAACACTGCTTACAGTACCCTTGTTTCTACTCATGTTCACTGCATTTCTCAATGTAGGTTCAGTGACTTTGAGGGGATTGATACAGGCCAAGACTATCCTTAGTGGGCATTAGTTATGTAACAGGGGCTTAAGTATCTGGAGGAACTAGGTTTTCCATGAATATTTATATACAGATTGAACGTTGTGTGCAGTACAGACTACCCTTTTTTCTGTTGTTGATTGTCAGCATGAACCCGGCTACCCATGAAGTGTATGGTATAGGGTCAATGTTGCACATAACACAAGCTTGCTTCACCTATAGGGATTGTATGTATGTTAGCAGTAATAATGCTTCACATGATTCTGAGATATTATGCACTTCCTTTTCATAGCTCTCCCGCCATACTCGTGCATAGAGCAAAGTGTACAAAAGAAGCTATGATGGTGTAATGAATGATGTAATTTGAGATGTCATTAGTAATATTATAAACCATGTCATGAGTGATGTAATATGTGAGGTTGTAAACAGTACACTGTGGGGACACACATTTGGTTAGCTCTGCTAACTAGAAGTGGTGAATTTTGGTGTATTTTTTTGTTTGTTTTCTTTGTTCGAAACGTTAATGTTGTCACTAACCTATTCACCTAACTAGAACATCACTTTACTTTTAGGTTTCTTCAGTGAAAATAATATATATATATTTGTGTGTGTGTGTGCGTGTGTGTGTGTGTATATGTGTGTGTGTGTATATGTGTGTGTGTATATATATATATATATATATATATATATATATATATACACACAGGTCTAATATATATATATATATATATATATATATATTAGACCTGGCACCATTGGCGTGGGTCTCCCTTCCATATTTCGCTTTTGTCTCCTCTGTGTTTGCTGGTGTTAGATGCTCTGGGCGCTGTGCTACTGTCATTCAGTGCCAATGCGTGAATGCTCCCTCTTGTAAATCGACTGTATTATATTCTATAATCCCAATTGACCCAAGGAACCTGATAGGAAAGCTGAATTTAGTATGCATGAGCTCAGAAAATTAAAGTTCATCTGGTAGTGAAGATTGTTTCTATATTCTGTGGTTGAAAGTACCACTTTTAGAAAGTGGGTATTTTTGGCCTAAAGCCTTCCAGTGTGCTCTTTTGTTATGTGTATTGGCTGTCTGATTTTGGAGGGACACGGCAGGCTGAGCCTGACCTGGATTGGATAGAGAGATCTGCAGTTGGAGTATGGGAAGGGGTGACCCTTTGATCTGAGCAGGGCTGTGCCTGGCAAGGTGAATGATGGCTCCACCTCCCACTGTGCTTCTGATGGCAGACCCCCTCTTCCTGAAAGGCAGGATGCAGCCTTGTAAACAAAGTGCTCCAGGACGACACCAAACTGGTTCTGGCTGGGTTCAGTGATTTGTGACTTTTTGAGAACAAAGACCTTTGGGGTATAAAGATCTGTGCTAAAACCCCCTACATGGTGTGTTAAATGTTAAATGTCGTATACTTGTAAAGCGCACAGCTGCCCCAGCAAAGGGGCGTCCCGGCGCTGTATACCGCTGGGGAACCCATCCTGGCTTTCCCTGTGAGATGGTCCCTGCTGGGCATCTCCAAGGTGAAGACAAGCATCCTCGGCGCTGATGGGGCCGTTAGTAGAGATTAAGCAAGCTATTGCCCAGAGTTGCTGAGTGGGACCAATGGTTGGAGTAGGCACCGAGGCGAGAATTATCGAGTCCGCTGACCATGGCCCAAGACCCCGCCGCGTCGGGAATCGAACCCTGGTCCCGGGCCGACCTCTGCTTCCGGGTCTGCCGCCTCTAACCAGTGAGCCACACCACTCCACTGTTACTACTGGATGTAAAGACGAACCTCTGTCCGTGTAACTAGAGGGAAAGGACTGTGAAACTTTCATCCATCTTGCTGAAACAACTACCCAAGGGCCTGATTTTAGCTTGCCTCCTGCTGAAGTCTCAGGGAAATCAGACTTCACCCATCAGCCGCCTGGATTCCTATTTGAAGGGGATTCTACTCGCAGGTGAGGCCTCTATTCCAGAGCCTCTGGTTCTACTGTGGGGAACGCGGGCTGAAAGTCATTGTTATCGCTATTGTGGGCCACCGCAGCTAAGGAGCTGTTGCCGCTGAGAGCCCGCATTTGCCTGTGTTACCAAAGCCATTGCTATCGCTATTGTGGGCCACCGCACCTGAGGAGCTGTCACCGCTGAGAGCCCGCATTTGCCTGTGTGCTTAAAGTCATCGCTATCGTGAGCCGCCGCAGCCGAGGAGCTGTTGCCGCTTAGAGCCCCAATTGCCGTACTACGAAAATCATCGCTATCGCTATTGTGGGCCGCTGCAGCCGAGGAGCTGTGCCGCTGAGTGCCCGCATTTGCCGTCCGACGAGAATCATTGCAATCGCTATTGTGGGCTGCTGCAGCCGAGAAGCTGTGTTGCTGAGGGCCCACACTAGTCACCACTTCGAGGCTCTTGTTCTCATGTGCATGTACTGCTGGGTGCCCGCCTTTAAGCCCCATCCGAGGATTATCGTGATTACATACCGCGGACCGAGACAGCCGGGAACTGTGGCCGATGCGAGTCTGACTGTCATCAGCACAGCTTCCTTGTGAAGCTGTGTGCCGTGCCCCTTTAAATCTCATGTACATTATGCATCAGCAAGGACCCCGGCCGCGAACTAAGTTCATTCCACAAGCTTTTTGAGTGCCTTTATTGCTTTGAAGTGAATCTGTAATTACGTGCATTGTGGCTCCTTGAGCGCTTTTAAGCCTCGTGTTCAGTCTATATAAAGATAACTATTTTTCTAAAACTACTTGTGTTGTCCGTTTGTATTTGCCTTCCTGAGTTATTGTGTATGGTCATAAATGCTTCACACACTGCCTCTGAGATAGGCCTGTCTGCTCGTGCTACGTTACCACAGGGTTGAGCAGGGGTTATCAAAGGGTTTAGTCCCCTTACTTAGGAAGAAGGTTCCCTATTTGGACCTCGGCACCAGTCGTGGCCAACTAGAGATTCCAATTTCTAACATTGGTGGTCAGCGAGGAGGATCAGTGTTAGACCTGGCACCATTGGCGTCGGTCTCCCTTCCATTTTTGCTGTTGCCTCGTGTTTTTGCTGGTGTTAGATGCTTTGGGCACTGTGTCACTGCTATTGAGTGCCACAGTGTGAGTGCTCTCTACTGTAAATTGATGTATTGATTAGTGATTCCACGATTGGAGGTTTGGTTTACTTGTCAGACCCTAGTACAGGTCACTGAGTGTGCCCAGGGAGTGTAAATCCAAATGCTGCTAGTGGGCTTGCAGCACAGGTTGTGCCACCCACAGAAGCGGCCTTGTAAAATGTAAGGTCTGCCATTGCAGAGCCCGCGTGCAGTCTGGTACTGTCATGCTGACTAGGCGAGTACACCCACTTGCCAGTCCCTAAACCTTCCCTTTTCTTCATATTAGTCACCCCTATGGCAGGGTGCATTGTAAGTATAAAGTAGGACAAGCCCTGATGTCTGTGGCATGTCTTAATAGTCAATTACAGCCATTTTCGTTTTTCACTATTGCAAGGCTACCTGTTCTCCATAGGCCAGAATGGCTGACAGACTCGGCAAGTGGATATTCATATCCTCTTTTTGGGTGACCAGGATTCCTGCGCCAACCCCCGCGAAGGATACCAAGCAGAGAGGTTGCGGCGGCCAAGTAAGGGGGACTCTAGGGGGCACCAAACTGTTCATTTGCCTCACCTCCTAATGGACTTCAATGGCTGCGCCTGTTACGGAATCCAACTCCAACTTCACCACCCCACAGTACTTTCCAATTCCCATGAGGCACAACACTGAGGCTTTGTGGGAAGTGTAGTTCCACCACATGGGACTACACAGGATGACCGTATCACATCTTGGGGGCGGAGCATGGCAACCGTTAACAACAGCGTGACAGGCTGACCATTCTCAGCACAAGGAGCAGCTGGAGAGGGGCGCTGAGGAAGGCAGAAATTGCTGAAATGCATTCGCCCGAGACTTTTGTGCATTAAAGTGCTCCTGTGTCTCTCCCTTCTGGGTCATGTCTCTTTTCTTTTGGAGGATATATATATATATATATATATATATATATATATCTCCTACTGGCAGTCGCCAGTAGGTATATATAGTTAGGATTTTTTTGAATAGGGTTTTCTGAAAATTCTATGTTGAATAACTTTGGCGTTGATGGACGGAATTGGCTGAAATTTTCAGGAAAAAGGCACATTTTGTTTCTGAGCGTCCCCTGAAAGTTTGGGGGGGGGGGGGGGTTTCGTCAAGCGGGGCAGAGAAAAAAGGGGGTCCCAAAACGTGTTTTTAACATTGAGTTTTCCATAGGGCGGTTGGACTCCCTTTTAGCTCGAACGGCTGAATGGATTTCTATGAAACTTGGCAAAATTGTAGAGACTGTTTGCCCGATGTGCCATTTGCTAGGTCTCAAGATATGTGCTCCAGTGGATTTTGAGAAATTAACTTTCAAAAAAATATATCTGTGACAGCGTCCCGGTTAGCGCCCCGGTTCGCGTACCAGACGCGTAACGGAACTTCGCGAGGAGAAGCGGATTGGCTCTCCGGTGACTCAACATTCTAAACAGTCCGGAGCGGCCGCCATCTTGTCTCTCGGTAGGATCGAGAGACAAGAGGTGGAAATAAACGAAGGGGGAAATGAATGAAAGGGGCGAGGTAGACCCCTCCTGACCCCTTAGGATTGATATGGGGGCTATTAAAGGGCCCGCAGGGCAAAAAAATAAAATACATTTTTTTTTTATTTTTTGCGGTGGAAGCGCTACCCGGTACGCGAACCGGGTAGCTCACCGGTAGCGTAACGGGAGTCCGCCATCTTGTGTTTCGGACGAATTTAGTCACAAGATGGAGGATAAACAATGTTGGGAAAGGGTATAAGGGGGCACGGGAGACATATCCTGACCCCCTAGGTTTTCTGAGGGTGGCTGAGGAGGCCCATATATGTAAAAAAAAATGGTTAGCGCCCAGTCCGCGCACCGGGTTGCGTTCCGGAAAGCGTAACAAGGGGAAAACCAAGGGAAATAGTAAAATAATATTTTAGAGTGCTTTGAGGTAGGGTAGCTCTGAATAGAGCTGTTGTGTTGTGTGGGTGATGTAAGTACCAACATGTAGGTACCAATGAAGGGTCTAAAATTCAATGTACACCGTCTCCTCTGTAGATATTTTGTATGTTCTAATATGGGTTATTTAAATGTAAATGTGTGGAAAAGCACTTCATGCTTTAAAGCAATTGTATTTTTGAACTGATTGTTCTTTCCTCTTAGTCCTCCTCTTTGTTTTTTTTCCCCCACACTCTTCTTCAGCATGATAGTTGATAAATTAGTTCCCTCAAATTTATATACATAAAAAAATTATATTAAATACATATAAAATATATTTTTCCTTTAAAAGAAGAATACATTTTACAGCTTTTGATATTTGCTATTAAAAAACCATTTAAATTCACTGAAAAAACCATAGGTTATAGACCATATATAGTTAGGAATTAGCATTTACAAAACCTTGAAAATTCACTGAAAAAAACATAGGTTATAGACCATATATAGTTAGGAATTTGCATTTACAAAACCTTATTTTACTCACACAAAACCATTGAAATTCGCATATATAGTTAGTTGCACTAACTATATATCGCCCACCCGCAATCCACTGCTGATCATGTCGCATATTACATCATTCATGACCTGGTCAGTGACATCACTGATGACATCACTGATGACATCTCAAATGACATCACTGATGACAACATCCAGTGACTGTATGTTTCTGTAAAGTTAAAATATGTCTTACATATTGAAGAATGAGTGGATGTATAAGTGTCTGGATGAAGGATTTAGTAGGTGCATGACTGACTGTATGAGTGAGTGATTAAATGTGTCTCACTGAGTGCATGGGTTAGTGACTAAACTGTCTTAATTTGTGCATCATTATGTCTGTTGTTCTGTAAACTGCTGCATGTGTTGATCAGTAGCTATATGAGTAACTATATGGGTTATTGATTGGGTGCCCAAGTATTTGTATGGGAGACTGAGTGTGTGTGTGGGTGGCTGGGAGGTGTATGACTCTGTGCATAGATGTGTGCAGTTGATTCACTAGATGTATGGGTTCTAAAGTGCATGTGGAAACAGCTGTATGGGTGGTTGACTGTGTGCATGAGTGTATTGGTGAGTGAATGGATATCTCAGTGCTACATGTCAAAGTAAGTACATATGTAAAACACAGTACATTTGAGAGTTGACATATATAAATAACTGTGCATAAGAGCCAGTGAATGTGTGAGTGGCTGTATGGATCATTGTGAACTTGTATCAGGGATTGTATAAGAGAGTAAATATGTGTTAGTATATGTTTGAATAAGTAAGGTGTGTATAACTGTATATAACCCGGCGCCAGGGACAGACTGAAGAAAGAAAACAAGCAAGTGCAAAAGAAGAGATCACGAACAGGGGAAATCAGAACAGAAAAGTCTTCAACTTTTTACGAAAAGCCAGAAGATTAGTTTCTGTGTTTAACGCCAGCGGGAGAGCATTCCACATCTTTGGTCCGAGATATGCGAATGAGCGACCTCCCATTTTTGCCAGTCGGATTCTTGGAATCAAAAGATTGCCATTATTAGATGACCTTAAGGAACGGCCAGGTAGATAAGGCTGGGCAAGGTTATGAAGGTAGGTAGGGGCAGAACCCTGACAGATCTTAAACAAAAAACACAGAGTTTTAAAGGTCCCACGATCTGAAATTCTCAGCCAGTGCAGGTCACGCAAAGCTTGCATTGCGGACGTTCTCCGTGGAACATTGCGCAAGAGGCGAGCAGCTGAGTTCTGTACCACTTGGAGTTTATTAATTGTTGCTTTATCCGCTCCAAGATGAAGCATATTGCCATAGTCAATGCGAGACATCACAAGGGCCTGGACGACAGTTCTTCGAGTGGACTCAGGCAGCATCCATAAGATCTTCTGCAGCCAGCGTAAGGTGTTAAAACAGACTGCAGCGACCTTGGTTACCTGCTGCCTCATCGAAAGTTTATCGTCAATCAGGAAACCGATGTTACGAGCAACAGGCACAGGGGTAGGCAGAGGACCCATATCACAGGGCCAGTGTCTAGAGCCCCACAGATCTTTATGCTTGCCTAGTGTGATAACCTCGGTCTTATCTCCGTTGAGCTTCAGCAGATGGTCTTGCATCCAAGCTGCAACGCGAGATAGGCCAACTTTAAGGGCAGAGACTTCCTGAACCCTGCTGCTAGAGAGGGAAAACACAATCTGCGTGTCGTCTGCATAAGAATATACACCTTTGTACACACCTGGCAGTGTGACCCCGTCCTCCTGGGGCCACCACATGTGAAAAACGGGCATGTTTTCCTGCAGGCCTGTTCAGGCTCTGCAATGCATTATGGGGCGCTCTTCCCCCATCTTGTGCATTTTAGATGAGTGGCTCTACCGCTGCTCCGGGGAGAGCTGCACTGCCCGTGATGGCGGCCCTGCACCACATTAGCCCCTCGTTGGGGGCCCAGTCACACTCAGACCCCTTATCTTCAGGGGAGTTATGTGCAGCCGCTTCTCTGGGGGCCAGGTCCAACCCAGGCACACCTCCTGCCAGACACGTTGAAAAGTCACTCAGAGAGCCCACCCCAGGCTTCCCTAATGACCAGCACCCTCGTGTGCTGCCGCGGGAGCTGGCACATCTCTTTTGTTCTGGTCGGCCCGCTCCTGCAAGGAGACAGCATTGGGGTTTCATACACAGCACAGGAGATCGCTACGTGAATTGACGCATACACAGAAGAGGAAGCGTCGTCCTATTGGATCTACCTATTTATATATTTTCCCCATGCCTGTGAATCGTGTGGAATGGAATTATCACCATACGACAATAAGCTCTATTGAAGACAGTGAAGCCTTGAAAAAGTCGCATGTACATATAAACAGAGGTGACGAAACACGTGTTGGCTGTTGATCTGGCTTACTAAACTGCAAAAGAAGAGTCTACAATACAAGAATAAAGAATGAAGATACTACTATGTGCATACATTTGTGCTTACACACTATTGCTATTACTGTGATTTACTGTATGAATTTTATTTGACGTGCGCTAAGGAACTGAACGTTTAATTGACAAAGCCCCGGGGAGGGTGTGGTCCCTGGGGTGTGTTGGGGGGCTCGCCCCCCCCCCCCCCCCAACATATTTCTTTTTTTTTTTTTTTTAATGAAAGCCCCAGGGAGGTGGCGGTCCCCGGGGCTGCTGGGGGCCCCTGCTATATAATTTGGAATTGCCCCCGGGACCTGGCCCACCCGGGGGCTTAACAATAACGAAGTGCAGGAGCCCACTTAGGGTCCCGGGCAAGAAGTTGTGGGTAAGTAATAGGGCTAATTAAGTGGCAGACAAATTGAGGTTTGGACACTAATCTGGAAGTTCACCCAGGGTATGTGTAGCTAAAGCAGGCTGATGGTATTAGTCGTTTTGGTCCTCCTCATCCAGTGTAAGGAGGGTGTCCCTCCCCACAGGGGACATCTACTGCCATAAACTACCTCCCACAGCCCTCTTCGGGGCGCTGTGTACCCTTATAGCTACCTCATAGGCTGCCATTAATGTGTTGATGTCATTCTTCACCTGGTACTCCTGTTCTATATTCTTTGAGATTCAACCTCTACTCTTGCTGTTAGACAGTGCAGGGGCACTGCCACCATTTCTGTTGTTGGACCCTATTTGTAGGGCTCTATTGTCCAACTCTCTGAGGTTAACCTCATGGGCCATATTTTTCTCTTCCATGGCTAGTCTTTTTTCATCCAGAGTTTGCTCTTTGTCCAGTTTTGCCAGGACTTGCTCATTTTCTAATTTAACAAGGGCTAGGGCCTGCTCCATGGCAGTCCTGGCAAGCTCCAACTTTAACTACCTTTAGAAATGTTAGCGAAGTAGTGGAAGTAGAAATGGAGATCTATGAAGAACACAAAATAAATCACCACTCCCCAGCGATCTCTGTCCCTATTAGGAAACAAAGGAACACTTTGTCTACGTGAAGTCATGACGCGCAATTAGCTACTGTGTGATGCTCTGCAAGTCCTTTCCACACTTTTGGCCAACAAATGGAACTGGCACATTCTGTTTGGCTGAGGCAAGGCCCTAGCCAGGCAGAACCAACCACTCCCATCATGGGTGGGTGATTACACTCGCTGTATAACCTGCACTTACTCTTTGGTAGCTTGGCACTGAGCAGACAGGCTTATTATAGGCAATGTGTAAAGCAATGGCACAGCACTCTCACACAATAAATACACAGAACGTCAAAAAAGAGACTTCACACGTGGTGTATGTAAATAAAGGTTGTATTCAACACACATATTAACTAACACAACATGAACATCGTGTATTTCTGGGCATAAATCACATTCAGAAATCTCACTAGCAGTACTAGGTCCACCGGGTTAAAATGACATCAGTAATATGCACACTTTGGAAAGATCCTACTTTACTCCTAAGCATCAATGTCAAACCAATGTCAAAGGTAATCTTCTTTTGGCAAGGACTCAATGTGTTAGGCAACACAGCTGTGTGGTGTAATTCATCAAAGGCAGTCACTCTCACACACTCACCACCTATACGCGGTGCGACGGATATCAGGCAGGTCCATATGGAGCGCACTTGCACACAGCACCCTATTGCGGTGCAACTGACAATCTGCAGGTCAGTTTATAATGCAGTTTGGAAAAATAAGGAGGACCCCACACAGAGTTATACAGGACCGTGGGGAAAACCAGAATTAAAAGTTAACAAAGTCCCAAGTCGTTGGACAGAAGGGATTGTGTCCTATTTTAGTGTTGGTGATATGGGTGCAATATTATAAAAAAGGTATATATAAAAAAAAATTTGGTCAAATGGGCATGCCCATTTGACCAAATTTTTTTTTTAAATATACCTTTTTTAGGTTTTGCCTCGCCAAAAAGATGCGCTCTGCGCATCTTTTTTGCGCAGGCAAAAACCTAATGAGTACTGTGTGTGGGTTTGGGTCGGCCCTCGTCATTCATTGGCTGGCTCCATAAATGGAGCCTAGCCATTGGATGAGGGGCCTGTCCGTCAATGCCGGACCAGACACGGGGGCGTTCCCGAGAATCTTTGGCTTTTGGCTACGTCAGCCGAAAGCCTCTTCTCGGGAACGCCCCAGAATCTGGTCCAGGATTGAGGGCACCCGCCGGGAAAGGGCATGAAGGTCAAACCAAGCTGCAGGGAGGTATCGCCGGCAGCCCGTCATCCGAGGAGATGGTTGGCTGCAGGGAAAGTAGGAGGCATGAAGATTATACCGTGCTTACTTTGAGCAGCTGAGCTGGTTGCAGGGGTCCACCAGCGCTCGTATTTGAAAACCCGCACTTATTATTGTTTTAACACCAGCCTCCATCCAAAATAAGAGAGAGAAACGGGGTGAAGACTGATAAAGAAAATGACGGTAAAACGCTGACAAAGGGAGAAAGCAGGGATTAAAAAAACCCATGCATGAGTGAAATAAATGGGCAGGACATGTATGGTGGTTCATGAAAGAGATATGAGGTGGAATCAAGGTTAGACAGCCTTGGTAATAGCATACATACCACCATACCCGATTTGGGTGGGAGACTCATTTGTTAAGCCAAAATGCCTTTGTTTTACCTGTCGCCCACCCAAAATTGCGTGTGCAGAGTGCAGAGTGGAGATTCAGATTCCAGAGTGCAGAGTGCAGCTTCAGAGTGCAGCTTCAGAGTGCAGCTTCAGAGTGGAGCTTCAGAGTGGAGCTTCAGAGTGGAGCTTCAGAGTGGAGCTTCAGAGTGGAGCTTCAGAGTGGAGCTTCAGAGTGGAGCTTCAGAGTGGAGCTTCAGAGTGGAGCTTCAGAGTGGAGCTTCAGAGTGGAGCTTCAGAGTGGAGCTTCAGAGTGCAGCTTCAGAGTGCAGCTTCAGAGTGCAGCTTCAGAGTGCAGCTTCAGAGTGGAGCTTCAGAGTGGAGCTTCAGAGTGGAGCTTCAGAGTGGAGCTTCAGAGTGGAGCTTCAGAGTGGAGCTTCAGAGTGGAGCTTCAGAGTGGAGCT
This sequence comes from Lissotriton vulgaris, assembly GCF_964263255.1. Lineage (NCBI taxonomy): Eukaryota > Metazoa > Chordata > Amphibia > Caudata > Salamandridae > Lissotriton > Lissotriton vulgaris. The sequence goes on along the minus strand of NC_141695.1, from coordinate 430,470,044 downwards.
TCAGAGTGGAGCTTCAGAGTGGAGCTTCAGAGTGGAGCTTCAGAGTGCAGAGTGAAGCTTCAGAGTGCAGAGTGAAGCTTCAGAGTGCAGAGTGAAGCTTCAGAGTGCAGAGTGAAGCTTCAGAGTGAAGCTTCAGAGTGGAGCTTCAGAGTGGAGCTTCAGAGTGGAGCTTCAGAGTGGAGCTTCAGAGTGGAGCTTCAGAGTGGAGCTTCAGAGTGGAGCTTCAGAGTGGAGCTTCAGAGTGCAGAGTGGAGCTTCAGAGTGCAGAGTGGAGCTTCAGAGTGCAGAGTCAGAGTGGAGCTTCAGAGTGCAGAGTCAGAGTGGAGCTTCAGAGTGCAGATTCAGAGTGGAGCTTCAGAGTGCAGAGTGGAGCTTCAGGGTGGAGCTTCAGAGTGCAGAGTGGAGCTTCAGAGTGGAGCTTCAGAGTGCAGAGTGGAGCTTCAGAGTGGAGCTTCAGAGTGCAGCTTCAGAGTGGAGCTTCAGAGTGCAGAGTGAAGCTTCAGAGTGCAGAGTGAAGCTTCAGAGTGCAGAGTGAAGCTTCAGAGTGCAGAGTGAAGCTTCAGAGTGCAGAGTGAAGCTTCAGAGTGGAGCTTCAGAGTGCAGAGTGGAGCTTCAGAGTGCAGAGTCAGAGTGGAGCTTCAGAGTGCAGAGTCAGAGTGGAGCTTCAGAGTGCAGATTCAGAGTGGAGCTTCAGAGTGCAGAGTGGAGCTTCAGAGTGGAGCTTCAGAGTGCAGAGTGGAGCTTCAGAGTGGAGCTTCAGAGTGCAGGGTGGAGCTTCAGAGTGCAGAGTGGAGCTTCAGAGTGCAGAGTGGAGCTTCAGAGTGCAGAGTGGAGCTTCAGAGTGCAGAGTCACAGTGGAGCTTCAGAGTGCAGAGTGGAGCTGCAGAGTGGAGCTTCAGAGTGCAGAGTCAGAGTGGAGCTTCAGAGTGCAGATTCAGAGTGGAGCTTCAGAGTGCAGAGTGGAGCTTCAGAGTGCAGAGTGGAGCTTCAGAGTGGAGCTTCAGAGTGCAGAGTGGAGCTTCAGAGTGGAGCTTCAGAGTGCAGAGTGGAGCTTCAGAGTGGAGCTTCAGAGTGCAGAGTGGAGCTTCAGAGTGGAGCTTCAGAGTGGAGCTTCAGAGTTGAGCTTCAGAGTGGAGCTTCAGAGTGGAGCTTCAGAGTGGAGCTTCAGAGTGGAGCTTCAGAGTGGAGCTTCAGAGTGGAGCTTCAGAGTGGAGCTTCAGAGTGGAGCTTCAGAGTGGAGCTTCAGAGTGGAGCTTCAGAGTGCAGAGTGGAGCTTCAGAGTGGAGCTTCAGAGTGCAGAGTGGAGCTTCAGAGTGGAGCTTCAGAGTGCAGAGTGGAGCTTCAGAGTGGAGCTTCAGAGTGCAGAGTGGAGCTTCAGAGTGAAGCTTCAGAGTGGAGCTTCAGAGTGCAGAGTGGAGCTTCAGAGTGGAGCTTCAGAGTGCAGAGTGGAGCTTCAGAGTGAAGCTTCAGAGTGGAGCTTCAGAGTGCATAGTGGAGCTTCAGAGTGGAGCTTCAGAGTGCAGATTCAGAGTGCAGATTCAGAGTGCAGAGTGGAGCTTCAGAGTGCAGAGTGGAGCTTCAGAGTGGAGCTTCAGAGTGCAGAGTGGAGCTTCAGAGTGAGCTTCAGAGTGCAGAGTGGAGCTTCAGAGTGGAGCTTCAGAGTGCAGAGTGGAGCTTCAGAGTGGAGCTTCAGAGTGCAGAGTGGAGCTTCAGAGTGCAGAGTGGAGCTTCAGAGTGGAGCTTCAGAGTGGAGCTTCAGAGTGGAGCTTCAGAGTGGAGCTTCAGAGTGGAGCTTCAGAGTGGAGCTTCAGAGTGCAGAGTGGAGCTTCAGAGTGGAGCTTCAGAGTGCAGAGTGGAGCTTCAGAGTGGAGCTTCAGAGTGCAGAGTGGAGCTTCAGAGTGGAGCTTCAGAGTGGAGCTTCAGAGTGGAGCTTCAGAGTGGAGCTTCAGAGTGGAGCTTCAGAGTGGAGCTTCAGAGTGGAGCTTCAGAGTGGAGCTTCAGAGTGGAGCTTCAGAGTGGAGCTTCAGAGTGGAGCTTCAGAGTGGAGCTTCAGAGTGGAGCTTCAGAGTGGAGCTTCAGAGTGGAGCTTCAGAGTGGAGCTTCAGAGTGGAGCTTCAGAGTGGAGCTTCAGAGTGGAGCTTCAGAGTGGAGCTTCAGAGTGGAGCTTCAGAGTGGAGCTTCAGAGTGGAGCTTCAGAGTGGAGCTTCAGAGTGCAGATTCAGAGTGCAGATTCAGAGTGCAGAGTGGAGCTTCAGAGTGCAGAGTGGAGCTTCAGAGTGCAGAGTGGAGCTTCAGAGTGGAGCTTCAGAGTGCAGAGTGGAGCTTCAGAGTGCAGAGTGGAGCTTCAGAGTGGAGCTTCAGAGTGGAGCTTCAGAGTGGAGCTTCAGAGTGGAGCTTCAGAGTGGAGCTTCAGAGTGGAGCTTCAGAGTGGAGCTTCAGAGTGGAGCTTCAGAGTGGAGCTTCAGAGTGGAGCTTCAGAGTGGAGCTTCAGAGTGGAGCTTCAGAGTGGAGCTTCAGAGTGGAGCTTCAGAGTGGAGCTTCAGAGTGGAGCTTCAGAGTGCAGATTCAGAGTGGAGCTTCAGAGTGCAGAGTGGAGCTTCAGAGTGGAGCTTCAGAGTGGAGCTTCAGAGTGCAGATTCAGAGTGGAGCTTCAGAGTGCAGAGTGGAGCTTCAGAGTGGAGCTTCAGAGTGCAGAGTGGAGCTTCAGAGTGGAGCTTCAGAGTGCAGAGTGGAGCTTCAGAGTGCAGAGTGGAGCTTCAGAGTGGAGCTTCAGAGTGGAGCTTCAGAGTGGAGCTTCAGAGTGGAGCTTCAGAGTGGAGCTTCAGAGTGGAGCTTCAGAGTGCAGAGTGGAGCTTCAGAGTGGAGCTTCAGAGTGCAGAGTGGAGCTTCAGAGTGGAGCTTCAGAGTGCAGAGTGGAGCTTCAGAGTGGAGCTTCAGAGTGCAGAGTGGAGCTTCAGAGTGGAGCTTCAGAGTGCAGAGTGGAGCTTCAGAGTGGAGCTTCAGAGTGCAGCTTCAGAGTGGAGCTTCAGAGTGGAGCTTCAGAGTGGAGCTTCAGAGTGCAGCTTCAGAGTGCAGCTTCAGAGTGCAGCTTCAGAGTGGAGCTTCAGAGTGGAGCTTCAGAGTGGAGCTTCAGAGTGGAGCTTCAGAGTGGAGCTTCAGAGTGGAGCTTCAGAGTGGAGCTTCAGAGTGGAGCTTCAGAGTGGAGCTTCAGAGTGGAGCTTCAGAGTGGAGCTTCAGAGTGGAGCTTCAGAATGGAGCTTCAGAGTGGAGCTTCAGAGTGCAGAGTGGAGCTTCAGAGTGCAGAGTGGAGCTTCAGGGTGGAGAGTGGAGCTTCAGAGTGGAGCTTCAGAGTGGAGCTTCAGAGTGGAGCTTCAGAGTGGAGCTTCAGAGTGGAGCTTCAGAGTGGAGCTTCAGAGTGGAGCTTCAGAGTGGAGCTTCAGAGTGGAGCTTCAGAGTGGAGCTTCAGAGTGGAGCTTCAGAGTGGAGCTTCAGAGTGGAGCTTCAGAGTGGAGCTTCAGAGTGGAGCTTCAGAGTGGAGCTGCAGAGTGGAGCTGCAGAGTGGAGCTTCAGAGTGGAGCTTCAGAGCGGAGCTTCAGAGTGCAGAGTGGAGCTTCAGAGCGGAGCTTCAGAGTGCAGAGTGGAGCTTCAGAGTGGAGCTTCAGAGTGGAGCTTCAGAGTGGAGCTTCAGAGTGGAGCTTCAGAGTGGAGCTTCAGAGTGGAGCTTCAGAGTGGAGCTTCAGAGTGGAGCTTCAGAGTGGAGCTTCAGAGTGCAGAGTGGAGCTTCAGAGTGCAGAGTGGAGCTTCAGAGTGCAGAGTGGAGCTTCAGAATGCAGAGTGGAGCTTCAGAGTGTCAAGAGCAATGCCAATAGCTCTAACTTTAACAAAGGCAAAACCATTGCATTGTAAATGCTTGTTATAATATTGCACCCATATCACCAACACTAAAATAGGACACAATCCCTTCTGTCCAACGACTTGGGACTTTGTTAACTTTTAATTCCAGTTTATAATGCAGATACAGACCCCTTGGACCAACCCTCCTTCACCTAACCCGGATTACCCTACAACCACGGGCTGGAGATAAAGAAAACCTTCCCCTGATACTAGGTCTATCGTGGCCGGAGTCGCACTTAGTCAGAGTCCGGGGGAAGAAGGTGGGGGTAGGTAACAGGGCTAATTAGGTGGCAGTCGACAAATGGAGGATTGGCCACTTCTTGAGAAGTTCACCCATGGTATGCGGAGCAGAAGCAGGCTGAGGGCAGTAGTCGTTCAATCAAAGGATTCCACACTCTGCTTTCAGGCACCAGCTCAGTTCTGCGAATCACAGGGTGGAGGAGGGGTCAAGAAGTTTCTTGACCCACTTCCGATTGCTCTCAGAATCTTTCTTTAGCCCAGTCAATTACTCGCACCACCCAGGCCAGATCTGGGCAATACTACCTGGCAACATGAAGTCTTTGGGCCAGGTGAGGAAAGGGCAGTTGATATGCCAATTGATGAATAGGAGATGAAGCAGTGGAGACCCTCAGAAGGAGGCCTCCCTTAGGACACACACTAACCAAAGTAGTGCCCAGGGAATCCGCGCACTCTGGAACATGAACCTGATCCTCCAAACCACCCTGCAAATGAAGCACAACATCTGGTGCACATTGGTACGAGTCCAATCAGACAGTTCTAGTCACACACAGTGCAGAGTCGCAGACTCAGTACCTCCCTGGAAATGAGGCACAACGTCTTGTGCATGTCGAGGTGAGTCACACCAAACAATTCCGGTCAAACACGCAGAGCAAGTTCAGCTGAGCCACAGGAGGTAGAATGAGCCACTGCTACGGGTACAACCCGACCTCTGAGAGTTTCAGCCTGTGAATCAGCCCCCACATGGGGTCTTGCAACAATTGAATCTGCTCACCACCAACAAGACGATTATGCGTATCGAGGCCCTACAATGCAGGGGTCACACTCTTGAGGTGCGGCCAGGGTTTTTGTGGCTCTGCACCAGGCAATCCGGTGTCTAGGTACAATAGTTCCACACTCACACCATGCTACCAGTGGGAATCTAGCAGACGATGCGGGCACTTACGAGGGCACCGCTCTCCAAGTGTCACAGGTAGATGGTGTGGGTCCCTCTGGAAAAGTTTTTGATGTCCCTGAGAGAAAACTGGGGGCAAGCCAAGAAGCCCTAGGAGCGCACACGCCAGGGTGCCACACAGCAGCAGGTAGTCCACCCAGGCCAGCCACTATACAGGAGGGATGCACGGTACCTTCCAATGACCGCAATCCTCCTTGCGCACATTCCTCTGGCAGTGTGCACCATGCAGTTCCAGTATCTCCGGTCCCATGTCCCCACTAGTGTATCTCCGCCCTGCTGACTTATGGGACTAGTAGTTATTCTGCAGGGCGCCTTTGAAGTTGTGGGTGGTTCAGAGGGTTTCCCCTTGAACTATATATGTCTCTCTTAAATTTCAGTCCTGAGTGCCATGCAGCCATGGAATGCAGATCTTCATCTTTAGTGGAGCCATGATCTGGCTTCCCAGAGGCCAAGTATCAAAACCTCTTCCTCCAATCTATCCAGCCAGGCCCTCAAATGGCAGGAACCATGTGTAGAGAAACCACAACCACTTATAATGTGCATGCCAAATGTATAGGTGTGAATGAAGTTATCGGGCAAAGTAATATCAGAGCTGGTGAACCACGAGCATCACTGCTTGCAACAGTGTATCAATGAGAAATGCATGAACTGTGTATTAACCCAATGGTGAATGCAATCAGTCTTGCATTTGGGAGAGTATGTGCTATTGGTGTAAATGAAAATGTCGACTCCCGCCACACTCGCACAACTATGGGAGGCAGCCAAGCTGCACAAAGGAGCAACCTAGCCTGCTGGCATCTTACTCACATCCAATCGGGGAGAGTTAGTCATTTAAACCACATCCACTGTGCATGCCGGCTGACTAATAATAAAAAAAAGCTAGGATGCAATATTGGAGTGTTTGCTTTATTTTTTTCCCTAGACATTAAACTGGCTAAAAGCATGCAAACGTTGTAGGTGAAAAATGTCCGGAAAATTAGGAATATCGTGCTGGCATGATGTGTGAAACACAGATGGCCAATGCTATTACTCATTTCTTTTTTTAAGTTTGAAAGCTTTATTGAATCAACAAAATATAAAAAACAACAAGGTGACATCAGTAGGAACAAAATGAGTAGGAAAAAATAGGTAATGAAAATGAATATTAAACTACTGGTGACACAAAGAAAATCCAAGCATTTTCTAATTTTAAGGGGGTGGAAGGGAAGAAGGGAAGGGAAGAGAGGGAATAAAAACCATGTTAAACAGCAATCATATATATATATATGTAAGTATAGGAATAACACAATTATCGGCATAGAAAAGCAAAAATAAGTGCACAATAATTAAAAGCAGAAGTATAATTATAGCGTACGTGAAAAACCTAAACTGTGAAATTTAAGGAATGAAACTGCAGGCAGAAGTACATATGTTCAAGGGGGCTTAAAATTGTCAGAGGAAAGTGGAGTATAACGTTTGTTGACAGACTGATCTAAATACAAAGTAAGGAGTAACCAATAAAGCTCAACATTGCGAGGAAGTTTACAAGAGGAGGCAAAGGCAACATCAAGTCTGTGGGAGTTACAGAAGAGATTCCACCAACCACGAATGGAGAGATTTGTAAGGGACTTCCAGTTGGAGGCAATGTGTTGAAAAGCGTGGGCTAGCATGAGATCAAGGAGACCCAATGAGTGTGGAGAAAGATCCAAAGAGTCTGAAAGACTTCCTAGAAAGATAAGGGAATTGGAATAGGGAACAGAGAGTGTAAAGATGTGTGAAATGCGAGACCAAACTTGTTTCCAGAAAACTTGAACAGAGGGACAAAGGAAGAAAAGATGAAAGAGATCAGCTTCAGGGGTATTGCATGTCCAACAGTTAGAGGAGGAAGAAGAAAGGAAACGAGACAGGGAAAGCGGAGAAAGATAGAGTTTATGATAGAAGAAAAAGATGGACTGAGTAAGGGATGCAGAGCGAGAGGTCTTCAAAGTTTTGGTCCATAATTTATCCCAGAGAGAGATAGACCAGGAACAAGCCAACTCCTTCTCCCAGGATAATTCCATCTTAGATTTGGAGCGGTCAGGATTGGGAGCAGTGAAGAAACGATAGATAAGAGAGGCTTTAGGAACAGTGGAGAGTATGGAAAGAAGAGGGGAAGGGGGGGGGGAGTTATTTCTGAAGAAGGGAGAGAATAATAGCGATCAAGGACAATTTCCATAAGGATATAATATTTCTGTGCAAATGAACGAGGGCAGTAAAACTGCAACTGAAATTGAGGAAAGGAGCAAGGTGAAGAGCCATCAAAGAGATGATGAACCCAAATATTACCTTTCGATCTCCAAGAGGACCAGGAAATGGGTCTATTATGCAAAAGGATAAGTGAGTTGTACCAAATAGGTAAAAGTAGAAAAGACTCACGAGAGATGATCAGTGGGGAAAGTAAAGGCTTCAAAAGAGAAGAAGTATATTTGAACAGAGGAGGGATAGTATAAGGAGATAGTATAAGGAGACTTAGAAGTAAAGCGAAGAACATCTTTAAAATGAAAAGGGTAATAATAAAGAACGTTCAACATGAAGCCAAAGAGGAGAAAAAGGGGATAACTCTGATGATAGCCATCGGGAAGCTTGACGAAGAGAGCAGGATTTATGATAGTTGAAAGTTTGGAAAATTAATTCCTCCATTTGATTTGGGCTTGCGAAGAGTCGCTAAAGATATACGAGGTTTTTTCTGTTTCCACAGAAATTTGGATATAATAGAATCAATGCGATGAAAGTAAGTGGCTGGGATGTGGACAGGAAGCATAGAGAGTAAGTAAATCAGAATAGGTGCAATCATCATCTTGACAGAGTCAAGACGACCCCACCAGGAAAGAAAGAGAGGATTCCAAGAGGATAGTAAACGCTCAATTCTAGAAATGACTGCTTTCATATTAAGTTTGATAGAGGAGGAGATAGAATTAGTGAAAAGAACTCCAAGATACTTTATCTTATGACTATTCCAAGCGAAGCCTGTGGAGGTAAAGAAGTGTGGGAGACAATATTTAGTCAAGGGAAGAATTTTGGTCTTGTCGGAATTGATTTTATATCCTGAAACAAGAGAAAACTTCTCAAACTCCGCTAACAAAGATGGAACAGAAGAGACTGGATCAGAAATAAATAAAAGAATATCATCAGCATAAGCAGACAACTTGAGTTGATGATCTCCATATGGAAAACCAGAAATCAAAGAATTGTTACGAATAGAGGACAGAAAGGGCTCGAGCTAAAATAAAAAGAAGTGGGGAAAGAGGGCATCCTTGACGAACTCCACGTTGTAGTGTGAAAGATGAAGTGAACTGATCATTTACCAGAACTGAAGCTTTGGGAGTAGAGTAAATTAAAGAAATAAATGAGATAAATTTGGGACCAAAACCATGCCATTTTAGGGAAGCAAGAAGGAAAGACCAATCAACTCTGTCGAAGGATTTTTCAGCATCTACAGAGATGGCTGCCAGGGGGATAGAAAGAGAAGAAGCTTTATTTAAAACATTGAGGAACAATCTGGAATTATCCGATGTGAGACGACCTTTAACAAATCCGCATTGTTCTTTCCCAATGAGGGATAACATGAAGGGATCAAGACGTAGGGCTAACAGCTTAGCATACAGTTTATAGTCAACATTAACCAAAGAGATAGGGCGGTAATTTTTACAGAATTTCGGATCGCGACCTTCCTTAGGGATAAGACAGATAGTGGCATCTTGAAAGGAACCTTGGGCAAGACCAGTAGAGCAAAAAGACTGAAAGAGAGAGAGAAGTTTGGGCAAAAGAAGATCAGAGAAGTGTAAATAAAATTCAACCAGAAAATCATCGGGACCTGGAGTTTTCCCTTTGGTAAGGGAAGACAATGCAGTGGAAAGTTCATGTAGAGTAAAATCTGTTTCGATGTCTGAGAAGTGAAGTTGGGATGTATCCGGTTTAGGCAAATTATCGAAGTAGGATTGAAGAAGAGTAGGTGAAGGGAGATTTTCGGGAGTATACAAGGATTCATAAAAAGATTGAAATTGGTTCAAAATGTCCTTATCGGTGTGCAGGAGAACATTAGACGGGGAATAGATGGAGTCTATGAAAGTACGTTCTTTCCGCGACTTGAGGTAATTAGCAAGTAATTTACCTGATTTGTTACGACCCCCATAGTAGCGAGCGCTGCTACGGAGAAGAAAGGAAGAAGCCGAATCAGTGGTGAGTTTGTTGAAGGCAATTTTAGCTTGAAGGAGTTCAGAAGGCATATGTTTGGGGGAGGAAGTATAAAACTGATGTTCCAAGGATTTAATGTGTGCTAAAGCAACAGTACGTTTATGGAGAAATTTCTTTTTTTTCTTAGAAACAAAGTCAATAATGAGTCCCCGGGCTGTTGCTTTGAAAGAATCCCATAAAATATGTGGAGAGAGGTGAGGGTCAGAGTTGAGTTGAAAGAATTCAGAAGTAAAAGAGCGGAAGGATGTGGAGAAATTAGGGTCAGTTAGTAAGGAAGAATTAAAACGCCAAGGAGATGATTTAGGAAGAGGGGGAAGGAGGTCAAAGTCTGTAACAATAGGAGAATGGTCAGAGATGACAATCGGTTCGATAGAGGAAGATAAAAGATTTTGGGATGGAGAAGAGGAGAGAAAAATATAGTCGAGACGAGAGAAGGAGGCATGTGGGGGAGAGAAGAAAGAAAAATCTAAAGTGTCTGGGTGAGTGAGTCTCCAAGAGTCAACAAGGTGGGACTGTGCAATAGTATCCAATAACTGTTTATGGGGCTTATGTGGGGTGAAGCGTACAGAGGACTTATGATCCAAGAAGGGATCAACTACTTGATTACAATCGCCACCTAGAAGGAAGCAATTGTCTTTATATTGGATGCATTTGGAAGTGATTGTGGGCCAAAAGGAAGAATCGAAGTGCGTGGGGCCATAAACATTAAACAGGGTAATAGGAATTGCATTGATAAGTAATTTAGCTAATACCCAACGGCCTTCATCGTCTTTTTCTTCTAGTACAATCTTGCATTTGAGTCGTTTGTGGATCAAAATGGCAACTCCATTCTTTTTATGTGGGGCCGGAGAAAATAACACAGTACCAACCCATTGTCTTTTCAACTTTAAAGATTCAACATCAGAGAGGTGGGTCTCTTGGATAAGAGCAATGTCAGGATTATAAGAGGAGAGGTGAGATAGTACTTTCTGCCGCTTAATAGGATTATTAAAACCTTTCACATTCCATAAAACCACTTTAAATATTGAAACAAGGTAAACCATTCAAATTTAAAAAGTGCAAATATACAGTAATAGTGAAGAAACCAAGTATAGAAAGGCCGGAAGTAAGAAAGTATGAGAAAAGAATACGGGAGAGGGGGAAAAGAGGGGAGAAAGGAAAGGAAGAAAAACTAGAGCGAGAAAAGGGAGAGAGAAAACAGAGAAGACAGTACAAATCCATAAAGATGACTGCAAAAAACATACCTGGAGATGAATACAAAGAGGGATATGGGGAAGTGGTGACGCGTAACAAGACGAAGCAGACCAGAAGCAGAAACAAGACCACACAGAGACCTCACAAAACTAGGTAGGGATGACCTAGGATGAAGGGGATAGTCGGTAAGGTACAATTCTGCAATGGAAGGAAACAAAAAACAATTAATAAGAAGGTCAGATTGAACAAAAATGAATATAAGATAAGATACAAATAATGTAAAAGAGCATAAAATACAAGGAAGCGGATTATAAAGCAGAAATAAACACTGCAGCATACTAGAGGAAATAAATAAAGGGAGAAAGAACAAGAAGCATAACATACATGAAGTACATAAGCACACGAAAGAGCAGATCAACTAGAAGGTAGAGGCAGGAGAATAGTAAACTGGTTAGCCACTATTCGAAGGGGAGAACTCCATTCCTTCACCACTCTGCAGGAGGAGGAAGTTTTGAAGTTCACCAGGTTCTTGAAAGGTCCAAGTCTTATTTTGATGAGTCACTCTGAAGGTGCAGGGATGAAATAAACCATATCGTGCTACCATGGAGCGCAAAGAGGGGCGAAGGGAAAGAAATTCCTTACGTCTAGAGGTAGTTGCATTAGATACGTCTTGGGTTAGAATACACGTTGACCTTGCCAGGATACTTGTCGTTTGGCTCTAGCTGCAGAAAGAATGGATAGAACCGTAAATTTCCAAAAAAGGATGATGACACCTCGAGGTTTTGTAGATGTAGTTGTACGCGGTCCAAGTCTGTGAGCTCTTTGGATGCTGATGGACGTAGAGGATGGCATGTCCAAAAGTTTTGGAAGGAAAGAGGTGAAAAAAGTGACTGGGTCATCCCCTTCAAGAGATTCTGGCAGACCATAAATACGACGGTTATTCCTTCTATTTCGATTTTCCAAATCCTCTATATGATCTTGAAGTGAAAGTACAGTTTTTTCCAAGGAAGTGATGCGTTGTGTATTAGATTGGACCTCAGGGAGTTGTTGTTCAAGTGAGGAAATACGAGCATCCATGGTCTCCCACTTATCTTTTAAAAGGTGCATGTCTTTACTGGTGTCCTCCACAAGTGGTCGTAACGCCCGGATTTCTTCTAAAATCAAATCTATGGAGGATGAGGAGGAAGATTTATCCGGCGAAGGAGGATCTTGTTTTAGTCGTTTGGAAGAAGACGCTGGGGGTGAGGATTTATTTGAAGAGGTCTGCAATTGTGAAGCTCACAGAGAAGTAGAGGTCGCCATCTTGAGAGTCTGTGAGGGAGCGAGCAAATCAGTGGAAGAACCCAGAGGAGTCTTCACAGAGGAAGGAAAAATTAATTTAGGCTTGCGTAACTTGACCATACGAGAAAGTCCAGTATTAATGATAAAGAAGGTGTGTAGAGAACACTCCATCTATTGAAAATTAGTCAAGTACCGTTACCAGAGGCAGGAATAGGAACTGAACAGAGACCTCCACAAAGAAATTAAGCTGCGCTCATGGACTTACGAAAAATCACTGAGAGACACAACTGCCTTGTGGAACATTGTAGAGCTCCGAGCATAGAAGTACCATCCATGACATGGAAAGTGGTAGAAGGTGTAAAAAGGCTGGAACGCAGTTGAGAAGGTGTCGCAGAAAACAACATGGAACGCACAGTGGTCCAACACAATACAAATGATGGGAGGCTTCTAATAGATAGGCACACTGTAGGAAGCGTAGAGGTGCAAAAGTAGAGCTACTGCTATATATCTAAAAGAGAGTTCATCATAAGGAATGTTCATATATTAAACAGAGAACCAAATGTTGTACACTACAGTATGCAACAGACATTTCATAGACCAGGAAGAAAAGTCGTTGTTGAAGGAAGGTGCAGCGCGAACAAGACGCGCTCAAAATGGAGGCTTCCTGACCGGGGACAAGCGCATTTTGAGTAAAAAGTGGACATTAGGACATCTTACAGGCAGCAGGAATCTCTTCGGCGCTTACCGCAATGTCCGTGAAGTGATTGAGGAAGAGAGCGGAGAGCCAACGCTGAAGAGGATAGATAAACGGAGAAGTCCGTTGGTGCTGCGGTAGTGCAAAATGGCGGCATCCCAAAGCGCGCGTTTTCCAGTACGCGACAGGGGCGTCACGAATTACACTGGAAAAACGGCTTATAAGGGGTCGTAAAAGAGACGTAGGTGCTCACCGCCGGTTCCAGTGCCAGATGCTGTAGGCTGCTGCGAAAACAGGTCCCTTCACATCCGGAAAACTGTTCAGAAAGTCTTTGATGCGGCGGAGCTCCGCAACTAGCACGCCATCTTGCACGGCGTCCAAGCCACGCCCCCGCTATTACTCATTTCTGAGAGACTATCTTGGAATGCACCTCTATTACTGAACCGCTGCGGTATTGGTGTTTTCAAGAGAGTGAAAATGATGCTAAAGGCCCGGCTCTTGTCATTAGTTTTCCTTAGTTTGGCCAGACTAAGGAAAACTAATGACAAGAGCCGGGCCTTTAGCATCATTTTCACTCTCTTGAAAACACCAATACCGCAGCGGTTCAGTAATAGAGGTGCATTCCAAGATAGTCTCTCAAAAATGAGTAATAGCATTGGCCATCTGTGTTTCACCAACTCCGCTCCCTCCATTGTGTGAGGGAGCGGACACCTACCGGAAGTTACCTAGAGTATTCTTCTGTCGGACACCAGATTGGGGAGGTTAGCAGTTCAGCTGCCTCCATAAAAACTGAGCGATACCAAAGGGAATGATGGACGGAGCGCTTGAGCAAATCAAACACTCACCCCCAGTCAACTGATCTGGGTTTAATCCATCACCATTCTTTAGCTCACTCCACCACCCCAGTTCAGACATGGCCATATGCAAATCAGTCTTACCCTGTGCCTCATGGGAACAGTCCATAAAAACGGATGCAGGGCACGACGCACAGCGGACGCGCTTGAGTCCACCCAGGAGATTGAATTCTCATCTGTAAACCTGATTTTGTAGCACAAGGAGCGCCTGGTAAAGGGCTCCCTTATTGATATTGAATTTGTAATTGAATTGTATGTAACGCTAGAAGTTAAAGCGCCTTTTATCTTTTTTAATTCATTCACATGGTAGAGCACTTCACATTCCACCTGCACACGCTGCTCCTTTGCTCTCTGTTGGGTGCCACCCTGGTCCACCATGGATTGTTCAGATTGTGTGGAGGGAGTGGACACCTACCGTAAGTTACCTAGAGTATAGTTGCGGTGAACACTAGATTGGGGACGGTTGCCCACGGTCGGAGGGCAGCCCGGCAAAGAACTTAGGGGTATGGTTCAGTGAAGATCTCCGGTTCTCTGAACATATCAAAAAACTTACTGGTGCCTGTCTTGGCATACTTAAGACTTTGAGAAAGTTTTTTCCTATGCTACCGCAACCAGCAAAGGAAATGGTGGCCCGGGCACTTATCCTTTCTAGGCTCGATTTATGCTAATGCTTTATTCATTGGCATCCCTGGCTACCTGACGAATAAACTTCAATTGATTCAAAATGCGGTGGCCAGACTTCTATTTAACATCTCTAAGCGATCCAGTGTGAGGCTACTTCAACGTGACCTACACTGGCTTCCTGTGGCTCAGCGGGTCCAGTTGAAGGCCCTGACCATGGCCCATAGTGCCCTGCATGATTTGGGACCATCCTATATTAAGAAGCGCGTGGACTTTTACAATCCTGGCCGCTCGCTACGCTCTGCCTCTCTTCGACTGCTGTTTACTCCCCGGTTCCGTTGCTCTCGGATGGGCAGCCAGTCGTGGTCGGTAAAGGAGGCCACTTTATGGAACAGCCTTCCCGACGTACTGCGACATACTCAGGATTTCCACATCTTCAAGAAAATACTTAAAACTCATCTTTTTAACCCACCCATCTAATTAACTTGCTCTCTTGGTCTCAGTCTGTCCGCGCCAGGATACTCCTGAGTAATTGTGCGCGCTACAAATCATATATAACATATAACATAGCAGTTCAGCTGCCTCCATAAAAACGGATGCAGGGCACGACACGCAGTAGGCGCGCTGCTGGTGCGCCTAAGGCAAGCCCATCTGTGCCTGGACGTCGCCAGGAGCCAGAACCCCTGCCGGTTTTACTTTAGATCGGGCTAATGAGACAACCATTCCTCAGAAATACTCAAGCCAAGAGTTAGTACGAATTAGAGATAGGTATCTCTCTCATATACCAGCCAGCAGAGCCTGCACCCCTTCAATAATTTCAGAAGGGCCTTTCTCTTGTAGGACCTACAGATTTCAAAGCGCAGTGCCTGCAGAGCCCCAAACCAATGTAATCATTGCAACCTCGTCCGACTGAGATATCAGGCCATTCCAGGTTACCAGCGAACAGAAAGATCCCCTGCAACACACCCATCAAAATAACAGAGGCTGGAATTGCTTTCTGGCTAACGTCCGATCCCTAACCAAACATCTGGGATCTGTTATCCTCCACTCTCCTTCATATCAGGTTTCTGACTGAAACCTGGACGTAGCCTCACTCCAATCCCGAAATGGCTGTTGTGCTTCCTGAGGGCTACCACATTCAAAGACTGGATATACCCCACAAAGTAGGAGGAGGATTAACTATCATATACAAAGACCCTATTAAAATCTCCATTATTGACCAGCAATGCAACAACACCATGGAGATACTAATTTTTAGAGTTGACCTGCACCCTCAACTCAGCTGGAAAGGAGCTCTTATATACCGACCTCCAGAACCTCTTTCCAATTTTTCCTCTCAACTAATGGAGCTTATCTCACCCCATGTGATCTCTACTAAGAATTTCCTATTATTGGGAGATTTCAATGTGCACAGTGAAAATACTGCAAACAAAGAAGCTTCAACATTATTGACAGACCTAGCCACGCTTGAACTAACTAAAATAAACAATGATCCCACCCACCTGGCTGGACACACGTTGGACCTAATTCTAACTAACTCCCCCAACATAACTTATGGAGCTACTTGTCCCCTGACCTGGTCAGATCACTCTTTGATCGACTTTCTAATCAGAGGCCAAAAAGGAAACACAGCCTCTAAAACAAATCCCGCTAGGAAACAGACAATGGTATAAAATTACACCCACAAACTTCCATCAAGCTTTCACACCACCCAGAACTCTGAATTCGACAGCACAGAGGAACGTCTATCTTCCTTAACTACTAGTATGCTATCCAATATTGACCGCCTACCCCACTGAAACTACAACCGACTAGCAACATACCACAAAAACTTTGAATTTGCACGGAAATGACACATTGCACTCCAAATCGAAAAAGCAAAAAATTCCCTGCGCACATTGTTCCAGGTATTAAAATCATTTACCAATCCAAGGGTATGTAACACTGAAGACGCCCCTTATCAAACTCTCTGCGGCAATAGTGCAAAGCCTCTCTCTCAGAAAATAGAAAACATACCAAAAGATTACCTCAGTCACCTATCCCCAGTCAGGTTCTAGCATCGATCCTCCCTTAATCACACCTGACTCCTTAACTCTAGAAATCTTTCCAACTCTTACGACGATTGAAGTAGATGTTCTCTTAAGAACAATCAAATCAGGGTTTCCACTTGACCCTATACCTGCTAAGACCACTGCCATGCTATCTAAAACACTTCCTGCTCCCATCTGCTCACTCCTTAATAGTTCCATGGAGGAAGGCTGCCTCCCCCTTGAGTGGAAAGCTGTTCAGATCATCCCCATTAGGAAAGCCCCTAAAGCCGCTCCGGAAGATGTTGCGAATTATCGTCCCATCTCTCTGCTCCCATTACACAGCAAACTCTTAGAAAAGCACATAAACAAAGACTTATCCGAGTTTGTCAATCCTCTTATCATCTTGACCACTCACAATCCGGATTTCGACCTAGGTACAGCACTGAGTCGGAGCTGGTGGAAGTCACTGATAACATCCGAATGCTAGTGGACAATGGTCAGGCAGTACTTTTGGTGCTGCTTGACTTGTCTGCCGCTTTCGATACCATCTCCCACCAGATCCTGCTCAAATGTCTTGAGGACATAGGCATCCAGGGTAAAGCCTTGAAATGGTTGACCAACTTCCTAACCGATAGAACTCAAACCATCCATCGGTTCTTTTCGCTCACAGACCACCATAGTGACCAAAGGGGTCCTGCAGGGCTCTTGTTTGAGCCCTACATTATTTAACATCTATATTTACCCCCCTTGGGTGGGCTACTGAGGAAATTGGGCTTCATTCCCATCTCTTACGCCGATGACACACGACTTCTCCTCTCCTTTGATAAAACAGACCCTAACATTCAATCCACCTTCTCAGAAGGGATAAAAGGCATTGCGCATTGGATGAGCGAGAACTTCCTTCCACTGAATAATGAAACATCTGAAAATATGTTGTTCGGAGAAGCAACAGTGAGATGGTCCCCCAGCTGGTGGCCTGGGGAATTAGGATTAGCCCCTTTCCCTAAGCAGGTGGTGAAAAATCTAGGAGTGCGATTAGAAGAGCATGTGAACATTACAGCCGAAACATGCTTTCACACACTCGGCCTCCTCCAAAGGGTTTTCCCTCTCCTGCTACTAGCCACTCGTAAAACCCTAATGCAGGGCTTTGATCATCAG
The DNA here is from genome assembly GCF_964263255.1 of Lissotriton vulgaris. Lineage (NCBI taxonomy): Eukaryota > Metazoa > Chordata > Amphibia > Caudata > Salamandridae > Lissotriton > Lissotriton vulgaris. Next base: position 430,452,914 of record NC_141695.1, on the reverse strand, counting down.
CCGCCTGGATTATTGCAATGCCCTGCTGATTTCTGCAAAAGAAACGTCCCTTAAAAAACTACAAATAGTCCTAAACATTGCAGCACGTTTGGTGAGCAATGCCACCCCTAGAACCGTATCTATCCAGCTACTCTGAAAACTTCACTGGATTCCAGTAAAAAAAAGAATTATGTTTAAAGTTCGTTGTATGGTGTACAAATCCCTAAACAGCATGGGCCCAAGCTGTCTGACAGAAAAGCTGGTCAGATACACACTGTCCAGGCCCCTGCGGTTGAGTACCTAGCGCTCCTCCACATCCCGCGCTTCAAATTAGCCCGCATGGGCGGCAAAGCCTTCTCCCATCTGGCCCGCGCTACTGGAACCAACTCCTCATCCAGTTGCGCCTATGTACTAACTTCCTGGCCTTTCGAAAACTTCTGAAAACTTCACTGTTCTGAATTTCTCCCTTGGTCTGTCCATGAGCAGTCACAGCGCGGAGATACCCAGATGGGGGTGATTCGGGCGCTCTGCAAATCACACAAATAAATAAATAAAAATTATTCCAGTTACCATGAACTACGTGTTAGAAACTCCTTTCAGTGTGTGATTGTTTTCTAAGGCCACCTGAGAACAACTCTAAAATACAATGAGCGATGTTGTGAATTCTATATCATCCTGCCAAGTCCATCATTACCAATAGTGCAGAGTAGTATTTTCACATACTTTTCAGTGATAAGAGTCTTCATGACTGCATGTGTTACCAGGGCCCTCATTACAAGCAGTGCTTAGAGGTATTACTTTCAGTCATGATACCTTTTGGCACCATTACAAATGTTACCAAGTGTGGAAGTATTGGGTGGTACTACTGGTAATACCATACTCTGTATTACCAACTGCTTTACCAGCCACAAATCTTACCTGTTGACATCAGGTAAAGTGTGTAACAGGAAAAAGGCCAGGACATTTGGGATATATATAATATATAGTGTAAAGGACTTGGTAATACCAGGCAAGATGTTACACCCCGTTTTGCACTCGTACTTGGAATGGGTACTAAATGAGTTCGTCATAACATCAGGTAGTGATAATACCAGGCCCACTTTACTGACCAACTCTTCATAAGGCCCAGACCCTCTAAATAATGCTCATGGCAGTCTTCAGTGCCTTCCCAAAAATGTGTGAGGATTTTTGACAAAACCATTTGTTCATCGAAACAACAAAAATATTATTTTAGAAGTTTGTTTGAACTCCTACCTAACCAAACAAATGTGCAGAATCTGTAACATAACACCATGCAGTTCAGTATATTAAAATGTCGGAAGGTACACACAGTATATTTATTAACCCCACATCTATCGTCATTTCTCAAACCCAGTTTGAATATGTTTACTTATCAGTTTTTACGGAACGACTATTGCTGAATGAGTAATATACACCTAGTCTTCTGAAGTACGAAAGTTCATGCTCAGGCCATCAAACCAGAAATGAGCTCTTTTGAGTGTACGCCAAAATCAAGGAGAACAGTCTTATTTCAGAAAAAGCCGAAACTGATGTTTTTTCGGTGTCTTCTGCAGGACCCGAAGAGGAGTTTTGGGCCCTCCATTGATATGGTAGTGGTGCCAGAAAGCAGTTTCTGCTCCTCGGAAGGATTGACTTGGAAATGCACTTTTGTTTGGAAAATACAGATTTTCATGCCAACATTTCAGAGCTCTAGGGATGCGATCTGTAAGTTCTGGCCGCAGTTCCGCATTATTTTACTGTAAGTTCTCGGAACCCTAATGAAATACTTGCATTCGAGAAGAAACATGATAAGTTGTGTTAGTCTGGAAATTTTGACTGGAATTCATCTATGGGTGATGTTTTACAAAAATATATGCATTTTCAGAAATCTGTGTGTGTATAGTTGCGTGGTTTTGCTGCAACCCACTTCAGGAACTTATATAAAACTTATGGTACTTTTGTGATCTATACAAAACCTCATTTTGAGTAAAAAAGTAGTGTAAACTCTGACAAAATGCTGCTTTTGTGGCAGAAAACTCCCCCCCACAAAATCTACTTTTGTGGGAGAATTCTCTTTCAAAAATTGGTTTTGTTGGCTATTTGACATGCTGGCAGATGTGCACAACTCCTGCAGACTTCACAAAGTTGTGAAACGAAAGACTTTGCAGAACTTTGCTGGTAAAATGTAAACTGTTCACAGAGAGTGGCAGTTGTAGTTGAGTGGTAAACAGTTTGCTAACTTCAGTTTTCTTTTTCTTCCCCTTGTTGTCATTTCAGGACTTTTACATTTTTCACACGGCGAAGAATAGAGTGACGGCGGGTGCTGATGGCTCGATCCCCAAACCCACACTGCCTCTGCTCCGAGCGTTTCTTCTATTCAGAACTGACTGCTTTTGCCAACTTCCTTGAGATGGAAAACATTGGACCTTCTTGGCTACTAAGACTTCAGATGGTTCGGTTAGTTCACTGTTCTGCAGACCACAAGCTGTCCTGGTAGAATGAGATGTAATGAGGCAGAGTGTATGGTAGTAACCCCCCACCACCCCCCGGATTAAGTTGCCCATATTTGCACCATGATATGCTTCCTCTATGGATGGCGCCAACTTCAACAATGTATCCTTAACTTGATCCCTGGAGAGCATTTGTTGGGACGCTTCATCAGTGCTGGAGGTTCATGGTGAAAGTCACACTGCCCATCTTGCGGACCGTGGACACTGGAAGCCCTGCCACGCATCAACTGAGACGCTGCCGCAAACTCCCTGTAGAGCCCCACATTGGCAAGGCCAACCACTTACATCAGGACCTTCCGCAAACCTTTAACTCCATGGACCTCTGCAGCAAAGGTTGCCTTGCACCGCAGACACCATTCCTCAATCTCTGCACTCTGGGATACTTTCTCTCCTTGTGTTTGTTACTGTAGAAACATGAGATGGAGGCAGCAGACTTTTAAATAGGTGGATTCAATGTTGCTTTTTTTTAGGAGACTGTATTTTTATTTGTTTTGCTTTCCTATTTTTCTCCATTTCATTTCTGTGCTCGGACACTGCCCATTAATCGGTGGAGGCTGCATTTTTCGCTAGCACAAGCAAGGTCATTTCCTTTCAGGTCTGAACGTTTGAGCAAGTGATTGAGTGTCTTTGTGGCAGAGATGGGCACGATGTAATTTGCATCCTATATTCATCCATAATCTCATCTGTCCCAATGCCGAATCAAAAAAGCATATATATTTTTCTCTATCTAGAACAATTGTGTGCGTTTCCTGAGTTGATGTGGCATTTGTGACCATTGTGGGTTAGGTAGGCAGGCGTGGAGTAGGTAGTCACGTTTCTTTTTGGGATTAGATCCAGGAAGATACTAGGCAATCTGGTAGGCCTCCCATGTTTAGTGCTCACCTCGTATGTTTACAGAGATACTTTTGAAAGGTTTCATCTCTTCCACCTCCGTCCTTTCCATCTTCAGAACTGTAAACTGGCCCAGCAAACGAGGGAGATTTTCAGCCGCCAGCATTTACAGAGCACTTTTTGGAGGTGAAGGTGAGTGCATGTCCCAGGCAGCTGCTTAATGCGACTGGCAGAACATGCTGGGATACAGGACAGACACCCTTCTCGTACGGGGCAGCAGGAACCCGCGCATTTCATGTCCGTGTGCTTTCTTACTGCCAACGTTTTCTCACTTCTTTTTTTTTAAACAAATAAATTTAATGACATGCTTTACGAGTCATCGAATTGAGTGTATTTTTTAAAAAAAAACGTTGTCAGAGCAAAAGGGCAAATCTAAAACCATTTAATTGAGACGTTAATACAACGAGTTTTGTGAGTGGGGAAACACAACGCACGGAGTAGACATCACCCCTCTGAGCGGGGTGTAGTAATCGAAGTGTAGCGGTATAACAGGATGGTGTCTTGTGTGCTCAGAGGGCCAGAAACAGAAAATTCAATCTATGCAAATATGTTACTACGTTATGTAATTACACCAAGATGTACAGATTGTTTTAGATATTGAACAGGAAACCATCACCAAGGCGAGAAAAAAACCTTATCAAAGGCTCTAAGCATACTCCTTACAAAGCACAAGCTCGGCCTTGATACCCATTTACCAACCCATATGCAGGCAGCAGCCCTCCAGCTTTGAGTGTGACATGAATGATATTTGGACAGACTGCTTTTAAGCTAACAGCGGACCGCTTCGATTTCCTTGTATAAATGTAGTTCTGGTCTTACGCCTGCAGGTGGTGCCGCCTCATTTAAAATAAGCGACTGCACATGCATTTGAAATGTGCTTCCTTCATATTGTCCCTAAGTGAAACCATTACTAACACCTGGTTAGGCAACGGAGGGCGGGAGCGGGTTTGAGGCATGGATGTAGATGCAACAAATTGCCAGGGGCAACACAAGTGACATCTGCACGCTTTCACCCTGAACGACAACACAGGATTGACAATCCCTTGATCCACCTCTCCCCCCCCCCAATACTTCCTATTTGAAGGATGAAAGCAGGGGAGTAGCTAGAAACCGAAAATACCCCCCAATTTTATTCAAACCTCTAAAGACATCAAATGAGAGAAACGGTGAGCCGAACAGTTCTCATATTAGATCTCTTTACCTCTACATCCTACAATCAATCCATTTATCCTCCCACCCTTCTATCCATCTACTCCTGGATCCTTTGCCCCATCCTTTAATTTATCGACATTTCTTCCACCCATCAATCCATTCATGTATTCATCCATTATTTCGCTCATCCCTCCTTTCACTCATCTATCCATCATTCTTTTCACCATTCCATCCATTCAATGATCATTCCCAGCACATATCCATTATCCATCCTTTCACTCTTCCATTCATTTTTTTTTTTAAAATATATTTTTATTGCAGGAATTAGCAAATTGTTACATATACGACCAGCAGTATAAATCCAATAAAATCAATGAACTGCATCCCACCATCCCCCAGCAGCATGTACTCGTATACAGCCATTCAGCCCACAACCCAAAGGTCGGGCGGCAAAATCCAATGGGGGCTCAGCAGGAAAGCAAAGCTGGTCCGGATAATCCACTGTCCGTCATCTGCTTTTCTAAACAAGCCTATAAAACCCCAAAGAAAACCCCTCCCATAAAACACTATAACCCAAATAATCCCTACCCAACCCAACCCCGCCATCAGTGTATGGTAGCAGCCGCAGTAGGATTCATGAGAGGACCCATGAGGAGAGTATCAGAACATGAATTGCAATCGCCTATCGGGACTCGGGGCGCGCTGCTCCCTCACTGTCAGTGTCGCTGGGGGCGCAATAGTCCCTGAGGGCCTGCACTAATGTCTCCCATTCTAGCGCTGCCTCCTGTGCCTTCTCGTTATGCTGTCTCCCAGCTAGTTGGTATCTCCGCGTGCTTTCTCCCGCTGCCCACTTCAAGAGTTCGCTGTGCCACCTGCTCCCAGTCGGACCAGTTCACTCTTCCATTCATTTAAGCTATCAGCCGATTGTTCAACTTTGCATCCATCGACTCATCTGTTTAACTTCTACCCTTCCTTCCAACCTTTTGTTAATTGATAATTTCACCCCTTAATTCAAGCTTTCACCCTTCCACCGTTCATCCGTGCACCCTTTCTTTCTTTCACTTCTCCTTTCACTTTTCCCTCCTTACTTTTATATTTAATTCCTTGTTTCCTTCTCTTTACTTTTCTTTTCAACCTTCACGCCTTCCTCCTTTCTATTTCTTAGCTACCAAAATATTTCTTTTTTTTCAAACTTTCAAAAAATCTTATTTCAACCCCTTTCCTCACGTGCCCCCACTCACTCTGCTTTCTGGTAATTTTGTTTTTAGGATTATGTTTTCATAATTTCTTGTTCCCTCTCCTTTCCAGAACTTGCCACCCCTAGCAGTTCTTGACCTGCAACTCAGCCCTGCCCTTCCCATAGATCGTTTTATGAGTCTTTGCAGGCATAAGAGGCCAGCTATAAAAACAATCAATATTTATGTGGGACGCAAATTAGAAGGCCATGGGGTGCATTGTCTACCCCCACTTAAGCGGGGGTTCCCTAGCCACTGGATGAAAGTAACATGATATACCTTTTGACCCTGAATGACCTCGTAGTGCTGCCACTCTGAGCCTCTTCTCAGCAGCCTCCTCTTTGCTGCTGAGGGGTTTGGAGAAGCTCCAAGGGTGGAAACCATCGCAGGTAAACTTCCAGAGACTAGGCGACACATGGGCCGTACCAATGGTAATCTAGCAAACCGTGAGTAGCATCTGATACCCCAGGCCTACACAGAGGGGAGAGGACGTCTTAATGTCACCCAATCATGGGTTTGGGAAGCGCAGCTACTCACCTGAAAGGGTCTCAAGGCGCTAAGGGGGAGGGAGGGGGGGGGGAAGAGGGGATGGGCACGCAGCTCCTGAGTGATCAAGGTTATTCTCCGAAGAGCCAGGTCTTTAGGTCCTTCAAGAACTTGGAGAGTGTAGGTGTCTGTCGGAGGTGGAGAGGGAGGGTATTCCATGCCGTGGCCACGAGGAGGCAGAAGGAGCTTCCTCCTATTCTGAACTTCTTGATGCGTGATAACGTCGCAAGAGAGAGCTGGGCTGAGCGGAGTGATCTTTGGGGTATGTGGAACGTGAGGCGGTGGTTCATGTATGTGGGTCCCATCTTCCAGAGGGCCTTGTGGGCATGGGCGAGAAGCTTGAAGGGGATTCTCTTCTCGACAGGGAGCCAGTGTAGTGACTGTAGGTGTTGGCTGATGCGGTTGAGGACTAGTCTGGCGGCAGCATTCTAGACGTACTGGAGTTTCCAGGTGCGGTTCTTGTTGATACCAGCGTAGAGTGTGTTGCCGTAGTCTAGTCTGCTGCTGATGAGGGTGAGGGCAACGGTTTTTCTGTGTTCGAAGGGAATCCAGTTGAAGGTCTTCCAGAGTAGGCGGAGGGTGTGGTAGCAGGGGGAGGTGACTCGTTGATCTGGTGGTCCATTTTGAGTTCGGAGTTCAAGATGATTCTGAGGTTGCGTGCGTGGTCTGTGGGGGACGGAGAGTTCCGAGGGTGGGGGATACCAGGTGTCATTCCAGGCATCTGGGTGTGGGCCCATGATGAGCACTTCTTTTTGTCTGTGTTGAGTTGTAGGTAGCTGTTCGTCATCCACCTGGCATCTGCTTCCATTCCTTCTTGAAGTTGTGTTTGGAGATGTTGGTTTTTGGATAGGGAGAGGATGAGTTGGGTATCATCTGCGTATGATACTATGTTGAGTCAGTGTGATCTGACGATGGATGTTAGTGGGGCCAAGTAGATGTTGAACAGGGTGCGGCTGATGGAGGATCCTTGGGGACCTCCGCTGGTGGTTGTTGTGGGTTCCGAGAGGAAAGGAGGGAGTCTGACCCTCTGTGTTCTGCCAGAGAGGAATGAGGGGATCCAATCAAGGGCCTTTTTCCGGATTCCTGCATCGTGGAGCCTGCTGGCTAGGGTGTGGTGTGAGACTGTGTCGAAGGTGGCAGACAGGTCCAGGAGACTGAGGGCCACAATCTCTCCTCTGTCAAGGAGGGAGCGGATGTCGTCTGTTGCAGCGAGAAGGGCGGTCTCACTGCTGTGATTCTTCCTGAAGCCTGATCGGAGGGGTCGAGGATGTTGTTTTCCTCTATGAAGGAGGCGGTCTCGAAGGAGCGGTTGATGACTCGTTGAAGCTCGGGATGATGATGTCTGTGGCAGATGTGGGGGTGGTTTGGGGTCCGTGGGGGGCCCAGAGAGGGTTGTCTTCATATTCTTTAGGGTGTCTTCAATGCTGAGGGGGGCAGCTGTCCAGTGTCGACTGCTTTGTGTGTGGAGCTGTGAGTGTGGGTTCCTCATGAGGGTTGTTGTCGTCAAAGTTGTCGTAAATGGTCTTAATTTTGTGATGGAAGAAGGCACCGAGTCAGTCGCAAAGGTCCTGGGAGGGTGGGATGTCAGTAGTCTCACTGTTGAGCGAACTCTTTGATGATGCCGAAGAGTTCCTTGTTGTGTGCGCGGGTCGAGATTCTGTCCTCAGGAGCTTTCTTCCTCCAGTGTCTGAGTTTGTGGTGGGCGGTGGTGGCTGCTCTGAAGTTCTTGAGGTCGGCTGGGGTTTTTGAGTTCCTCCATAGCTTTTCGAGGCATATGCAGGTCCATCTGGATTCTCGGATTACAGTGGAGAACCAGCTGGCTTTCTTGGTGTGTGGGTTGGATGTTTTCTTGAGGAGGCAATGGTGTTGGCACAGCTGGTGATCCAGTTGTGTAGGGTACTGGCGGCGGTGATTGGGTCATGGTCTGTGCTGGTTGGAGCAGAGCTACTGAGGGAGGCAGTGAGCTGGTCGTCAGATCTTGTTCCAATTCCTGCGCTGGATGTGGTGTGTGCGTCTCCAGGAGATATTTGTTTTGAAGGTCGAGTGGACACAGCAGTGGTCTGTCCATAGGAGTTCGGAGGTGTGGCTGAAGGTGATGGAGTTTCCTGCTGTGAATGTGAGTTTAAGGGTGCGTCCTGCTGAGTGTGTTGGTTCCGGTATGATCCGTTTCAGTCCAATGTTTTGGAGGTTGTCTAGGAGGAAGGTGGAGTTGGAGTCTTGGCGGCTGTAGAGGTGGAAGTTGAGGGCTCCCAGCAAGGTGCAGTCGGTCGAGGTGATGGCTTGTGGGAGATGTCTGTTATGGAGTCGGAGATTGGTGCGTGGGGTCCTGGGGGTCTGTAGATGAAGGTGCCTCAGAGGGTGGTGGAAGGGTTGGTCTGTATCTTGAAGTGGAGGTGTTCTATCAGGTCTGTGGGCCCATCTGTGTAGGTGCTCAGCTGAAGGTTGGCCTATGAACAATGGCAATGCCTCCCCCGGGTTATTGGGACGGTCCTTCAGTTGATCTTGCCGCCTTCGGGATGGCGATTGCGATGTCAGGTCCTGAGGCGGAGTTCATCCAGGTTTCGGGAAGGAGACAGCAGGGGTGGTGCTGTCGAGGAGGTCCCAGGTTTCCATGGCATGTCTGTGGAGGGAGCAGACATTGAGGAGGATGCATTGCAGGGTTTGGGGTGTAGTGGAGTTGTTGCTGGACGGTGGAGGTGGGTCCTGGGTCTCGGTGAAGGAGTGGTGGCAGTGTCAGCAGGTAAAGGGTCTGTGGGTGTCGAGAGGTGAAGAGAGCCTGCAGTTGTTGTTCTTGCCGATGTTGAGAGCATAGAGGTCCGAGGAGCTTTAGCGCTGGTGGGTTGGAGGACCAGGGCTCCTGACGCTGGTTGGGGCGGATGGGTTGCTGACACCCATTTGAGATTTCAGCAAATCCCTGGTACGGCAACAAGTCACCCAGGCAGCAATGAAGCAGGTCAGTGAGTCAGGGCAGTGCGCTGAAGGGAGGGCAGTGGTCGCGAGATGTGTTTCATGAAAGTAATTCCCCTAGCCCCTCACTTGTCTTATAGCCTGCATGTACCCTCCATCCACCAAGTGATTAATTTGGGTTGGGAAGACCGGCAATAATTTGTGGGGACTGGCACTTATTTTTCCTCATCAGACTTTCATTCAGAGCAGGACAGAACAAGCACTGGCGTTGCCAATAGGTCTCGCAGTAGGAAAGTTGGAGCTATTGGTTTTGTAAATGACATTTTATATTTATATATCGTTATTGGCATTGTCAATAACAATATATAAATATAAAATGTCATTTACAAAACCAATAGCTCCAACTTTCCAAATGCGAAACCTATTGGCAAAGCCAGTGCTTGTTTTCTTTGCTTAACGACTTAAAATAGCCATAAAAATAAAGTATAGCTGAAAAAGAGGAAGAAAAATGCACGTTAAAAGTGTATATACAAGCAAGCAAAAGAAACATGGGCAGAAGTGTTAGTGAACGAGAACCCTGCACAAATTAACACCAATGTAACGTTTAAAAAAGGTCTAAAACTGTATTTGCACCTTCTTATTTTCATAATGCTTGCCAGACCACTTATGTTTTTTCACGGGTGGGAGGCAGCACGGAGGGTATTTACCATGTAAATTTTTACCGAGTGCATCTGCACTTTTTTTGTTGTTGTTGTTCTCGTGGTGGGGGATAAAGCATCATGAACATTGGGCTGTGGTGATAAAGCGACACAGACAACAAGGGGCTGGAGAAGACAAAGCATTGTGGACAAAGAGGACTGGGAGGAGATAAAGCAACACAAACAACCAGCAAGTGTGGGTGGGGATAAATCAAAATGAACAACAGGGGAGGTGGAGGGGGGATAGAGCAACACAAACAACGGGAGTTGGGAGAGGGATAAAGCCACACAAAAAAGGAAATAGTACCCGATTCCCATCACTTGCAGCGGAAGGACAGACACTAATCAAACTAAATCATCTAGTACTTGGCCCGTGCTCCAAACGAAAGAACAGTAAGTTTTGGTTGATTAGGAAGCTGCAAATACGACTGACCAAGCCAACGATTGGTAAGCAATGGATGGGCCTTTTATTGTAAACAATACTTCTCGCAGTAGGTGAGACCTAACCTGTGTCGGAGCAGCTCTGGGAGCAAGGAAACTGTGACAGGCGGCATTTACAGCAATGGTGCTCTTCCAATGCATAATGAGCAATTGTCGGACAGATGCCCCAAAGACAGGTGGCAGAGGTGATCCATCGGGCACCATGTATTTAATATGCTTGAGTGTGGCCACATTGGCATAGCATCCCCTATTTCAGGTTGTCCAGAAATGCAGAACAAAAAGCAAATATGTTAATTCAATCCTCCTTATTTTGCTCTAACCTGAGAGCAAACACCACAAGGATAAACCGAAAACCTGGCACTAGACATAAGATCAAGTTCTGTGACTATACAAAAAATTGGGAGAAGCCCTTTGATGTGCTGTGCGGCAGTGAAAAAATGCAATTAGGAGGGAGGGAGGGAGGCTGATGCGTGTGCTTGTTTGGTCACGTGATTCACGTGAACTTAAAGAAAACCGCACGAATGAAACCCTTGGTTTGACGAGCATTTTGAGGACTTGAATTCTCGCTCCGCTCAATGCGCTTGCGCGCATTGATAGGTCGCGAGACCTAAAAAACGCATACAAGGGACGAGAAAGAGGACAACAAAAAGAAAAAACTGTGTTAATGGGATGAAGAACAGCCTGCAAGAGGGAGATAAAAGGACAGGGAGTGTCTGGCAATGGATGAAAGAGGTATGAGATCGGATCAAGACTATTGGATCAGTACCCCTGACATTTGTAGGGACTGCTGCGGGCTTCTGACCAAAACTTTGGACCAGGCACATATGTGTATGTAGGTATATATATATGTTTTTACACATTAAGCACTGCCATTGACCCCACAGTGTCAAGGCTGTTGCGTTCCACTAAACATGTGCTCGGTGCACTCTATTAGCTTTGTAAGTTTAGAAACTTAGCTTCTGTTTTCCACCAGCAGCACAGTATGTTACTTGCGCGCTTCCTGACAGTTTACACAGGCCCCCTCTTACGACACCGCCCTCTACCCGCCACAAAATCGTGTAAAGAGTTTGTCTCTCAATAGGCAGGCAAGCAAACAAGCATTGGCAAAACTAAAAGGCTTCACCTACGCGATATCCATCTCTTAATTTTTTTTTTACATGTCGCACAGTTGAGCTGCTGTGCAACACGGCTTAAACAAAAAAGAAATACGTGCTATGATTGGGTCAATGCTGGCTGCGTCACATTGCATTTTTTCCCCTTTAAGCCATGTTGCACCATGTAAAAAAAACGTTGACGAAGCAAGTAGATTTCGCATAGGTGAAACCTGTTGGCTTTGCCAATGCTTGTTGTGCTGGGTAGGAAGAGACAGGAGATAAGCAAGAAAGCAGCCGGGGGAGGGAATGGAGAGATGTGGGAGAAAGACTAAGCAAGGATGGTGGAGGGTTAGATGGGGAAGAAAAGAAATGTGGCTGGAGAGGGAAAAAGAGATAAGAACGTTGTGTTCTAAACGTGCAGTTATACTGCAATCTGTGCGGTGCTACCTGCATGTTTCGTGTCCTTAAACGTCAACAACTGTCCTCAACACAATCAAAAATAGAAGAAAATAAGATGCACGTGGGAAGACCACCCAGTGACCTGAAGCAGTCTGATGTCACTGGGACTTGTAATGTATGGAGCAAGCATCAGCTTGCAGTGCCCGCTGGAGAAGGATCTCGGTCTCAAATACAAATAGTACTGTAAATGCTCTATAGTGCATCTCTGCATGTGATCAATAAATCACTAGCTTGAGAAAATATTATGGGTTTCGAAACCTAGAGATAGCGCTATGCCTCTGCCAAAGTAAACGGTGCCAGGCTGTCCCTGAAAGCATTGTGGGGAGGGATTAGGGAAACTGTATTTGATGCTGAGCTTACCAGTGGAATGTGGCACATTCCTCTTGCCGAAGTTTAAAAAATGATCGATGATTATAAACCCCCTGGAGCCTGACAGGACGTGCCCGGCTACGGGACAACCTCCGAAGCACCCCGTTACTAAGTACTTTCTATAGCGCAAACTTGAAGCGACTGTATTGGAGTGCTGAACATGAGCACCAATTGCATCACAGCTGGACACATTTATTTTTAGGCACGGGGAGATAAAGTGATTTGCCCAGTGTCACATGATGTTGAGTCTCTCTCCGAGACTCGAACTCGGTTCTCCAGCTTCTGAGTCGCCGTTTTAACCATTACACAACATTCTCTTCCTTGCTACCTCGGAAGGTTAGATGCAATCCTAGGTACCACTTGAGACAAACAGGAGGCAGTGAGTTGTCGATATTGTGTTGTCGTGTATGGCGCAACACCTGCAGTAAACGCACATTGAAACAAGAAAATGACAAGCATTGGAAAACCCTCCAATAGCAAATGCACTTGTATGGAGTGCTAGATGGCAAATAAAACAAGTATCACGGGAGATGGGAGGAAGTGGAGTAGTGGCCAGAGCTGCTGCCGCCGCGGGTGCTGGGGATTTCGGTTCGAGTCTCAACAGCACAACATTTAGAGTCTGGCAAAATTACTTTATCTCTCCCGGTGATAAATTGTGCTATATAAATCTGCTAATTGAATTTACAGTATCACGCAAGCTGAAAAATCAGAAGGAGCCAAAACTCTATGGAAATATTGTTCCAACAAGGTGGACGTTAACAGTATTTTTGTTATGAGAAGCAGATGATGAACAAACATTGGTAAATGCAGGAAAATATGCTACAGCCAATAGAAATGGAGTAAAATAAAGTACCAAGCACAGGAACCAATACAAAGTCAGGAATGTGAGGGGGCGGGTTGAAAGCCCCTTTTAAGATTTATATTAAAAACAATAGATTTCACAAGCACAGCTCTAGTGCTGTGCAGGCGAAACCTAAAAACACAGAGAACAGTGACCCGTACATGGAAACAGGGTGAGTAAAGTGGGATGGGGAGGGCTGCTATGGTGTTTAGTCTGAGCAGCCTCCACGCTTTTATGAATTCCGATTTGTAGGTCATTTGAGGAGTGACCGTTATACATCCCCATCTAATCCAACCCTAGTCCACCCAGAGGTTTTATTACATATAGGACCTGTTTTCATTATACCTGAAGCTCTCAACCCCTGATTGTATCACAGGAGACTGCGAGCAGTGTCCCTTCTAGCTACCACACAGATGGCCAGGCATACTTGTTCACTGTGCGCGTTGGGGCAGCACACGAGTAGTGAAGATTTTTCCATTGGGTGCATTTTGTTCCCAAGCCACTTCTGTCCTTTTAGTCCTCTTTTTTATTGCACTCTCTCCATATTAATATGGAATATCTTCGTGTTTACTCTTCGATCCTTATATTAAATATCCTAATTTTTATCCTCGCAGGTTTCCGTAATGATATTCCTGCTTTTCATCTTTGGCTGATTTTTGTCTACGTTTTCTTAATTTTCTTTTTCTTGTCCTTTCTTCTAATAGCTTCTACATCAGAGCAAGACCTCTGACCTCCTGGTCAGAGACCTGCTCTTTCCCCCAGCAGCTCTGCTGTTTTGCCGCTGAACTCAGCTCACCTTAGCTGGTAGGTGTTCAAGGCCCTGCTCCACATGCAGGCTCCTGCCTGTGCCTCTTCCCTGGTGGTTTCGTGGGAGAGCCTTGCTCTTCTACTGGTCGGCTGTTGCCTGTCATGTGTCTGTGCTCGTTTTTCTGTTTGTTCTCTGTCTTTTGTTTTTATGCCTCTAAATTGTCTTTTCTTATTCTGTTATATTATTTTCTTATTCTGTTCTATTATTGCCTGTTTTTCTTTTCTTATTCTGTTGTATTATTGCCTGTTTGTACTGTTTTGCTTCGTACTTGTTCCCTTCATGCCCTTTCCTGCCGCTGCGACCCCTGCGGCCCCCCCTGCTGGTACCCGCCTCCCAGCTGCGCTTCTCTCCCCCTTCCCTATTTATTGGCGGCCACTGTGAGGGTGTGCGAGCAAGACCTCTGACCTCCTGATCAGTGACCAGCTCTCTCCCCCAGCATCTCCACTGTTGTGCCGTTGAACCCAGTTCACCTTAGCTGGTAGGTGTTCGAGGCCCACCTTCATCCGCTGGCTCCTGCCTGCGCCTCATCCCTTGTGATCCAGAGGGAGAGCCTTGCTCTACTGCTGCTGTCTGTCCTGTGTCTGTGCCCGTTTTTCTGTATGTTGTCTGTCTTTTTTGTTTTTGTCCCTTTAAATTTTGTGCCTGTAAATTGTCTTTTCTTAATGTGTTGTATTATTTTCTTATTCTGCGTTATTGCCTGTTTTTATTTTCTTATTCCATTGTATTATTGCCAGCTTGTACTGTTTTTCTTTGTACTTGCACATTTGTTGTGCTCTCCCTAACCTTTCCTACCGCTGCGGCTCCGACAGCCCCTCCCCCCTGCCAGTTCCCGCCTCCCAGCTGCGCTTTCTTTCCCTCTTTTTTATTTAATGGCTCCCACTACGCGTCTGCGCTGCTGGCGTGCCTCCGACCCGACCAGCGCCAGGGATGCTGATCTCTGACCACCTACCGCTATGACTCAGCTGCCCTCCTCACATTTAACCCCGGAAGGAACAACAACTGTCAGCTGCCCACACCAAACAACATCCATGGCCAGTATTCCGCCCTACACACCCCACAGCTGCTGCCCATACACCGTATGCCAACACCACCGAAGCCTTGAGGTGCATCCTCCTCAAAGTGCCCTCCCTGCACTGACAGGCTGTAGAGATCTGGGACCTCCTCCATACCTTCTCTCCAGATGTTGAATTCTTCACAGAAACTTGGACCAACTCCTCTTCTGCCCCCAACATTGCCACCGCCATCACTGCCTGATACAATATCCAGAGGAAGGACCGCCCCAACTGCCCAGGAGAACTTGCCATCGCACACTAGACCCCTCTGACTCACCACCTCCAGCTCGAGCGACAGTCCGCCCACCACCAAACACCTCCGCTTCCAGATCCAGAACGACCCTATGAGGCACCCTCGCCTACAGACCTCCCGGACCTTGGACCTCAAACCGCATTCAGCACCACCATCGCTGACCTCATCGCGCCCCACACCATCACCTCCATGACCTACATGCTCATTGGTGACCTCCACTTCCAACTCGGTAACCTCAGCGATCCCATCTCCGCCGCCCTCCTGAACAACCTTGCCAACCTCGGACTGAAACATCTCTTCACCACCTCCATCCACAAGTCAGGACACACCCTTGACTCCATCCACTTCAGCCACACCATGCAACCCCCCTGGATGGACCACCACTGCATTCACTTTCACGTCGACAATCCCACCACCCCCAAACTTACACTCCGCCCTCCACGAAGGAACTGGAGCAAGGTCACCAAGGAGCAGCTCAACTCCACCCTCAACCGCGATGCCCCCTCCACCCCGACCAATGCCAACCTCGCAGCCAGAGAACTCCACAGATGGATCACCAATTGCACAGACGAGCTCACACCCCTACGTAACCCCAACAGACAATGCCCCAGAAAGGCCACCTTGTTCACCGCCGACCTCCAAGAATCCAGATGCATCTGCAGACATCTCGAGAAGAACTGGAGAAACAGCAAATCCTCAGAAGACAGCACCACCTATAAGGACGCCATGACAAAATACCACCAACGCCTCAAAGCCATCAAAAGGTCCTTCATCCAGAACAAGATCCTCGCCAACTCCAGCAACTCTAAGGAACTCTTCAGCATCATCCAGGAATTCACCAAACCTCCCCCAGCAAAGCCACGGACCTCTGAAACAAGCTAGGCACCTACTTCCATCTGAAAATCAAGGGCCTCTACAACAACTTCAACAACCAGACACATGACTCCAAAACCACTGCCTCCTCCAGCAACGCCAATCAGACTACCATTACCTCCTGGACCCAGTCACTACCGAAGACACCGTAGCAACCATGAAAGGCATCAACTCAGGAGCCCCCATTGACGTCTTCCCCCTGCACATCTACTACAGAGCCACCACGCCATTGCACCAGTACTACGATGCACCATCAACGCCAACTTCGAAACTGGCATCTTTCCCGATGACCGGAAATGCCCATAAGACAGACCCCTACTTAAGAAACCCTCAGTAGATCCTACCTGTTAGACGGACCGGGAGGGTCGGCCGAGGATAAGGGGAGAGGTCTCCGGGGAGAGCCGTCTCCAGCGATCGTACAGACAAGTAACTTCCCCCCCACAGACGAACACCACACAAGGGTAAAGTTCAACGAGACTTTATAGGCAATTCTTTAAGGTTACGATGGAATGGTACAAGGAGGTCTGGACTCAGGGGTCCCCTCGGTTCTGGTCTCTGGCTTGGGAAAAGGGTAGCGGGACAGTCTTGTTACCAAAAGATGAAACTAGCTCTCAATCCTCGAGCTCGGCGTTCTAGATGACCGGGCCGCGGCGGAGCCAGCAGGTCCCGAGATGGACGAAGGAAACGACGGGTCGCGGCGGAGCCAGCAGGTCCCGATGAAGATGGTGAATGCAAACGGTCCGCGGCCACGCCAGCAGGTCCCGACGACGATGAAGGATATGAAGGTTACGAAGGTTGCGGCAGCGCCAGCAGGCAAGACGATGGTGCACGAGACAGAGCTATGGCAGCGCCAGTAGTCCGTCAAGGATGAGTTCTTCTCTGCGTCTCTCGACTCCAAGATACAACTGCCTTCCTGCTCTGGAGCTGCCCCAGTTATAGGGCTGGTGTTCTTTGATGTCCGGACCCTCGCACTTGGAGGTCGGGAGGTCCGGGATGAGGGAGTTCAGACACCCAGCAGGGGGGTGGAGCCAGCGCCCGGGGAGGCGATGGGCGAGCGGCACCTGGCGGGGGAGAGCCATCGACACCTCTTTCCCCCAGTGACTTGCCAAGTAGCCCGCTCACCTCCTGGGTGGATGGTGGTGCCGGGATGTCTGAGACCTGGCCAGGCCCAGGGTTGAGGTCGATCTGGGGCCAGGCGGCCTCGTGGTGGAGTGTCCAAGATGGCGCCCAGGATGGGCGCGCAGGCCGGCAGTGAATCAGGCCCACGAGGCCGACATGTTCGAGGGTAGGGGTCCCGGAGGGGACGGAGGACGTGTAATGGTGGTGTGTGGTACCTGCGTGACCGGGCTCGGGCCTGGTCGGGCCGGGGGAGAGTGGCCCTTCATGTGGCCTGTCCAACATGCGTCCCCCCCAGCTGAAGGCGGGGAGAGTCACCCATCCTCTTGGGGACTCTCCTCGTCGAGGCGGAAGAACCGGGACAGGCCATCCGCGTTGGCGTGATCTGGCCCAGGCCGATGTTCAACTGTGAAGTCCATCCCTTGGAGGGAGATGGACCAACGTAGTAACTTCGGGTTTTCTCCCCGCATCTGCATCAGCCACTGCAGGGGTCGGTGGTCGGTCTGCACCCGGAAGTGGGTGCCAAAGAGGTAGGGCCGGAGTTTCTTGAGGGCCCATACCACGGCGAAGGCCTCCCTCTCAATGGTGCTCCAGCGTTGTTCTCGTGGTAGGAGTCGCCTGCTGATGAAGGCCACTGGCTGATCAAGGCCTTCGGTGTTCACTTGAGACAGGACTGCCCCGATGCCATGGTCGGAGGCATCCGTCTGGACGACGAACTCCCGGCTGTAGTCGGGGGCCTGGAGCACAGGGGCGGAACACATGGCGGCTTTCAATTGTTCGAATGCTGTTTGACACTCTGGGGTCCAGTTGACTTCCTTGGGTTGATTTTTTGACGTGAGTTCCGTGAGGGGACCCACTATAGTACCATAGTCTTTCACGAACCTTCGGTAGTAGCCCGTGAGGCCCAGGAAGGCTCGTACCTCGGTCTGGGTGATGGGGGGCTGCCAGGACTGGATGGCGGCAATCTTGAGCTGCAGAGGGGCCACCAGGCCGCTTCCCACCTGGTGTCCGAGGTAGGTTACAGACCCTTGACCAATTTGACATTTGCTGGCCTTGATCGTGAGGCCAGCTCGCTGAAGGGCTTGTAGCACGGCTCGGAGGTGGTGGAGGTGCTCGGTCCAATGGTGGCTGTATACAGCAATGTCATCTAGGTAGGCGGCGCTGAACCCTTCGAGCCCCGCCAGGACTTGATTGACGAGCCGCTGAAAGGTTGCTGGGGCATTCTTCATGCCAAAGGGCATGACCTTGAAATGGTAATGGCCATCGGGGGTGGAAAAGGCGGAACGTTCTTGGGCCCGGGGTGTGAGGCCGATTTGCCAGTAGCCCGCCGTCAGGTCGAAAATACTGAGGTAGCGGGCAGCTCCCATGCGGTCGATTAGTTCATCTGCCCGGGGGATGGGATGTGCGTCTGTTCTGGTGACCGCATTTAAGCCCCGGTAGTCGACGCAGAACCGGAGTTCCGGCGTGGTGCCAGGGGCGGCTGCTTTGGGGACCAGTACTACAGGACTGGCCCAGGGGCTATCTGAGGGCTCGATGACCCCGAGCGTGAGCATTCTTGCTACCTCTTCCTGGATGCAGGCCCGTACCCGATCTGGCACGCGGTAGGCCCGGTGGCGGATAGGGGGGCTGTCCCCTGTGTCCACATCGTGCACACACCAGGAAGTGACACCTGGGGCGAGGGAGAACAGGCTGGCGAACTGTGACAGGAGGACTCGACACTCCTGGTGTTGCTCTCGGGTGAGGGCCTCCGAGAGTCGGACCCCATCCACGGAGCCGTCTTTCTCCTGAGTCCGTAGGAGGTCAGGGAGGGGCTCGGAGTCCTCTTCAGCCCCATTGTCTGTGGCCATCAGGAGGCTGAGTTCTGAACGCACAAAGTGGGGTTTCAGTCTGTTAGCGTGGAGGACCCGGAGGGGGTTCCGGGGAGATTCCATGTCGATGAGATAGGTGGCAGGACCCTTGCGCTCGACTACTTTGAAGGGCCCTGTCCACTTGTCTTGCAGGGCGCAGGGTTCGGTGGGGGACATCACCCATACCTGTTGCCCAGGTTCAAATTCGATGGAGGAGGCATTCCGGTCATACCACTTTTTCATGTCCTCTTGACTGGCCTCTAGGTTGGCTTTTGCCAGCTCTCTGAACCGCCGGGTCTGGTTGCGGAGGGTTAGGAGGTATCGGAAAACATCTGGTGGGTTCTTTAGAGGGGGCATCTCCCAGCCTTCCTTGACTAGGCTGAGCGGCCCCCGCACTGGGTGTCCATATAGTAGTTCAAACGGGCTGAAGCCCAGGGACTTCTGGGGAACCTCTCGATAGGCGAAGAGGAGGCACGGCAGCAGCACGTCCCACTGGCGACGGAGGGGCTCTTCCAACCCCCCGATCATCCCTTTGAGTGTGCGGTTGAACCGCTCAACGAGTCCGTTTCCTTGAGGGTGATAGGGGGTCGTGAATCGGTAGGTAACCCCGCACTGTTGCCAGAGGGACTTCATATATTTAGAAATAAAGTTCGTGCCTCTGTCGCTGACGACTTCTCGGGGGAAGCCCACACGGGAGAAGATCCCCAACAGAGCCCGGCCGACTACCGGGGCTGTCACGGTTCGCAGGGGAACAGCCTCGGGGTAGCGGGTGGCGTGGTCCACTAGCACCAGGATGAATCGATGGCCTTGTTTGGTGCGCGGGTCCAGGGGTCCCACGATGTCTATCCCGACCCTCTCGAACGGGGTGGTGACCACGGGAAAAGGTTGCAGGGGGGCTTTTAGTTTGCGGCCGCTCTTTCCACTGGCTTGGCACGTGGGGCAAGATCGGCAATGCTGGTGTACATCGTTCCTCATTTTGGGCCAGAAGAAGTGGGTCACCAGACGACTATAGGTTTTATCTTGACCCAGGTGTCCCGCCAGGGGGACATCGTGGGCCAGGTTTAGCAGAAAGTCTCTAAAACGGAGGGGCACCACCAGTACTCGGCTAGCCCCCAGCTCCGCGATTCTTTGCTCACTGTACAGCAGTTCATTGTCCCAGTAGACCCAGTGCGTTCCGGAGGTATCCCCTGCACTTTGGGCGAGCGCTTGTTGGCGGAGTCCCTCGAGGGAGGGGCAGGTCTTCTGTTCTTGGCGAAATTGTTCTTGCGTGGGACCCCCTCTTGAGGCCACTGGTCGATGTTAGCGAGGTCTGGAGGTTGAGCTGGTTCTGGGGGGACGTCACGGTCGGTGGTTTCGGCTGGGGCGACCGGAGGCGGTGGCGCCGGCCATTCGGGTTCCTCTGGGCGGGGGTTGGCACGGGCGGCCATGGACCGGGTGGTGACGCACGCCCAGTCCGGGATGCCTAACATCCCCAGGTGTTCTCTTCGTTCTACGGCTGCCCACGGAGAGCTTTCAAGGTCATTCCCCAGGAGGCAGTCTACGGGGGCATCGTCTCGGACCGTTACCTTTAACATGCCGGAGACCCCTCCCCATTCGAAGGGGACGCAGGCCATCCGACACAGACTTTCCGAGTTATCGGCTGAACGTACAGGGCAGAGAATGTTCGGTAGATATTGTTCTGGGGTCACCAGGTGACAGCGGACGGCTGTTACACTGGCCCCAGTGTCACGAAGGGCTTCGGCCCGGCGTCCATTGATGCTCACCCATTGGCTGTATTTCTGGGTGTTAGCGGGTAGGGGGACCCGCGGAACCATGTCTCTCCCCCCTAAGCAGGCTAGAGCCATGGCGGCTGGCTCCCATTCTTGATGTTCCTGTTCATATTCCTCCTGTTCCTCTGAGATCTGTTCCTCCCCCAGAGCAGCAGCGGCTACTTGGCGGGGTCTTGGGCTCTGGTACTGGGGGCAGTTTGGGTCGTTTGCATAGTGTCCGACTCGTTGGCATCGATGGCACGTAACATTGGCTCGATATCCCGGTCGCGCCGGGGTGCTGCCCCGGTTGGCCGGGGGGGTGGTGCTGGTAGCGGGGGCGACCGGAACGTTGTCTCTTCCGCGTCCTTGGCCTCCTCCTCCTCCTCGGGGACGGTGTTGACCACTGTTGTTCCGGTTTTGTTCGTAGGACCCATTTCGGCCCACTCTGGTGATTTCCCACCGGTCAGCTTCGGCTGCGAGCTGCCGGGGATCCGTTAACTTGCTGTCGAGGAGGTCCTGGCGGAGTTCAATGAAGCAATTGTTCGACAGATGCTCCCAGACCATAAGATTGAACAGTTGTTCGTAGGTTGTGACCTTGCTTCCTTTGATCCAGCCTTCGAAGGCTCGGCTAAAGTAGTTTACATAGTCCACCCAAGTTGTACCCGGGATGCGGGTGCAGTCTCGGAACCTCTGACGGTACATCTCGGGTGTGAGGCCATAGCGGGTGAGGAGGGCAGCTTTCATATGGTCATAGGAGGTCATCTGGTGGTCCGGGAGTTGCAGCAGGGCGTCGCGGCCCTCATTGAGGAATCTCCCCCATAGACCGGCTCCCCAATCGCTTCTATCGATCCGGTGTGCAGTCATAGCGATTTCATAGGCCTTAAACCATTGCTGGATGTCGTCCTCTCGGAAGTACTCTCGAACGACATCCTTGGGGATGTGTACCTTTTTCTCTGTTGCCCCTGGGGTGTGGGGTTGCTCGGACACCCCTACTTCTTTATTCTGCTTGCGTAGGTCGATCTCAGCTAGTTTCCGCTCATGCTCATATGCCAGTTTCTTTTCCTCGAGCTCCCTTTGTCTCTGTTTCTCCTCTCTTTCTTCTCGGAGACGCAGGTGCTCTAAGTTGATTTTTTTTTCGGCCAATTTAAGTTCAATGTCCATTTTGAGCCGGGCCATTTCCAGCTCGTGTAGTCGGGTTTTCTCTCGTTCCTGGATCTCGTCTTGCGAGAGACCCGTTCTTCGCTCCTCAGGGGCCGTGGTGGTTTTTGCTGCGATGCTTTGATCCGAGGTTCCGGCAGCCCCGGTTTCTGCCCAAGATTCTAGGGCCTGCTTAAAATCGTCTTTGGTACTTAGTCCGGTGGTAGCGATACCTAGTTCGATGCAGAACTGCTTTAGTTCACGATGGCTGTACTCGTTCAATTTCTCCATCTGGAATTTCTCCGTTGATCCGCTTTCTTTAGTTGACATCGTGATTCGCCGTGGGGTGAGCTACTCTCTGTACGGTTATGCGGTGATTCGGATCGCGCCGCTGGCCACCAATGTTAGACGGACCGGGAGGGTCGGCCGAGGATAAGGGGAGAGGTCTCCGGGGAGAGCCGTCTCCAGCGATCGTACAGACAAGTAACTTCCCCCCCACAGACGAACACCACACAAGGGTAAAGTTCAACGAGACTTTATAGGCAATTCTTTAAGGTTACGATGGAATGGTACAAGGAGGTCTGGACTCAGGGGTCCCCTCGGTTCTGGTCTCTGGCTTGGGAAAAGGGTAGCGGGACAGTCTTGTTACCAAAAGATGAAACTAGCTCTCAATCCTCGAGCTCGGCGTTCTAGATGACCGGGCCGCGGCGGAGCCAGCAGGTCCCGAGATGGACGAAGGAAACGACGGGTCGCGGCGGAGCCAGCAGGTCCCGATGAAGATGGTGAATGCAAACGGTCCGCGGCCACGCCAGCAGGTCCCGACGACGATGAAGGATATGAAGGTTACGAAGGTTGCGGCAGCGCCAGCAGGCAAGACGATGGTGCACGAGACAGAGCTATGGCAGCGCCAGTAGTCCGTCAAGGATGAGTTCTTCTCTGCGTCTCTCGACTCCAAGATACAACTGCCTTCCTGCTCTGGAGCTGCCCCAGTTATAGGGCTGGTGTTCTTTGATGTCCGGACCCTCGCACTTGGAGGTCGGGAGGTCCGGGATGAGGGAGTTCAGACACCCAGCAGGGGGGTGGAGCCAGCGCCCGGGGAGGCGATGGGCGAGCGGCACCTGGCGGGGGAGAGCCATCGACACCTCTTTCCCCCAGTGACTTGCCAAGTAGCCCGCTCACCTCCTGGGTGGATGGTGGTGCCGGGATGTCTGAGACCTGGCCAGGCCCAGGGTTGAGGTCGATCTGGGGCCAGGCGGCCTCGTGGTGGAGTGTCCAAGATGGCGCCCAGGATGGGCGCGCAGGCCGGCAGTGAATCAGGCCCACGAGGCCGACATGTTCGAGGGTAGGGGTCCCGGAGGGGACGGAGGACGTGTAATGGTGGTGTGTGGTACCTGCGTGACCGGGCTCGGGCCTGGTCGGGCCGGGGGAGAGTGGCCCTTCATGTGGCCTGTCCAACACTACCATCCTCAAGAACTCCCTCCTCCCCTTCTCTGCCAAAGTCACCGAAAAGACAGTCAACGCCCAACTATCAAAATTAATCGAAGAAAACTCCATCCTCGACCCCTCCCAATCCGGATTCTGCAGTAACCACAGCACTGAGACCGTTCTACTGACCCCCACAGACAAATTCGCACCTTCCTTGACCAAGGACACACCGCAGCCCTGATTCTCCTTGACCTCTCTGCAGCCTTCAACACAGTCTCCCACCACACACTCCTTGCCAGACTCCACAACGCCGGCATACAGGGAACCGCCCTCGAATGGCTCCACTTCTTCCTCACCGGCAGAACCCAAAGAGCCAGACTTCCACCCTTCCTCTCCAATCCTACGGAAATCAACTACAGAGTACCCCAAGAATCTTTGCTCAGCCCACGCTCTTCAAGATCTGCATGGCCCCCCTCGCCGCCATCGTCAGACAGCACGGACTCAGCATAGTATCCTACGCCGACGACACCCAGCTCATCGTCTCCCTCACCAAGGACCCCATCACCACCAGACTCAACTTCCAGAAAGGAATGAAGGACGTTGCATCCTCGTCCTCAAAACCTCCCCCTCTGCATGCATGGGACAACACTTGGTGGCCCACCGCTCTCTGAAGCCCCCGCAACCCCACAGACCACGCCCAAAATCTCAGCATCGTACTCGACTCCTCCCTCCCCATGACCCGACAGGTCAACGCCGTCGCCTCCACCTGCTTCAACAACCTCTGCATCCTCCGAAAGACCTTCAAATGGATCCCCACCCCCGAATTAAGGAAGACCGTCACCCAAGCACTCATAACCAGCAGACTGGACTACGGAAACGCCCTCTACGCCGGAATCAACAAGTGTTTGCTCCACAAACTGCAGACATTACAGAACACTGCAGCCAGACTGGTCATTGACATCCCACAACACCAGCGCCTTGAGACCCTCACAGGGGAGTAGCATGCTTAAAACTCCCTGATTGATTTATCTGCTTTCTTGTTTCACCCTTCTTTTTCCTGGACTATTCCTTTCTTTCCTTTATATTAAAAATAGGGCTTTCGGTTTTATGGTATTTATTTTTGCGACATTTCCATCTGTATTTATCCATATTTATTTTTTGCTCACTGTTTCTGTATTTATCCATTTTTGTTTTGCGTTTTTATATAATTGAAGCTGCAATGGCTATTTTTCCACATTTATTTAACTGAAAAATGTTTACTCGCATTTGTATGTCCAAAAGATTTCAGGAATATACATTCCAATACCGTTATCTGAAAACACTTGCACTGTAGAATATCATAAATAACTGTAGGTCTACACTTCATTAAGATATGGATTGTCTTTTTTTTCCCCTCTCCTACCTCTCAATTTGTACACTTACTGTCCTGGCACTCATGACTGACAGTAGGAAAAATCATCCACAGAAGGCCTATTTTCTGTATTTAAAAATAAACACAGTCAGAAAAATAAATAGTTTTCTGTCTGTATTTAACTGTAAAAATCAGTTAAAATGGAGAACTGGGAGTCCTAATTAAAAATGATCCTGAAATGTTTTTTGCATTACATTTCAGAGTAACTAATACGGGCAATAACAATTCAGTCCTCGATTATGTAAATTACTCAAGCCTTCCACAGAGATTACAAATTCGATTACTTGCCCATGTAGTTTTTAGCACCATCTCCAGATTCTCCCCAAATTCATTAATAACTAAATTACCTTCCTGGTTCCACACTTGATTCTCAGGGTAGCAAGAGCGAGTAGTAATAGGATTCTGAGGGAGGTACTATAGAGGAGGGCAAGAACTCAGAACTCCACAAACAACGCACAATAAAATATTGTCCTCCCAGGACTTATCTATTATTTACAAAAAGTACTTTAATGATGTATAGCAAAATAAAATCATGTACACCTCAAAGATGACCAGTTACAGGGTCGTAATTTCCCTATGAGGCTTAGTGAAATGCTATTACTTTCCCAGGTGCTCACTTCCCCTCTGTTCTCTCTGTGTGCTGTTCCTCTCTGTCTAGGGTAAAATAGGCAAAGATACAGGTATGGCGTAGGTTAGGCACAGATCACTATTATTCACCCAATCCCAACTCGTAGATCAATGAAACAGTCTCTCGGGGCCAACAAGTTTAGTCTGGCAAAGTTTTGCATTCTTTATGCCTATTAGGCCAGTCTCTCGGGGCCGCTTTCACAATTTTTAGGTTTCGCCTATTATCATTCGCTTGCGAATGTAATAGGCGAAAATTCAAGTGCTCGATCGACTGGTCAAAACACTGCGGTTTTTCCACAGTGCATGTGAGTCACGTGACCACAAAAGTGGGTCACGTGACCACACAAGCACGCGCATCTCCCTAATCCGCCTGCCACACTTCTCCTCCCCTCGCTCGCATTCCCGCCCCCCCACCAGGCTCTCCCACCCCCATCCGGCTTCCCTCCGGCCATTTGCCAGCATACACTCTCCAAGCGCTTCGCGCACGGCCATCTATTCCCCAGCTCCAGCACCTCCCCTCTCTCTCCCGGAACACAGCCTTACTTGAAGGGGCTTCGGTTACTCCCCTGCTTCGTACCATCCCCTCTGTCTCCAAATGCACCTCTTTCACCGACTCCTTTCTCTCCTCCTCTCTCCACCCGCCCCCCTCCCCCCATCCCACCCCTTCAAACCACCTCACCCTCCTCTAATTCCATTACCCGACTGGCCTCTGTCACCGCTCCCCCTCCCCCTTGCCTTCTCTCTCTTTGTTCTCTAATCACTCTCCCTTAACCACTCCCTTCTTTCATCCATCCTTCTTGCCTCTCGCCCCCTCCCCCCCGCCAGCCTCCTTCCGCCGCCCTCCCCGGGGACGCCTTGCTCTTGGAATCACAGTTTCAAAGACACATCCGTGAATTTTATCTCCGAACCCGGTGGTGGAAAAACATAATCCAGGGTGGAGTCTGCATGCTGATACATACACCTAGTTTCAAATACGGAATAATAAATCATTCCCAAAACCCAAACTTACAACTTTTCACGCAAACAACTTGCAATATTTTAAAAATAACACTTGATGGGAGGACAGTGCACAGCACGTTGTGTAGTAACAGCGTGTGCTGTAAGCATACGGCACCATAAACCCTTTACCTCTCTGGTCCTCGTTACTGCTATGACCAATGAGACCAGCAGTAACAAAGACCGCGCCAGGGGTGCCAAAAGGACAAGCTGGGAAGCAGCCGCCATCTCTCATCCACAACCCTCAAGCATGCACAGCGTGTATGCGACTCGAGAGAATCACGGTTCTGCTGTCTGTACTTTTTTTTTATCAGGTTCCCGCCTGCTTTGTCAATAAAACCAATGCCTTTGATTGATATCATAAATTATAGCAGCTGCAGTTCCCCTGTATTGACGACTCATGAAAACGGGCACCAGCAGTAATGTTACTTTGCAGCTGCAATTTTGATGTTATTTTTGAATGATTAATGTTCAGCCACTGCGGGTTGACTTCCCGCATTCTGCTGCCTATCGTCAGCGTCTACGTTGTCAGTGAGTCCTTTCCAAGCTGGGGAGCAGCCGCCATCTCTCATCCACAACCCTCAAGCATGCACAGCGTGTATGCGACTCTAGAGAATCACGGTTCTGCTGTCTGTACTTTTTTTTATCAGGTTCCCGCCTGCTTTGTCAATAAAACCAATGCCTTTGATTGATATCATAAATTATACCAGCTGCAGTTCCCCTGCATTGACGACTCATGAAAACGGGCACCAGCAGTAATGTTACTTTGCAGCTGCAATTTCGATGTTATTTTTGAATGATTAATGTTCAGCCACTGCGGGTTGACTTCCCGCATTCTGCTGCCTATTGTCAGCGTCTACGTTGTCAGCGAGTCCTTTCTTGCACACAGAAAGAAACAATATACTTAAGTCATGCGACTTAAACGTGCATTTCTTTTTTTTAACTAACACTATGTGCTAAAAATCAGACTGAAATTTGAACACCGGGGTTTATTCTATTTTGAAAAAAACGTTCAATAGCAACAAATAAAACAAGCACTGGCGTTGCCAATAGGTTTCGCATTTGGAAAGTTGGAGCTATTGGTTTTGTAAATTACATTTTATATTTATATATTGTTATTGACAATGCCAATAACGATATATAAATATAAAATGTCATTTACAAAACCAATAGCTCCAACTTTCCAAATGCGAAACCTATTGGCAACGCCAGTGCTTGTTTGCATTGGGCAGTGCTGCAAGCATTCTTGTTGCGCTGCTGTACCTTAAAAATATTAAAAGAACAGGAATGCGCTGTATCTACAACACAGCTTTCCAAACTGTGTGGCGCGACACATTACTGTATAGATATATGTTGGTGTGTCGTGCGTTGTGATGATCTGACGTCTGCCGGCCATCGGCAGAGCCTGGCTGCAGGGGCTCTAGAAGGGGGTGAAACAACAACAAAGCCCTATTAACATGCACATTGATTTACACATTGCATGTAAATTATGTTTCCAGATTTTCCAATCATGCAGGACGTAAAGTAGCAGATTTAAAACGCCTATGCATTACTTCCCATAAGTCATTGAAATTACCTCATTCTGATGAATTATGTGTGCCTCTGAATGTGAATGTGAGGCCTAATCTCGGTCTGATTGGCTTTTCACAACTCGTTCATCCCTAAACAGCACACTATATAAAAATGTTTAGTTTCTCTGGTCATTCTGCAGTCTTAGTAGCCTCCTCATTTGGAGATTGTCTCTCATTCTACTGCAAAGTCCAGAAACCTGCGCAAGTGCCAAGAAGCCTTTTTGGTGTACGTGCGATATATGAATACGGTATAACATACCAGAACCTTCAGCGCTCTCAGATCACTCTTGTGGTGTGATTTCACCCTTAAAGCAAGCCAGATGCCTCTCCTAGACTTCAATGACATCGCCGGTCTTTCCTCACTTTTCACTTGTTCTGTTATTTGTCACTGATGTGCCAACATTTCATCTAAGTTGTTGGAAGGCCTCGTCAAGCCGAAAAAGACGCTGCTATGGGAGCAGAGTGTTATGCTGCATTCCCAACCCCCCTCCCCAAATAACAGTGATTTTCATTTCGTGGATAGGGTGGTTGTTCCACACTGTTGCAGTTTGTTATGCAACGGAAGAGTGTTCACCTACTGAAGTTCGACACCAATATCCGAGAGCCTGTGATGGGCCGAATATGTCAGCAGGCTGGCAGCGCAGTAGTCTATTAGGTACCACGAAACATGCCCGGTGCCTATCGGATAATTCTGCATGAAACTGTTAACCAGTGGAAGCATGTTTACCTCATTCCCGGCCCGACACTGATTTCATTGCCCCCCCCCCTACCACTCCCCCCCCCCCCCCCAGAAAAAAGCATTTGACCTCATCCTCATTCCTCCATGAGGGCCCAAGAGGGTGGGAATCATGGATGTCCATCAAGGGTAGTCTGGCATGCCCTTGGTACCCCTGGTCTAACCTGTCATGAAGGCAGCACGAGGAACATGACATAAACAAAGGTTACCAAGGTTACAGAAGGCTTTTTTAATGTCTGTGAGGTGGTGTGTGGGGTGTGTGGGGGGTTGTGTGTTTGGGGTTGGTGTGTCTGTGGGGTGGTGTGTCTGTGGGGTGGTGTGTGTGGGTGTGTGGGGTTGTGTGTGGGGTGGGGTGGGTGTGTGTGGGGCCTGAACCCACCATAGGTGGTTCTGGCTCGCTCGCTGCGCTTCCTCTCGTTACCGTGTCCCCGTATTTTTTTTGACAAAAAGGTGTGTCACCAAAAGGAAAAGTTTGGAAAGCTGTGATCTACAAGATACGGCACATTCCTGTCCTTTCTCCCTGTACTGGCGCTCAAAGGGCTGCATTGCACCAACGCAGGCACCCTTGCACCATGGTACACGGGTGTCTGCGTTGTAGGGATGGTTGTTTTTGTTCAGGAAGGGGAACCTTTCTGCACAAAAACAATAAGTGAATGCGATTTCCTCTTTCTATGCGTGCTGCTGAATGCAGCACACCTAGAGGGAAAATTTTGAAAAAATAATGTTATTTCTTTTCGTTTCACCTCTCCTATGCCTTCCCTGGGAAGGCATAGGCTTTTGACGCATTCCCAGCTGTACAGAACATTGTAAATCTTGGAATGTGTCAAATGCCATGGGTGTTAAGTGGGAACAC
The DNA here is from genome assembly GCF_964263255.1 of Lissotriton vulgaris. Taxonomy (NCBI): domain Eukaryota; kingdom Metazoa; phylum Chordata; class Amphibia; order Caudata; family Salamandridae; genus Lissotriton; species Lissotriton vulgaris. The sequence continues at coordinate 430,423,339 of NC_141695.1, read as the reverse complement.
CCATAGTAACGCGCATTGCAATCCTCCCCATCTTAGTGTGAGGCAATGCAGAGACTTGCGCTCCTTTGTCTCACTCCAAATCTTCAAGGCCACGAAAAAGCCGCGCAGGGTGGCTTTACTTGGCCTTGTTGATATGGCTAATCTCTGTGTGCCACTGGCACGGCACAAATAGTGACGTTATGGCGACGCACAGAGCTTTTAAATGAGCACCTCAGTTTGCAGGGATGAAAGCTAGCAAGGCTACTTATTCCTAGTTCCAGCGGTAGTGGTACTGTGTGGCATTTCAGGTCATTGATCCAGCTATAGAAAGACATTAGAAACACTTGTACATCACTGCAATGCTGCTCTATAAACTGTTGCAGTTACATCTTTTATGTTATGTACCTGCAGAGTAGCATAAATGACTGACCGTCTTCTTTCTCTTTAAACCTCGAGACTATTCCTTAAGTCTGCTCCAACATATCAACCGCTTTCTCCCAATGGTCAGCCAAGGTGAGCCCCCTATAAAAGCAGACTCCCAGGCAATCCAAATAGGTGAAACTCGAGTTTGCTGCTATTGATGATCAGAACCTAGGACCTAAGTACGATCTATTTAGTTGTGCTTTCATGGGTTGTTAGCTGCTTTGGTAAGCACTAATACTGAAAACCGTCAATATCAGGGCTGCTTTTTCTGCATTTGTTTTGCCAGTAAACTTTAGGATAGACTGATCTTAGCTATGTAGAGAACTATTGGCATTGAGAAACAGACTGAGTAATAATAGCACAAACATGCACCGTAGTCCAACTCCTGCCCATGTAGGCCCGTGGCTAATGTATATGTGGGGAGATCAAACTTTTATCACGGGTTCCTCGAGATCTTCTTGTTTTAGTACCCCCAAATTGTAGTGTTAAGAGTCAAAAGCGGACTTTAAGGAGATTCACTGGGGAAGTGGGGACATGTTCAAGAACAAAGCAGTGGACTCTGGTAAAATATCATTCTGTTGCTTTGTGAATTGACTAAAAAAAAGACCGACCTCCTCCAGGACCTCTGTAAGTATACCACAAGAGTCAATCCACTCCTGGATGCAGTTAAGCACCCTCCCATTGTAAATCTTACCAGCAAGACTGTCCTATAGTCCTCTGGATTTGTTTTACCACAGGTTTTAGGCAACAGTAGGATGCTTCCGTCCTCCATCACACAGATATTGCGACTGATTATAGCAATCCATGTTAGTTTTGATATTACAAGTACACACATCATTGGTTCTGAATGATAAGGTTCTACGAGGCACTGATCGGCCCAGGTACCTTATTTGCTTTCTAGTCAGTAATAGTTCTTACCACTTCAGCACTAGTAATCCACAGCTCCCTTAGCTCGACTCCGTAGGAGAATCCAGTGTACTTCACATGCAGAGGTGTGAAAAATATGCTACCCAATAAGTTGCATTGACTATAATATCAAACAGGTTTACTGCCAGGTGACAGATTAAAAAATGTAATTACATTTCTAGGCTGGGCACCATCTCTGCAACCAGTTTTTTCATTCTACTACTCTGTGATCTCTTTCTCCTCATTTTAAGAAAGGTGCTGTCATACAAGTGATCTTTTCTAAGAAGCATGTCATTTGGTGCCAACATTCAAACTCAAGTTCACAAACCTACTATGGGGTCATGATCACATTTTCATGTAAATTCATTTTCCTGACATACTTTAGTGATAAAGCTACAATGTTAATAACCGAATAATCTATACAACTAACCCCCAGATTCATCCTGGTCATGATTTGCGAGTCTTTAATAGCGAATTTGAAGGATTAGCTATTAAAAACTCGCAAAACAGGATGCATGTAGAAATCGCAATATTTTATGCAATTTCTACTGCTTCCTTATTTGCGATTCGCTAATTGCTAATCGCAAATAAGGAATGGCTTTCCCATTCATTCCTATGGGCCTAAAGGCCCATAGGAGTGAATGGGGAGTAATTCCTTATTTGCGATTAGCAATTAGCGAATCGCAAATAAGGAAGCAATTTCAAGGGTGCCAGGGTGTCCAAAGGACACCCTGTAGCACCCCTGAAATGGTAATGTACACTGGTGTTGCGCACACACATGTCCAAAGGACATGTGGTGTGTAACATACAACTTAGAAAAATGCACTAAAGTGCATTTTTCTACGTTTTTGCTATTTACCACGTAGTTAGACTTCGCGGTAAATAGCGGCCCCAGATTGCGAATTTGCAATTTTTAAATGGTTCATGAATTGCAATTAAGGAATCTCAAATTGAGATTCCTTAAATGCAATTAATCGCAATTTAGGTATTTCTAGATTTGCGATTTTTTGCATTTGGGATGATGAATCCCAAATGCAAAAATAGCGCTCGCAAAGGGCCAGATTCTCAGAATCTGGCCCTTTGCGAGCCGATTTCGGCTTGATGAATCTAGCTGTGAGTCTTTTACTAAAGCTAAACGTACATTTGACAGAAAAGTCTGTTGTAGGATGTCCATTTGAAAAACCACTGGCACAGCCAATCAGATTAATCTTTATAATGGGAATGCTAAGCTGTTGGTTTTGCCACTCTGCACATTTTTTTTTTATTTAAGTCAAAAATAAACATTTCAAAATGCTGGAGGAAAAGCAAAAACATATCTGATGGTTTCACAAAGGGTTACTTGTAATTCAGCATTTCTAATCTTTATAAATGGCATGGTTTATTTTTCAAAAACTTTTTACTCCGGAAAGTCTGAGCAGAATTTTTAAAGAACAAGAAAGTGCCAGAATGTAAAGGGAAATGCATGCGAAGGCCTAATTTACATTCCACAGTATTCAGCCATTTGGTCCTCTGCAGTAGCCCAAGAGCAGACTTATAGGACTCCAGTGGAAGTGTCTTACTAAGAACATCTTCTGCCTCAGATGATAGCTGAGCAGGCGTAAAAGCCTTTGTCTAGTAAAGTGTGTGCCTTACTGCAATATGTGGAGTGTAGGAGATAAAACACAAACAACCCATAAAGTATGTTCTTCAGCTATACCCGAGCAACAGTATTCATTTTGCTGTGCTTTTACAGGCAAAGTTGGAGCGGTGAGTAGCAACACAACACTGGGGCAGGCATTTGAGGGGAAGGCAGCACACAAGGGAGAGAGTTGAAAACGCATACACTCTCATGTAAGGCTGAATGAAAAATAAAAAAAAAGACCACTAAATGTAAAAAGTAGAAGGACACAAGTCAGCCAATCAGAAAGATCGTAAGTAGGCTCTACTCCAGGGTAGAAACAACCACAAAGAGAGAAAGGCAAGCAATCGAATACAAAGCATGTAAATGGAGGACAAAACATTCAACTAATGGTAAACAATGGACGGGCTGAAAGCCCACTGTAAGTTCATAATATGTCTTGCACTGTCTGGTATACAAGAACTAAAAATAGCATGGAATGAAGGATCAATCATTTAATTGCTTGTTTTTTCCAAGTTAAACCTGTAAAACAGTTAGGCATTGGTGGGTGGTGATGCTTGAAAGTGGTGAGACGTAACAACTGCCTTTAATTTCAAGAAGTGAGTGTGTGAAGCTTGCAAGCTCACCTCTCAGGTGTGCTTCGTGGAAGTTCTTCACTGTGAGAACATTGTCAAAAAATAGGGTAAAAAAAGTATATTTTGCAACACATTTTTCACATAAATTTCCTGAAAAGGGAAAAACCTTAAAAGGGCACTCTAAATATTATCATACTCTCAGGTTGCGCCTACTATGCCTGACCTTCCTCAGAAGTGCTGCAGTTTAAAATGGTGGTAAATGATTGCATTTTCAGCTCAACTTCAGCATAGCATAAGTGAAAAGGGAACTTAAGAAAATCCATTTTATGGGGCCTATTATTTACCATAGCGTCAATCCACAATTTTATATTTTATGGGGCCTATTATTTACCATAGCGTCAATCCACAATTTTACATTTTTTTTCTTTTCAAATCTCTAGCATGTCCCTTCCGGTTAGATAACCCCATCATATGTTGTAACTGAAAATATCCCTGGTAAATACACGATCAGTGTCCAAACATCAGTTTTTCCATTTTAATCAAGTACTCACATTTAATATTTACACACACATGAATGCACTCTGCATTACGTGCTCATGTTGCACCATCTCATATAATTGCTGCTGTCATTTAAACCAAGTATTACCACTATTAGCAGAATACAATGGGATGGAAATAGTAGGCCACAATATGCCAAAAAGAATGAAAATGCCAAGGCCACCATGTAAACCAAAATTACAAAGATTACCACCAGTATGATATATGTAGAACCAAAATACTAATAATTACAACCATTATGCCAAGGACAATATTTGTCCTGGGAGGGCACCACCCCATGGCTGGACACAAAATGCCAGCAATTACCTTCAATAAGCCACGGATGAGCCCAAAACGGCATGACCTACCCTCATTATGCCATTAGTGGGTCCACAATACTAAGAATTACCACAACTATCTCAGGGCCAGGAGTTTTTCCAGGAGGGCACTATCCTACCAAGGATTGTCCCAAAAAGCCAGGAATTTGCTCCAAAGGATGGCTTAAAATGCGTACTTCCAATTTGCTAAGATCAGGAGCCAGCCACCATATTTGCTCATTCATGCAAACACACATGCACACAAACTCTGACTTTCCTACCTGCACGCACTCCCTCATATACACTCTGACCCACATGCATGAACACATTTGAGGGGTTGTTATCTTTTCTTTATCAATTAGGAGGGAAGAGGAAATTATCGTGTCCGTTTCTATTTCCCCGGGTGAGTATGAAGTTGATCAAAGAAAGAAAAGGACACTTGTAACAAATCATAACCATTGGTAAGATAGATGGAACATCCTCAAAAAACGCTGTTGTTCGTATTAAGCGTATATGTGTTTCATCCGCCCCACAGTTATCATAGGATGCTCCAACAACGTGCTTTTTGCCTGCCTCATCCAGAGGCACCTCTGGTTAAGGAATGCAGTGTCCAGAGATTAAGAGGTTTCCCCCAAAGAAAAGGAAAATATAGTGAATTGAACTTGAAGTGAATTAAAAAAAGGGAAAGTCACCTTAGTGCTTTAATGTGAGGTGAATTTCTACTTTGTTAAAAATAGGTTGATACTACAAACAGATCGTGTTACTGGATCTAATAGTAATTATAACGTAGACTTGTCGACATGTTTCAGCTCCCTATGGCCCTGCGGGGTCTGTAGCGCTTTCGTCAGGACTAACACACATTGAAAAGATACGCACACAATTTGTGTAGTGGTACTCGAGTACGTACTTTATGGTACTCTTTTGTAACTCTTCTCAATCTGTAAAAGGTGAGTATGCTTCTTCCTCGGGGCTAATGCTTCATTAAGCGCAAAGCCGCATGGCCGAGGTTCCTCAGCTTGTGCTGACTCTGCCCCCCGTTGTTATCTTTGCCTTCTAGCTCTTCCTGAAATATGCGGAAAGGATTGCATGCCATTAAACAAGTACTGACAAAGCCAATAGGTCTTACCTTTGGAACTGATTGGCTGTACCAATGGTTTTATTATACAGAACAAGGGAACCCAAAGGAATTTTAGACAGGGACCTTGGGCAATTTCATGTTATAGAGAACAGTGGTCCCTAATCAGGGGGAATATAGTGTGATAGATAACCATACACTAGAATTGAATGTATGTCTTTTGTCCATCCGGACAAGAATTTATTTTCATAGTATTTTCCAAAAGTAGTATCAAATAAAACATTCAAATGACAAGTGGGCACAGCCGTGACCCACAGAACACAAGACAGAACAATGAACACAGAATTGGCCAAAAGGCAAGCCAAAATGGGTCTGTACACTTGTACTTAGTATAGACAGACAAAAATTAATCATTTAAGACCGTTGCACAATGTGTTATAGCTTGAGTCTGGTGCATAGGGTGTTTGGGTGTCGACGACGTTTCGATGCCAACATTAAATTTAGGGCATCATCTTCAGGACAAACAAATAATGCATTGCTGTCTTGATAATAATGTATCACACCTTTTTTACAATTCTAAGGTGGCAGAGAATCAACAGTTCACTATAGGCGCAAGGGCGCTCAGCATCTGGACTTTATCGCCGCATCTGCTTCGGAGTTTCAATGGAGTCTCCATTGAAACTCCGAAGCAGATGCGGCGATACTGCCCACACTCACTGAAGTAATGCGATCGTGCATTCTCCAACAGCTGGCACACAGCACCCAACAGGACTTTCTGCCATTCAGCAAACAGAATTGATCCCGCTGGTGCCACCAACCCCCAAAGTCCAGATGCTGAGCGCCCTTGCGCCTATAGTGAACTGTTGATTCTCTGCCACCTTAGAATTGTTAAAAAGGTGTGATACATTATTATCAAGACAGCAATGCATTATTTGTTTGTCCTGAAGATGATGCCCTAAATTTAATGTTGGCATCGAAACGTCGTCGACACCCAAACACCCTATGCACCAGACTCAAGCTATAACACATTGTGCAACGGTGTTAAATGATTAATTTTTGTCTGTCTATACTAAGTACAAGTGTACAGACCCATTTTGGCTTGCCTTTTGGCCAATTCTGTGTTCATTGTTCTGTCTTGTGTTCTGTGGGTCACGGCTGTGCCCACTTGTCATTTGAATGTTTTATTTGATACTACTTTTGAAAATACTATGAAAATAAATTCTTGTCCGGCTGGACAAAAGACATACATTCAATTCTAGTGTATGGTTATCTATCACACTGTATTCCCCCTGAATAGGGACCACTGTTCTCCGTACCAATGGTTTTAGCCATGCTGTACATCATGCCTGATTCTCTACAAAATGGCTATAAAGAGAGAAAAAAATGTAGAAGAGTCATTTTAAGTGCGCGCTTCAAGCACGCTCCCACCTACAAAAAGACGCGTTTTTTTACTATTTGTTTACCAATCCAAGTTGGATCATTAATTAAAAAGAAAAAAAAGTGGCACGATTCGGAGGAGGGGCAGAGGGTGAAGCAACACGGTTGGGGGAAGCATTATGGGGGATTTGAAACCACAGAGAGCTGAGGTGGGAAGCAACAAAAAGCCCTGAGTAAGCAGCATGGGGTGGGCAGGAGCAACAGGAGGGCGCAGGAAGGGACAAGCAAAACAGAGTGAGCGGGGAGGGAAACAAGAGGAGAGAGAAGAATGTTGAGTAAGAGAAAACATATGGACAAGAGAGCACAACTGGGCTTGGGGGGCGAGCAGAGGGCGAGAACGAAATGAGAGAATAACATGGGGGTGTACACATCATGGAGGACGACGAGGAGAAGCCTAAGGGCAGAGAATGAGCAACACAAGCTCATAAGAGGAATGTAGATGAGGCAAACGGCAAGAAACCAGGAGCAACTTCATGGAGTGCTTCAATAAAAGTAATAAAAAGTAGCGCCTAAAAAAAGAGAGCAGTTGAAATGCACAAGTAATGAGTACATGCTCCAAGGGAGGGAAAAACTCAAGAAGAGAAAGTAAAGACCAAACAAACTAACAAATAGGAAGCAAGCAAATGAGAGTGGCAATGCAACAAACCAATGGTAAGGAATGGGCAGACAGCAATATTTAGTGTAAGTGGGTTTGACTGCAACAGGTCCTGCTGACACAGAGATTATGGGAGGGGAAGTGATGGTTGAAGGGGTATGGGCCGCAATTAAAGCAGGGCGAGAGTGAAAGTGGCAGGATCAGATGCCTGCCAATCGAGTTTTACACCTCCTACCGGGACCTCCTAGCTCCAATCCTAACCACTCTGTATAATGCTGCAAGAACAAATCCCTCTGCCACCCTCAATGTCAACGCATTGATGGCGGCCCTCCCTAAACAAGGGCAAGACACAACACGCCCCTTGGCCTACAGGCCACTGTCAATGCCGATTATAAAGTACTCTGCAAACTTCTAGCAACTAGACTTCTATCGCACACAACACATATTATAAATGAGGATCAGAACGGGTACAACCCGGGAAGGAGGACATCGTTGAATATTTGTAGGTCGATACAGGTAGTAGAGTGCATCAGGAAGGAGTAGCAGCAGTGCTTTCTATTGACATAATAAAAGCTTTTGACTCCTTGCATTGGTATTTTCTACATGCCACAATGGACAAGATGTTGCTGGGGGATGGTTTACTGCAATGAACTAAGCTACTCTACACCAACCCAACAGCTAGAGTGCCCATAAGCCAGACTTACTCCAAGGAATACACAGTGGCAATGCCAATTAGCAGGGATGATTTCTGCCCTCCTTCTGTTTTCTATAGCAGTGGAGATGCTGGCTGAGACGTGTAGGAGCAGCAAAAAATATCAGGGAATAGATGCAAAAGGGAAACAAACAATATTTTCCTCTACGCCAACTATATTTTGCTTTATGTACAAGAAGGACAGATGGAGGGAGTGATTGACCTGCTGCAGGATGTCGGGGGAGTATCAGGCCCGAAGGTGAATTGGAGTAAAGCAAAGGTCTTCCTGGTACACATATGGGGATCTTCAGTGGATATCCCACCTGCGAGACGTGGCCTGACTTTGGAGATGGACACCATTACACTATTCTAATAGATATTATTTAGGGTACCAGTCGCCACCAGTTTGCGCTGGCAAAATTGTGGCTGCACATTTCGGGCATGGTGGTACAACTTCCAGCTTTCAACTGTTATATTTGTCTGCACAGCTTCAATGGGTTACCAGACGGGCAATGTTTCCCTCTTATGTGAGGCAAGCTTGACTGGACTTACCTCCTCTCAACGACATTTTGACAATTTTGAAGAAACCTCGCAGTAAGTCCTGAACTGAGATAATGCATGTATGAGTGCTCCACTACAGGCGGCATAGAGCACTTATTAGGCCAAGCACCAAGAACCATAGGCGGGCGGATTCCTACTCACATGCTGCGATCAGCAGAAAGAGCTGGAGCACTGCATTGACTTGGTGGTGGAGGTCATAAGTGACGTGTATCAGGGAGTATCCTGAAGTGATTTGATAAACTCAAAGGAGAGTATGACATACCAGGGGGGGCGCTTTCTTCTCTATGGAGCACTACCAAGAGTCGTGCATACCCAGTGGGAGGAACAAATGGAGCGTAAGGGGCTTCGACTAATATGCACCACCAGCTGAATAACCAAACCTGTTACAGTTATGATCAGGGGGCGGCTTTCTCAGGAACAGTGTAGGCTGGATGACCTGAGAACAGAGTGAGCAAATGACAAAGGAGGAATATGGAGAATACTATAGAAAGCCCCCAGTATCTCTAGAAACACAATGTTTCTCATGATTCAGCTGTATTATATACACAGGGCTTACCTAAAACCAAGAGAAACAACATAACAAAATGTACTTGGAGGCACAAGCCACTTGGCTTCTGTGTTTACATCCAGATGCAGCATTCTATCACATGACATGGGATTGCACTGGCTTGCAGGAGTATTGGGTGAAACTGGCAGACACAATAAATACACTTTGTGACGGAAAGGGCCATCCCATGCTCATCAGCAGAGTAAGCACTGGGGCTGTTTGCTCGACTGCAAGCAAAATAAGTCACCTTAGGCTTTATTGACTTACCACTAGTGTTAGCAAAAAAGCAGATTACCCATAACTGGGAAGGTGATGCTAGCCTAGTACACTAACGTTAGTTCAAAAGTTGACAAAAAGGGCAACAGCTGAGGGGCCCTTAATGCACATTGAAGCCAAAGTGGGTAAAAATCCCCCAGATGTTGCAAGAGCACATGGAGACTTACTGGCACTGTTGAGGACACAACAGAGGGCAATCCGAAACGCCGATGGGGGAGTCAAAGAGTTAAAAGCGAGGAAGGGTGAAAGGTGAAGGCGCCACCAACATCTGCAAAGGGGCTTGATCATAGAGATACTGTGTTTTTACAATGCAAACTAGCCCGTTCGAGACAACATGCCTACAGGGGAGCGAGTTAGTCTCAGGAAAACACTGGGCTGATGGCTCGCTAGAAAGTCTCCGAGGGAACACGAACAACTGTATGAATACTTTATTATGGGGAGAAGTGCAAGGTCCTGGCATGTACCACCCACCCTTCGCCTGGACTCTCAGAATCAGAACGAATTTAGAAACGCCTACTCCCTTCCCCCAGTCCCTACTTAGACACATAGATATCATAATGTGATTTTGATGTAAAACAAGACAGGGTCCTTATATACATGTACTAGCAGCCCGCCCCAGCGTTACCTGGGGAGGAAAAGGGGCTGGAGGCAGTTAAGGGAGGGCGTAAAATCCGTTTCGCGGGCGAATTTGTGGATTTTCCGCGATATCGTGATCCGCGAATCTCGCGAAATCGCGGTAAAACCCGCGAATCAGCGGGGACGAATTTTCAGCCAAGCAAGGGTTACAGCAGCAGGTGCAAAAGTTGAACCTAATTTCTTTGTAACCTTTTACAAAAGGGTTACAAACAAATTAACTTCAACTTGGACACCTGCTGCTAATTGCTTCCTGGCGCCTCGTTGCCTACTTGCAACTATTCTCTGACCCTGCTCTGACCCTTGAAGCAGGGTCAGAGAATAGTTACAAGTAGGCAACGAGGCACCTGTCCAAGGAATTAAGCCTCAGCAGGAAGCACTTACAGATATAAAAAAACAGGAAGAAAGGAGAGGATGGCAAATACACCCATTTTGAGTTATCAGGAGGGGTTAAACTAAAAGAGACCTTTACAGCACAATTTTCATATACATTTTGCTAAAAATAAAAAGCTGTATGTTCTGTAGGGGCAACTCAGGAATCTGGCCCTTCAGAGATCCGGCCTCTCTTTCTTTCTCTCGTTCTCTCTCTCCCTCTCTCTTTCCCTCTCTTTCTCTCTCTATCTATCAATCTATCTATCTATCTATCTATCTATCTATCTATCTATCTATCTATCTAGCTATCTATCTATGTCTCTCTCCATCCCTCTCCCATAAACAACTGCATGGGTCACTTCGCTATGCAAGCGGCTCGCGAAGACGCAAAAAGCCCCGCGAACACCCAAAAAACCCCGCGAACACGCAAAAAACCCCGCGAACACGCAAAAAACAAAAATCCGCACATTCGCGAATTTTGCGGATCGCGAATTTGCAAATCCGCAAATTCGCGGATCCCAAATTCGCAAAATTCGCCCATGCTTAGGGGCAGTACACCCGCTCCCGCCCGACCCCCTCCCGCACCGACTCCCTCCCGATCCGACTCACTCGCGCCCCCCTCCCGCCCGACTCATTCGTGCCCCCCTCCCGCCCAGACATTTTCATTTACTGCTGCCTCCTTCTTTCCTCCCCCTGCATTACAGTCTCACTTTCCCTTTCCTTACCTGTGCCGCCGCTCCTCACTGCACAGCCGCTCGTCACTGCACCGCCCTCCTCCTTCGTCGTCATCACGCACCTCACGTTGCGGCCAGCGCTAGGTCCCGGCCGGCGCTACTTTCAGGGGACTACTTTGTTTACAAACTTAATTTTTTTTAATTTACTTTTTTTTAAAATTTATATAGCCTATGTCCATCTACACACCCTGACATTTTCATAGATGTATCGGGTGTGTAGATTGGCGCTGTGGTTCCCGAGTTTACCTTGCCAAAAGGTGCAAGTTCTCTCTTTATAATAGTAGTATAGATTATCAATGTAAAGCGAACTGGGGTAATGGCCAATGTGTCATTGGTATGTGATACCAAAAACTTAATGAAATTAAGTGCCATCTTAAATTGGTGCCATCTAAGACAAAGGAAGACTGTAAGCTACATACTATTGCACTTTTGAATCATCCAGCTGGCAATGTTCACACGGTTTCCCCTACAAAGCTACAGCACTATAAGAAAGAAGAGATTTATCTTGGTCATCACATTGTGAAAGGGGGAAGGAAAATCTCAAAAGAGCACGTTTCTGCAATTCTGAAGATTAATCTTCTTACCACCCAGAGAGGAGTGAGGATGTTCCTGGGAATTGTTGGCTACTGTCATCAGCGAATTCCGAACTTTTCTTTGATTGCAAAGCCTTTAGTAAGGCTAACCCAGAATGATGTCAGAGACAGGTACCATTTGATGGTCATTGCTTAGAGGCCTTCCAGTTTTAAGAGAAAAATGGTGCAATGCACCCAGCCTCAGAATGCCTGATTGCAACGTAGCATTTATTTCTTTAGTGTCATGAGAGAGGCGGTGTGCTTTCAATTCAAATAACTTTATTCGACAATTAAGTCATAAAAGTGAGTCATAAAATCACATTTTCCACTATGTAAAAAAAAATATCATTAAGAAGATTATACAATAAATATATTTAAAAAAGAATTAAACACCAAGGGACAATTGCTGAATATCACGTAGCTAAAAACACATCCTTAAAATTTATAAAACTCATCAGTTCTGTGGGATCAGATGCTATATTGCAAGGCTCTTGTCCCAACTACATCACAGCGTTTACAGTACAGATAAGCAGGTTAGATAATATTCTCAAGCTAATTTCATAGTGCTCTTGCCCGGATTATCCATGCCCATTTTAGAAATTTTGCCACTGCTATGGCAATTGGGGGATTGGGGTCTGTACACAAGATTCTTAACGCCTCCTCGTGTCTGCGGATACCGATTAATTTACATATTGGTTTAATCCACACTCTCTAGGGACCACATAGAGGGGACAGAAAAAAAGGAGGTGACTTATTGTCTCTTGTTCTTCTCTACACCTGGGCATTTGTCATGATGGTTTTCGCCTACCCAATTTGCTGTGAATGACCTTGTTGGAAGGGAGCCTACTCTAGTTTGAAAGTAGAGTTTACGATCAAGCTGCTTTTCGATGGCATCCCAGTACAATTCCAACTTAGGGTATCCCTTGAATTCCAGGAAGCGACCTGTAAGGTGCTGGGAGAGGCCCTGCATTCTTGCATTTAATGTAACCATCTCCCAATATTTTATCTTCAGAGCTTTTTTAGAGGGAAAAACAGCATTTGCCGGGTCATCCCAGAGTTCCCTCATCCCCAGGCTAATTAGCAGAGACTTTATGGCCTTTAGCCAATGTATTTGTTGGGAGGAATCTTTAGCTATTATTTCTTTTAGGCCCTCTGCATAATGCTGAAGCTCTTCTGTGGTCCATATCCTACACCAATACAGAAGCGGGCGTAGGAAAGCAAGATCTTGGACAGACTTTTTCCCAAGGTCCCACATTAAGGGTAACAACGGGGTGCTTATCGGGACACTAGTCGCTTTTCTTAGAAATTCGTTTTCTGCTAGTGTCAGACTCCCCAATTTTTCAAAACCCCATAGTTCAGCTCCGTAAAGAGCCGAACTAAGTACCTTCATCCCATTAATTTCTAGTAATGGGCTAATGGTTTTTGATTCAGAAGATTTAAACCTTTTAAGAAGGATACCTGCCTGCTGGCGATGCTTAAGGACTGCTAGTTCTAGTTGGCTAGTCCATCCCAGATCTTTCTGGAGGGTGACCCCCAGGTAAGTAAAAGCTTCAACCTGTTCAAGCGGGGAGTTGTTCATGTATTTTCTCCCTCTTTAGGGTTTGGTACACCCTGTAAATTTACGATCAGTAAGGACCATATACTTGGTTTTTGCTATATTTATTTCCAAACCCCGTTCTAGGCAAAAGTCCTCAAAGCGCTTAAGAGCACGCTGTAGGCCACTGGGGGTTTTTGAAATTAATACAGTGTCGTCCGCGAACATGAGGATCGGGACTCGCTCACCACACATCATAGGGGCATCAGTAGGGACCCGGGAGAGAAAACTCGCTACCCCGTTCACAAAGAGAGAGAACAGGCCTGCCTCACCCCTCGTTCGACAGGGAAGGGTTCCGTAACATCTCCCTGGTGCCCCCACCGTACCCGAGCAAAAGTACCCTCATGCAACCGGACGACCAAACACAACAGCTCAGGGGGCATCCCTAATTCCTCCAGCACTTGCCACAGTTTGTTGCGGGGCACCAAGTCAAAAGCCGCCCTTAAGTCTACAAAGACGGCGTAAAGGGTACCTTTGTCCAAAACCACAGTGTGCCAAAATCTATACTACTATTATAAAGAGAGAACTTGCACCTTTTGGCAAGGTAAACTCGGGAACCACACCGCCAATCTACACACCCGATACATCTATGAAAATGTCAGGGTGTGTAGATGGACATAGGCTATATACATTTTTAAAAAAAGTAAATTAAAAAAATTAAGTTTGTAAACAAAGTAGTCCCCTGAAAGTAGCGCCGGCTTGTTCCTAGCGCTGGCCGCGACGCGAGGTGCGTGATGACGACGACGAAGGAGGAGGGTGGTGCAGTGACGAGCGGCTGTGCAGTGAGGAGCGACGGCACAGGTAAGGAAAGGGAAAGTGAGACTGTGATGCAGGGGGAGGAAAGAAGGAGGCAGCAGTAAATGAAAATGTCGGGCGGGAGGGGGGCGCGAGGGAGTCGGGCGGGAGGGGGCGCGAGTGAGTCTGGGCGGGAGGGGGGCGCGAATGAGTCGGCGCGGGAGGGGGGGCGCGAGTGAGTCAGATCGGGAGGGAGTCGTGCGGGAGGGGGTCGGGCGGGAGCGGGTGTACTGCCCCTAAGCATGGGCGAATTTGTGCGAATTTGCGGATTTTTGTTTTTTGCGTGATCGCGGGTTTTTTTTGCGTGTTCGCGGGGTTTTTTGCATGTTCGCGGGGCTTTTTGCATCTTCACGAGCCGCTTGCATAGCGAAGTTACCCATGCAGTTGTTTAGGGGAGAGGGAGGGAGCGAAATAGATAGATAGATAGAAAGAGAGCGAAAGAGAGGGAAAGAGAGAGGGAGAGAGAGAACGAGAGAAAGAAAGAGAGGCCGGATCTCTGAAGGGCCAGATTCCTGAGTTGCCCCTACAGAACATACAGCTTTTTATTTTTAGCAAAATGCATATGAAAATTGTGCTGTAATGGTCTCTTTTAGTTTAACCCCTACTGACAACTCAAAATGGGTGTATTTGCCAACCTCTCCCTTCTTCCTGTTTTTTTATATCTGTAAGTGCTTCCTGATGAGGTTTAATTCCTTGGACAGGTGCCTCGTTGCCTACTTGTAACTATTCTCTGACCCTGCTTCAAGGGTCAGAGCAGGGTCAGAGAATAGTTGCAAGTAGGCAACGAGGCGCCAGGAAGCAATTAGCAGCAGGTGTCCAAGTTGAAGTTAATTTGTTTGTAACCCTTTTGTAAAAGGTTACAAAGAAATTAGGTTCAACTTTTGCACCTGCTGCTGTAACCCTTGCTTGGCTGAAAATTCGTCCCCGCAGATTCGCGGGTTTTACCGCGATTTTGCGAGATTCGCGGATTGCAAAATCGCGGAAAATCCACAAATTCGCCCGCGAAACGGATTTTACGCCCACCCTTAACTGCCCCCAGCCCCTTTCTGCCCCAGGCAACGGTGGGGCGGGCTGCTAGTAAGATGATAAATCTGAAGACCTGGTCTATGGTGCTGGTCTTGGGTCGAAACCCAGCCTGGAGGTGACTCAAGATGTTATTATCATCCATCCACGTCTGGATTTTCCCCAAAACCAGCCGTCCCATGATTTTTTGGACAGAGTCAATCAGGCTGATGGGCCTGTAATTGCCTGCTAACGACTTGTCCCCTTTTTTAAATACCGGAACTATTTCCACGCATTTCCATGAAAGTGGGACTTCCATTCCCTGGGCGATGGCATTTGCCAAATGCATGATATACAACCGCCATCTTCCCTTATTGTATAAAAACAAATCGGCAAGGACACAATCCATTCCAGGTGCGCGGCCCGCGGTCACCAGATCCAACGCTCTGTCCACATCTCCTACTGTGAATACTGCTTCATTATAGAAAACGTGGACCCGCGTTCCCTCTGTACAACCTGCTTCATTAGCGGCGTATTGTGGTTTAAAATAATCAACCCATGCACTTTGGGCTACATTATTTTGGGGTGTCTCATGTTGTCCATCCCTACCCCATTTAAAAAAGTCCCAAAAAGCTTTTGTGTTTTTAGCTTTACAAGCTTCTTTAAGGTCCTGCCAACTAGACTCTTCCCATGCTTTTTTAGCAGTAAGCTGTTTATGCCTATAATTGGCTCTAGCCACCTTTACTTCACTTGGGTCCTTTGATTTTAATGCTTTACATAGCTCCCCCCTGGCTTTACAACAGGAGCCATCGTACCAACTCTCTGCTCTACGAATTTGCACACTTTTACCTTGATGAGACTTACAAAAGTAGTTTTCAGACTAGTAAAGTAAATATTGTGGGCATCCATAAAAGCTCTATACGGGAGCCCATCATTAGATTCAACCTCCATAGTCACCAGAACACCTTCCAAGCCCTCCTCAATTTCTGTAATGATGTCCTGGTGTTCTACCACCAGGCACCACTTTAAGCGTCGCTCATCATTAGCTAGAACTAGGTTCGACTTAATAGGACCCCTAGACGTTTCATCCACCATCTTTGAAACCCAAATTAAACACCGCGGAGATGGGGTTGTGGTCGCTCTCGATGCGGTCCACTACCTCCATATCAAGAAGGGTGTACCACAGATTGAGAGGAACAAGTAGATAGTCTATGTGACTTGCTCTATTACCATTATCGAACGTTGCTTTGCCCATTCTATCCGAAGGTGTACGGCCATTAGCTGCCCTCAACTGATGCCCCATATAGAGGCTCTTCAATTGAATTGCAGCCTCATTCCACTTTCTTATAGGGTTAGTGTCTAGCTGGGGAACTCCCCATCTACTATCCTCTTCATCCGTTAGGTGCATATCATCGGGGCCCAATGGTTCGAAAGTAGTATTAAAATCACCTGCTATTATTGGTAGTACATTTCCAGGGGTTGCCTGAAGCATTGTGTCCAGGGCTACTACCACCGCAGATTTCTTGCCTCCTGGGAGACCCCTAGCATAGACATTAAAAATGTCTATTTTTAAATTTGGAGGGAAACAAAGCCTTACGGTAAGAATATCGCAGTTTGACCCGGGAAGTAAGTGGCTATGGCAGTTAAGACTATGTCTAACCCAAATAACTAAGCCCCCCATAGGGCGACCTGGGTGGCTTTTTAACTGCGGGGACATAAAAATTTAGATAACCCTCCTTAAACACAGGCTCAATCGCCCAAGTCTCCTGGAGCAGACAAATGTCAAATTTAACTATGAATTCCATCCAGGCGGGTGAGTTAAGTTTGGTCCCCACACCAGCCACATTCCATGAAATGAACGATGTTTGGCATACCACCCCAGCATGACCGCAAGCTAAATTTACTGATTCTGGCGAACTCACGGGTGCTTGGAATTCCTCATTCTGCATAGACAATGCTCCCACTTCTAATGCCTCACCTATGTTTCCAGTACCTGTCATGACTGAACTGCAGGCACCTTTCTCTATGCATCTGCAATCATTGGCGGTCGCTTCAGCTACCCACTTATCACACCCATCCTCCCCTATATCTGGAGACACAGCACTTAATGCAGGGTTTTGATCTTGGGGCACATAGCATCAATCACACTTGCCCAACCCCGACAAAGCCTCAAACCTATTAAACAGCCTTAAATTACCCAAAGGAAATGCATTAATTTGCTCTTCCGATCTAAAAACATTCCTTCCAATGGGTACCCTAGGGCCATAGAAATATGATAGGGGGAAAGTTTGTATCTGGGAGGACCGATCAGATTGTGGCCAGCTACAAATGTAGTTCACACTTCTCCAGTCTTTGAAGGTAAGAATGACACAGTCCCCTTCAGAAGACTTAGGGCTCCTTCCCAACCAGTTCACTCTCCTTGCAAACAGAATTTCTGTAAGAATGTTCGGTGGTAATGGGCGATACTTATTGAGCCAAAAGATACACTTATTTTTTAACTCCCCATAGGTTTCTCGGTTGCCCTGGGCTACTGGGGGTACTCCCACTAGTATTACCACATACGGTGCTGATTCAGGTGGGAGATCAATAGTCGGTAGGGTAGCCAGAGATCTTGTTACAGGCCCCACAGTACTTGTTACAGGCCCCGAAGATGGATTTGACAAAGGTACTACTGGTCTATTCTCTGTAACATGAGGCCCTTGCTCCGTCCCCACTATGTTCCCAGTGTCTGGCAATGCAGATGGCGGTGGTGCCGAAGAAGGCACCATGTTAACTGCCTCAGAGACTCCGGCCCCCACACTGATTGCCCCAGAAATGGAAGAATCCGGTGGGTTTTGAGCTATTGGTGATTTCCGATGCAGGTTTGGAACACTACGCCGTGTTCCAACCTGTTTTTGGACTGTTGATAATGAGAGTTCCAGGCACACCAGTCTATTTTAAATAGACTCCGACCGATCATATATTGGGTTGCACAGCTTCTTAATGGTTCCCTCCAGTTTTTTCCAAAATGATTGGCCCAGATCAAAATGTGTCTCGTTCCTTACAGGTACCTATAACCCTCCATGCCCTTCAATAATAGGTGGTACAGTCTGAGTTTGGCTACCAGATGACGTTGCTATTACGACCTCCTTTGGAAGAGTCTTCTTTGGACAGTTTGCTTTCCTTCCCTCAGCTTGTATCGATGGACCGGGACGTTTTCTTTTTGCTAACATCCCCCCCTCTACCTGTGCCGGACCTGATTTTAGATTACAGGCTGATCGGGTTTTGATGTTAGGTGAAGGGACTCTTCGAGCACCAGGATGGGGGAGTAAAGACCTAGATGAAGACAAACTTAGCTCGTCCGTGAGATCTAGGTGGGGAGAAGAAATAATCTCCACCACCCCCGAGGGAGGGAGTGTTCCCTGGATATCTTCCTGCCGAGGTAACGGTGATCTGGCTGTTGATTACCCAAAGACGAATGCTTATCAAACATGGTGTCCAAGTATAGTCTGTTTTCTGTAAGTTCTATATCCTTGGCAAGGGCTGATGATACCCTAATCAAGAAATTATCCAGAGTTCCCAATAGAGAGCCTCCTGTAGACTTTCTACCATTAAGGGCTGCTTCTGATGGGGTCGCCATGCTCACTTTGGTAAGATTGCTAGTCCTCCCAACCACATGGACCACACAAATGATGATCAGACTTGACACTAACCTTGTGCCTTTGCTGGAGATGTAAGTAGTATGGCCCGTCCCATCCTTGCTCGGGCTTGAACGGGGCTTAAACGGGCCCGCCCTTGGCCCGGCGTCCCGCGAAGCGGACCTCAGCGCCAATTTAAAGCACCTCCGGGCACTGGTGCGAGGTCAGAGGTGCGCGCCGCCGCCGAGGCTTCCGGGAGTTGTGGTCCCGGGGCGGCGGCGCGCTGCAAAATACAAATTGACTCTTGGCCGGTGGCTGCGTTTGTGTCCCCGGTATGGCCTGGGTGCAAGTAGATGCTTTCTCCATCTCCCCCGCTCCGCCGACCTCCGCGCCTATTTAAAGCACCTCCGGGCGCTGGCGCGAGGTCAGAGGTGCGCACTGCCACTGAGGCTTCCGGGAGTTGTGGTCACGGGGCGGCGGCGCGATGCAAAACACAGATTGACTCTTGGCCGGTGGCGGCGTTTGTGTCCCCGGTATGGCCTGGGTGCAAGTAGGTGCTTTCACTCCTTAATCAAAAACATGGTGGAGTGTTTAAGCCAGTGACCTACCTGTCAACTTGATTGGATCCACTATGTTAGGTCTCCTGTGAATGCCATTGCTGGGGTTCCTTAGGGTGCCTGTAAGCATGCCATGTGCCCCGAGCTTTGGCGGTTTAGCTCCAGGACTCAATCACCTTGCATTGCCCAAATTGGAGAGGTTCTTCTAAGGGACAGAGATATAGCAGAGATATAACTTGGTGGAAGGATGTGGACCTACATTTATGTAGATTTGTGTTCTTGTTGTGATAAAGAACTGGAGTTTGTGTTTTGCCCCTCCTTCCCTTCAGGAGGACAACCAGTGCCACATTTTGGGAACTACATGTCCCAAAGTACTCGCACTGTGGCTATATTGGGCAGGGCACAGGTATAAATAAGAGACCCCATCCGAGAGACGGTGCACATTGTTCTGGAGCCTCAGTAAGAGTAGGAGCTTCATTGGTCTTTCCGCTCCTCTCCACTTCCATGGGAGAAAACCTGGGGTCGTACAGAGGTACTCTGCCTGAGTCCAAGGTGAAGAGCGCATTGCGCTCTCTTTTTTTTTTTGCTGATTCCTAAATGATTAAGAACTATTGTCAAGAAACCTTTTGTTGAGAGATTTGTATGCTTTAATACGCTCTGGATCTCAAGAGGAAGGGCATCCCAATGCCATTCCTTTAAGACTTAAAAGCATTTTGAGTGTATGATCTAGTGGATCAAATCTGTTACTGTTTCTTTTTTCAGGTCTCTATCCCTGCCATCCCCTTCCCAACACCCTTTCCCTTACAGCACCACTGTAACCTTCTGTGCCTTAACTACAAGCAGAATTAGAGCTGTTGACAGGTGGTCCATTTGAGCATTGCACCGATCCCAAGAATCCTCATTCCTGACAGAATTAAGCGCCCAAGAAGCATTCTCCTCCTGGTCAATGCAAATGCAAAATGGGTAACCTCGACAATGTTCTACAGGCTCTAGCGTTAGTAGAACAAGAGTTGGTTCCATCTTGTGCAGAAAAAACAGCTTTGGGAGAAAGGTTGGAAGGCAGCAACGAACACCCTTTGAAGTCCCTTCAGGGAGGTTTATGGCAGGGGATGCTGCCTGTTCCTCGGATGCTGTAAGCACTACCCCTCCCTGTGCCTCAGATTTCAGTAACCGTCCCGACTCCCATACCACTAGGAACTTCAGGGTAGTATTCAGGGGATCCTAACAAGTTTCAAGTGCTTTTAACCCAGATCCTATTGCACGACTCTTCTCATCCGGCTGCCTTTCAAACCAATCTCTTGAGGGTGGCTTTCACCATTTTATACCTAGTGGGTGATGATGCTGCATGGCCAGTGCCTTTAGTAAGGACTAATAATCCTCTTCTTTCTGAATGGGATGAATTCCATAAGGAATTTGAAAAGGTGTCCGATAGGAGATCTACCACACTTAGGGGGTCATTAGTATGGCGGGCAGAATTTGTCCGCCCACCATAACCCCAGGAAACGGGACCGCCCGCAATGCTTGTGGCGGTCCCGCACCTACAGTGTGGCAGGCGCATCAAGCACTGCGCGGTACCTGCCACGTTTTACATTGAAATGCAGGGGGGTACCATAGGTACCCCCATGTGCACCCCCCACCCCCCAGAACCATGGGGGCCTGCTACGGGCCCCCAATGTTGACGACCGTATGCCTTTCTATGACGGCAACAAGGCATGTCCCCGCATGCATACTAATATGGATGGCGATGTCTAACAGTCACCGCCACCACCATATTAACAGCTTTTCTGCCTGGTAGGCAATTGGGCGATTGCCTACCAGCGGACGGTCTTTCCGTACACTGTGTTTCTCCCTGCCATAGTAACATGGCGGGGGAATTGGTATGCGGGCGGGACAAATTTCGGGCGGATTGCCACCGCCATGCGGGCAGTGGCGATCCGCCCAACATGCTAATGGCCCCTAAATGCGTATAAAGAATATTAGAACTGATAGAGCGCGCAGTTCACCCGGGTCACTGGGTTTCCTAATTCTCACACGCACTGGGCCCTGGCGTGCACATTTAAACCAATGACTCGTGTTTGGCGTGAACCGGGTGAGATTATACACGCTACTATGAGTAATTCGGGGGGTGACTTCTCACCACTGCTGATCCGGTACCTGACTTACCACAGGCACGTTACTCCAGACGGATCAGGAGCTATCAGGGGACAGGTGACAGAGGTCCTAGAAAAGAATACACCTTATAATCCAAAATACATTGTCCACACTGTACCATAAAATAACCACAGACACCTGATAAGTTTAAGAGTTTATAGAAAATTTCAAAGTGAATATGTCAGAATTAGCAGAATGCAAAGTAACACATCAAGCATTAAAATCACAACCAGAATATATCCGTGAATTAAAGCAAGGACCATTTGAGTATATGGGAACACTATGGCTAAGAGTATTAGGAGCCAACTAATCACTGCAATGTTACACTAGGACCTAGGATATGAACGGAAACTATACCATTTATCTATGCTATCTTGCTAAGTTCACGACAATCACATTAAGGGAAAAGGGTAAACGGGAACATACTAATGAAATATGACAGTTTGGCAATTCTCTAAAGGTGGGGAGAGAAGTGGAACAATCTAATAAACAATTGCATATAACTCGCTTTTCAAGGTGATAGAGCAATATCACAGGCAAGAGTGCTTTATTAAGAAAATGAAGAGAGAGAGAGAGAGTGAGACGCAAACCCACAGTCTGATAATTACCTAGTTCAGAATGAAGACCAACCCTGGCCACGGGTCAGTTTGGAAGGATGGGGACAAGGACCCTCAGAAAAGGAATGCCAGAATGCGAGCAGGTACAGCTCACGGACAGTCGGGACAGGATACCCCTCAGGATTAGGTACAGGACTGGACCCACCAAGGCTCGACCAACACCCACAGCTTCAGAAGCAAACGCCTGCGTTGCCCCTTTCTGCAAGTAATCCGCCAGTAACCCCAATTGGGTTTTCGAATTTCCCAGCAAAGTGCTCCGCCAGCACTTAAGACTATTTCCACCCCTAGGAGTTTGTGGAAAGTATGGACAGAGTGCTCCGCAGCACTCAAGATTGGATCACCTATAGAGTTCGTAGGGTCAGTGACAGGTCTGCTATTCGGACAAGTCGGACAATTTTCCTAAGCTAAACTAGGGCAGTTATACTCTTTGGGGACCCTTAGACCACCCACCAATGTTGCAAGTGACAGCTTCCCATGTTATGATTGGTCAAAAGAGGTGGCCTGGACAATGTCACCTCCTAGAATTCAGAGTTCACATAATGCATATTTAATTTTCATTATCCGCCCCTTGGGTTCACGTTCCCATCATAGAAAATACAGTACTACAATGCAGTTCATAGTAGGTAGCAACAGTGTTGATTCTTTCAAGGTGAGATTCTGTCTCTCGGGGGAGCTTCTCAGGCGCATTGGGCTTCAGGAGCCAGCTGGCTTGTTTCAGCTTCTGCGCAGTGGAGTTTTTCCCCGGTCACATGACGGAGCCCAGCAGAGCCTCAAGTATGGCTCCACTCCCGATTTCCCAGCCCCAGAGACACGATACATGAAAAGTAAGCGAGAACAAATTAGAATCGCATATAAATGATCACACTGTATACCAGGCTAAAACTAAACACACCCCTTACTTTATAACTTCTATAGTATTACATTTTAGTGCGAAAAGACAGATAGGCGAAAGCAGCGGTTGCAAGCATAGAGCGTGGTGAGAGACAAGCGGCCATGTTTGCAACAGTGCGCATGAGCACAGATTCCCTCCAGAATGCGAGTGCGTCACATCACATGGGTATGACCGACGCATGCGCAGACTGAATTTCAGCGAAGCAGCCGTTTCTTCTAGTGCAAGCTTTGTTAGTATGAAAAGACACACAGGCAAGCCTCTCGGGTACCCCCGTGTGTTGGGAAAAAATGCAAAATGAATGACGAACAGTTGGATTAATATGATTATACATTAAACGAGGTTCATGAGTGGGAGCAAGTCGCTTTAAGTGCGAATCCTTGCTCCATCAATCCCCTCTTTGATGATATTTACTATCATCACTACAAAGGAAACAGATGCCAACTTTTCATTCTTCCATATCATTCATCTCTATCTCAAAAAACTTATTGTTGATTTTTCTTTCGGCTTCTCTATGAGAGTGGTGATTTTTCACCTTTTTGTAGATTTCATTCCTCAATTCTTCTAATTCTAATTCATCAATGTTTCTCTTCACCCCTCTTTTGTTTACAGTTTTTCTTTTGCACTTTTGGCATTTGCAGCAGATGAAAATTATCAACACAATCACACCTATTCCAAATATTGGCATCAATATTTTCCACAGGATATTTTTACCTAGGTTAGAAAACCAACTACCTATAGAGGAGAGACCTCCAGTCAGTCTCGTCCAGGCACTGTCAACCTCTAATGGTTTGAGCTCTTTTTCCAAATTAGTTATGTTCTTCACATATTGCTTTAATTCGATACTTTTGACAGGAATGTAGGTGCAACAATGTTGCGCCTTCAGCATTCTACAGACTCCGCCCTCTTTCGCCAATAAGGTGTCAAGAGCAAGGCGGTTTTGCAAAACCATTGATCTGATCGCAACCATCTCAGTATTGACCAGCAGGAATCCAGCAGCAGTGTCAGTAGATAACCGATCCACTACTGTAGACAATTTGCAGATTCTATGAGTGTTCAGAACTACCCCCATTCCAGGTATCAGTGCACTAAAGATATCACCTATAATTTCACCTACACTTTCACGTTTACTACGCACTAAGCCATTAGTTTCGTCATCATTGCTTCCAGCAGCATTATTCACATGATATATTTTCGGAAAAACAATGCCAAAGTAGCAGCTTCCATACCAGTGATCCGGCAATTTGAAATAAGCCTTGTTCCCACATATATAATATATTCCGGGAAACACAGGTTCTGACCCATTTTTGAAACCCCCACCTCCAATTACCTTGTAATTATGTTCACACTCGCTGGAACCAATGAACACATTGTTATAGTATTCTGTCCTTTCTCTATGGAGACAAAGTTTTCCTTTTCGTTCAAAATCCAGCAACAAAGCAGGATTAGCTTCGCCTTGAGAGGTGTTATCCATGTGCTCAGCCCACCTAGGGACTCTATTCTTTTCATCATTAGCCTTTTTCTGAAACTTTTCCCTCCTTCGGTCTGCCATTTTTATGAACATCTTTTCCTGCTCTTGCAAAGAACAGGTCAGATTTTCCTGTTGTGCTTCATCTAAGTCTATGTCACCTATAGTCAGGAAATATTCTCCCATATAACGAGTTACGTCACTTTTAATATGTACAAGGTTCAGGTGTCCTCTAATAGGAAGCTCAGAAAAGACCACGTCAGCATTCGAATAGTAGTACTGTAAAGTGCTTCTATAAAACAAGCTAGCTAATATACTACAGGAAATTCCATAGGTTAAGGGTAAGTGGTGATATGTCACGCCTTCAGCTACAGAGGTAGGTAGCTTCATGCAGACATAACAATCTTCTATTTCCAGGGCTTCTACATAATGCACTAACAAGTTAGCAAAAACATTTAAATGCGTCCGGTTTCTCATCTTGTGAAAGTGCAGTTCCCCCTCATCTGATGCTTCTAAATTCTGTCGTGCTTGTCTTTGCCTATCTAGAGTGTCATGTCGTCCTAAGCTCCGTGGAGTCTCTGCAGTCCGTGCAATGTCTGTGTCTAGTATTTCAGGTTCAGTAGAGGACAGGTTAGGATCTTTACTTATCATAAACGGTAAAAAGACTGTTAATCCTATCCACATTACTATTAGCATTGCTATACTACACAAGCATATCTTACAGCAAGTTTTAAGACACCCACATCTGGATCTCCCAGCTACGCTTGAATCAGACATTTTAGCTTACAGGTGGCTTTTGCGACCCCTCTCCTTTTCTTTATGCAAGGCTTTCGCTCTGTTTTGTCTCAAGGAGGGTCTTCGTCCGAACTCTGATCAGTGACGGACTCCTCGTCACTTTTCCCACTGTGATGGGGCTCATCAATTTCTTCCAGCACCAGGTATGTCCATTCGGGGCTCCGATACAGTTTATTCTGTTTCTTCAATCTGTCTCTTTTTCTCAGAAACTTGCCTCGGGCTGGTTTCCGTTCACTTTCAGCCCTTTCGCGGTCTTTCAGTTTCTCTTCGACAGTTTTTAGTCGGAGTCTTAGCCTTTTGACGTACCTGGGTGTACTTTTGTTTCTGCGACTCTTAGTAGTTGAGGACACTTGACCTTCCTCGTGCACTCTTTTATTTTTCTTCTGGTGCTTGACAGAGTCTATTTCCCTCCCTGTCTGACTAGTTCCAGGTCTTTCATCTATTTCTTCTGCCTGGTCCTCTAGCTGGTCCTGTTCAGGTTCACTTTGTGGGTTTTCTTGGCTGTTAGGTGAACTGGAGTCTGATGCCTGAACACGTTCATCTATTTCTATCTGCTCTGATTCATGCACTTCGTTCTCTTCACTGTCTTCCGCATGAACCTCAGCCCTTACCACTATCTGTCCCTTTACAGGCTCCGGAGTTTCAGGTGGAGCGTTGACGTCTTGATCTGTCCCTACTTGGCCTATTTCCTGATCAGGTGTGATGTGTGTCTGGTTGACCTGACCTTCTCCTTCTAGTTCTGTCTCACCTGGACTATCCCACTCACTGTCTATGTAGGAATATTTCCTGGTTCGTATTGGATCATGAACCTGTTCGTCGGCGGGGTACCACTCAACGTCTCGACTTGTGCTTGGCAGTTCGATGTCAGCAAGATCTGGACTCTCTTCGGGAGTCTCCTCAGCGGTGCTGCCTTCAGCTTCAGTCGCGTTTTCTCCGGTTACCCGCTTTGTGTGGCTGGCATGGATCCACTTCGGCACACCAGCGCACTTTACAGCAGTAGTGGTGACAAGAATCACTTGTCTCGGCTTTCCCCACTTTGGTCCAAGGCAACTCTTCCGGGTGTGTTTCTTTAACACCACCCAATCGCCTGGTCGCAGCTTATGTGCCGGAGTCTTGGGCCAGTCGTCTTCTGTCTCTCCAATCTGGTGGGAGATAGAACGCATTTGGTCACCCAGTTGCTTGCAGTATTCTAGCACCAAATCATCAGTAATGCTTAGCAGTTTGTGTCCAGGTACCCATGCTTGTCGCATCACTCTCCCCATTAGTACCTCATGGGGGCTCAGGCCTGTTTTTCGATTTGGAATACTTCTCAGACTCATCAGCACAAGGGGCAAAGCATCTGTCCAGTTCATTTTGGTGGAATCACACATCTTCGCCAATCTGGACTTTAGCGTGCCATTTATCTGTTCAACCACCCCAGATGCCTCGGGATGGTAGGCACAGTGCAGTCTTTGCTCCATTTTAAAAGCCTTACAGAGCTCCTCTAGGACGTCGTTGGCAAAATGCCCACCTTGGTCCGTTTCAATCGTTTCTGGGATCCCAAACCTAGGTATCAACTCCCTGAGCAACAGTTTTGCTGTAGTTAGGGCATCATTTTTCTTCGCTGGGTAAGCCTCCACCCACCTGGAGAACAGACAAACTATGACTAGGATATATCTATATCCCTTGCATTTGGGCATGGTTATGAAGTCTGCCTGCATTCTAACAAAGGGACCTACTGCCTTGCCGATGGTACTCTGTTCTACTACAGTCCTCTTTCCTGCCTTGAATTGCTGACACACTAGGCACCTCTGGCAAAGCCGTTCCGCCTGGTTCCTGAACTTTGAATTAAAGAACACCTTGTCAAACACGCGACACATGGCATCTCTTCCCATATGTGTGGGTTCATGTATCATTCGGACCATGGGATCTATCAGACTGTCGGGTAGCACGGGCATTCCACTTTTATTTACCACCACACCGTCATTCCTCATTCTGCAGTCATTTTCACTCCATCTAGCTTTTTCTTCCCTGCCTGTTGCCTGTTGTAAGTCTCTCAATTCATCCCACGCTGGCACATTTTCAAACAACATCAGTTGGCAGCTGTGTCCACCCCACAACCCAATTTGGAGGGACATTTTGTGACAGGCGCAAAATTGGGCAATTTGGTCAGCGTACCTGTTTCCGGCTGTCACATCATCATTTCCTGATTTGTGAGCCGCACACTTGACCACGGCCAATTCTTTGGGCAATTGAATAGCTTCCAATAATTCTTGTACCACCTTTCCGTTTCTGATAGGGGTACCTGAGGAAGTCATGAATTCTCTTTGTAACCACAGTTGGCCGAAGTCATGAACAACCCCGTAACAGTACTGACTGTCGGTGTAAACAGTTATTCTTTTGTTCTTTCCCCTCTTACAGGCTCTGGTCAGGGCGATGAGCTCAGCTACTTGAGCCGATTTCACTTTGCATAGGTAAGATGCTTCTATGGTGTCGGTCAACGTGACAACAGCATAGGCAGCACACAGACCCCCACCCTCATGTCTCAAACATGAGCCGTCCACGAACATTGTCTTATCCCCATCAAGCAATGCTATTTCTCTGATGTCAGGACGGGGCTTAGTGCTGAATTCTGTTAGATCAATGCAATTATGTTCCATTTCCCCTTCGTCGTCTACTTCAAGGGGAACAGGTAACAGTGTGGCTGGGTTTAGGACATTGCACCGAGAGATGGTTACATTCTCAGCACCAATCAGAATTCTCTCATACTTAGTCAGCCGACTAGGTGTGAGATACTGGGTTTTAGTTCTTGTCAGTAGAATCACAACAGAGTGTGGAACATACACAGTGACAGGATGTCCCATTACAATATTTTCACTCTGTTCCAGGCTGACACAAGTAGCAGCTACTGCTTTCAGGCATCCGGGCAGACCAGCAGCCACCGGATCTAAAGTGGCGGAGAAATATGCTACAGGTCGCCTGACCAGCCCATGCTCCTGGGTCAGGACTGAGAGTGCGCAATTTTCTCTTGTGTCACAGAATAGTTCGAACCGCTTGGAATAGTCTGGCATACCTAATGCAGGTGCGGTGCATAGACAATTTCGCAATGTTACCCATGCGGACATGCTTTCGCTGTCCCACCCGACTGGGTCTTCCACTCCTTTCCTGGTCATTTTTATCAAAGGTTTGGCCAGATTTGCGAAACCCACAATCCACTGTCTGCAGTACCCCACAACTCCTAGAAACATCCTCACCTCTTTCTGAGTTCGGGGTAGGTCCATTGCTTTAATTATCTTGATCCTTTCTGTGGTGACCTTTCGGATCCCTTTCTCTATCTGGTGCCCCAGATATTTTACTGAGTTCTTACAGAACTGCAATTTGTCAGGGGATACTTTATGTCCTCCCTTTCCTAGGTGATTCAGCAAGGCAATGGTGTCGGTGATACAGTCATTTTGAGTTTTGGATGCCACTAGAAGGTCATCTATGTACTGCACCAAAACGGACTCTCCAGGCAATATTAGGGTCTCAAGACATTTCTTTAATATCTGGTTGAAAATCGAAGGACTTTCAGTGTACCCCTGGGGGACACGATTCCAGACATAGATATGGCTGTCAAATTCAAAACTGAAAAGGAACTTGCTTTCTGGATGCAATGGGATGGAAAAGAATGCATGGCACAGATCAATGACAGTGAACCATTCTGCGTTCCAAGGAATCTGATACAGGATCACTGCGGGATTGGGCACAATGGGGCAGCAAGGTACAACAATTTGGTTTACCTTGCGCAGGTCCTGCACTACTCGGTACTTTCCACTAGGCTTTTTAATCCCAATGATAGGAGAATTGCAGGGACTGCTCATTACTTCTTCTATGATTTCTGCTTCGAGTAATCGGGTAATTTCAGTTGTGACTCCTGCCTTTACTTCTGCACTCATTTTGTACTGTCTTGTTTTTGGATATACTGCATTTGTCTTTATGGCTATTTTAACTGGGTCCACATTTGCCATTAAGCCTACATCCTTTCCTGAGAAATCCCACACTTCTGGAACTACTCTTAACTGCAGTTCTTCAGGCAAGTCTTCGATTGACAAGGTTTTGATGTCAGCATCGGGTCTTACTAGCATTAGTTTGTACAAACCATCTTCATTGGGGGTCTGAACCTCGACACCCTTTGATGAGCAATAGATGGTACAGTTCATTTTGCACAGTAAATCGCGACCTAACAGGTTCACGGGACTGGAATCACAGACCACAAATCTGTGCATTTCCTTAAAGTTTCCTATGGAGATTTCCATAGGCTCGGTTACTGGAGTACTTATTATCTGATTTGAGACGCCCACTACTTGGATAGCTTCTCCCGAGAGGGGTAGGTTAGGAACATCCACTGTTCTGACAGTGGACCGGGTAGCACCAGTGTCCAACAGAAAGGTGATGTCTTTTCCCTCAACCTTCCCTTCAATGTATGGTCCAGTCTGGTCTACCGGTAAGGAGGCGCCAAGCACGCACTCCTTGTCCTCCCCCCTCAGGCCCCGTCAATCTTGTTCATCACAGAGGAAAGAATCACTCAACAGGTACTGTGGAATTGCTGCATTGCTTCCATTCTCTCCCTCCCATATTTCTGCCCTTTCATTCTGCTGGCCCTGGTTCTTATAATTCTGTCTAGGAGCGCGAGGTACTGGAGGTAGCTTTACCTGTTGCTGGTTCCTTTTCGTCCCCTCTTTCTGCACCTGTGGATTTAAACCATTTACAGGGGCGTTACCGGCCTGCAGGTGTGGACACTCGTCTCTCCAATGCCCTATCTGGCCACACCCGTGGCAGGGGAACTTTTTCATAGCCTCTTCCCGACTTAATTTGGCCCGGGGCTTCCCTCCTCCCCCAGCAGTGGCATTCTGTGTATTATTACTAGAATTCAATTTACTTAACTGTTTTTCCTGCTGTTCAGCCAATTTTACTTGTGCCCACATCACCTTCTCCTTGAGAGCCTTCTTTTTATTTTCGATTTCATCCTCACAGTATTTTGCATACTTCAGGACATCATCTATGGGTTTTCCCTGCCAACTTATTTTATTGTCTCGGATCCATTGAGATATTTCAGGCCTTAATCCTAGTACGAATCTGTAACTGAAATGGGTCATGTCTTTCATGTCCACATTATCAATACCACTGTAAGTCTTGAATACTTGCAGTAACCTTTCATAAAAGGAATGTACAGTCTCATCACGTTCTTGGGTGGTTCTATCTATTCTGGTCCAATCGGTCTCTTTTGCGGGCACCTTTTTCTTGAGGTACTGTATGACCTGGTCATATTTCCTCATTACATCAGGTGAGGGAGCTCCTGTTGTCTCATCTCTGGGATATTCCTCATTAGGCCAATCAATTTCTATTTTACATTCGGTCCATAGGTCTACAGGGACCACAATGTCGAAAAACCCATCCAGGTCTTTCAAGAGGCATTTCTGTACTTTTATGAAGCGTTCTACCTGCCTGTACCAATCAACAGGCTTCTCCCGTAATTTCGGGAAGTCATTTGTAAATGACACAATATCCTGTCGGGACCAAGGGACATGGACATATTTCCCTCCCGGGACCTCTCTCATGGGACACAATTTTTCTTTTTTTTTTTTTAAATGTTTTTATTCAGTTCTTGGCAGTTCATTCATAACAATCATTACAGAAAAAAAAATTACAACAATATAGCATCCTCTCAAGAAAGAATAAAGCCTGAAAGAAGAAATTTCATATCAAAAAACATACATAGAGATTTAATCAAAATACGCCCCCCATATTTTTTCAAATTTACGGAGTCCCCCAATCCTTTGTGCATATTTAAGTTCACTTTTCCTTACTCTCCTCATTTTCTCATACCATTCATCCAAAGAGGGTACTACATCTGTTTTCCAATACTTAAGAATCAGTGATCTGGCCACCGCTACAATAATATATACCAGTTTTACTAGTGACTCAACCAGATTAAGTTCTGGATCAATACCAAATATAATCAGTCTTTCATAATTAATAATCGTACATTGCATATGAAGTGAAAGCAAAGAAAAAATGCCCTCCCAGAAGGCCCCAATTCGGGGGCATAAGGCTACTATATGAGACCAATTAGCCAAATCTGGTCGAGAACATCTAAAACAGATGGGAGATGAATTACTAAACATTCTGGCAATGACTGCAGGTGTATAATATAGCAGCCATTTACTAAAAAACAGCATTCGCCTCCAGTTAGCGCCTCTCAATACCGAGAAATTAAACTTATTTAATGTTTTCCACATATTGACTGTTAAGTAGAGACTTTCATGTTTCTGCCATTTTTTAGTTGCTTTAGTGCTCAGATCCTCCTCTCTACTCTGTGCTAGGACTCTTCTCCATTTTCCTGGTTTCATAAATAGTGAAGACCAAAAGAGATCATTGGATAAATCTGAGGCTTGACTGATCTGTACTAAATCAATTTGAACAAAAACTTTATATAGTAGATTATAAGAACCCATAAGAAGAAAATTTCCCCCAGTTAGAGAAAGCATCTCAGTAGGAGTTAGCCAAGCTTCATTTTCCACGAAATTCAGTAGTGATGTAAACCCCAGTCTGACCCAGTTTTGTACAATTTCTGGCCCCATTTTAATACCAAAACCTAAAATAGCATCACTAAATGGAGTTTTTAAACTAAAGAGAGGAAGTGAGTATCTCTTCAACATGGCATCTCGTTTTTTAAAAAACCAATTTAAAACCTTGTATCGGACTAGTTTAGGAGATTTAGGTATGGGTAATGGAGAAGAGATTTTGGCTTCTTTGCATATTGTTTCAAAAAAGAAATTTATAAACAGTACTTGACTTGACATTGGAGGTTTGAATCTTGAGAGATACTGTGCAAAATAAGCAAAGTAGTAATCTCTAAGGTTTGGGAGACCGAGACCTCCTTGTTCTTTTTCTTCGTATAGAGTATTTATGGCAATTCGAGGTGTCTTTTTAGCCCAGACAAAAGCTGAGAACATCGATTCGATTTTCGAAAAGAAAAAGCCCGGTAATGAACATGGGATAGTGGAAAACAAAAAATTAAATAGGGGGAGAACCGACATCTTAATTAATGCCACCCGGCCTAGAATGGACAAAGGTAGGGCATTCCATCGTGAAAACAGATCGCGAACTTTTTTTATTAAGGGTTCAAAATTCAAAAAGTACAATTCACTTACAGATGGCATAAAATAGACACCCAAATATCTTTTGGGTCTATTATTAATACAGTTTTGAAAATCCGGGTGTAGTTCCGGGGTTATACTACCACAAATTAAGATCTCGGTTTTCCTCCTATTGATTCGATACCCTCCAAGTGCTTCAAATTCAGCAAAAACAGAAAGAGCCTGTGCTTGCGAATGCATCTCCGGTTTAAGAAGAAGCATTATGTCATCTGCATATAATTTGATTTTATCCATAGAGGCCATAGGTGGAAGGATATCTATAGAATTCCGGATTGCCGCCGCCAGTGGTTCTATGAAGAAGGCAAAGAGAACAGGGGACAATGGACAACCCTGCCTTGTCCCTCTTTGCACTGAAATTGAACCCACCATGGATTTGTTAATAAGCACATGGGCTTTTGCACCGTGATACAGATTTTTGACTAAGGTTATAATTTGTGAGGGGATTCCAAAAAATTGTAAAATAAGAAAAAGTGTATCCCAGACCACCAAATCAAAAGCCTTTTCTGCATCTAAAAGAAAAACTAAAGCCGGCACCTTACATGTTTCAAAATAATCTAAGGCCTCAACCAAATAGTGAGTATTAGTGATGAGTTGTGGACCTGAGATAAAACCATTTTGGTCTGAATGAATCAGTTGCGAAGAAATATGATTAAAACGTAATGAGAGTAATTTAGTAATGATTTTATAGTCCGAATTTAACAAAGTAATGGGTCTATATGAGTTAGGATCATTTGCTTCCTTCCCTTTTTTCAAAAAACTAACCACAGTCCCATCATAGAATGATGGTGGGATTGAGCCACCTTCCAACATGGAATTGGATAATAAAAGTAATAGTTTAGATAGGGAGGTGAAAAATATAACAAAGAATTCTGCAGGGAAACCGTCTGGCCCACATGCCTTACCATGTGGCAGAGATTTAACTACAGCTTTTAGTTCATCCTCCGAAAATGAAGATGCCATTGCTGCTTGGTCCATCTGAGAGAGAGTGGGAAGATTATGCTTGTCTAAAAAATTGTTTAATCTGTTTTGATCCGTAATATGGTACGAAGTATAAATTTTCTCGTAGTGAGACAACATAATCTGTCCTATCTCTGCTGCATCTGAGGTATCAGTATCATTAATTGGAGATTTAAGAGAATGAATTAGATTAGCTGCCGCTTGTTCTCTGACCTGCCATGCCAGAAATTTACCCGTAAAATTGCTGTGTTCGTATGTTTTTTGGGCTTGCCTACAGAAAATTTCCTCGCTTCTCTCAAAATAATGTGAGCTCAGTTCACGTTTTGCAGCATTTAATTCATTGTTTAGCCTGGCAGATGGATTATGATACATTTGTTCTACCACATCCTGGATATTCTTCTGTAGTAAATTCTTTGTATCCCTAAAAGCAGCTGATTCCCGCGCATCCCTTCCAATAGCAATCCCCCGGATAAACGCCTTAAGTGAGTCCCATACCACATGAATAGGAGCAGTTCCCATATTTCGTTCAATAAAGTCATTAATCTCATTTTTCAATAGGGTCACCCATGTTACATCAGCCAGGTATGATTTATTAAACACCCAGCGTTTTACCGCATTTGTGCTCTCCTCAAATATCAATTCTAATGCTAACAATGCATGGTCGGAGAAGCCGTTATGTAGAATTCTTTGATAGCTATTCTTAAATTTTGAGGAGGTCAGGAAAAAATCGATACGAGAAAATGACCTATGTCTTCCCGACCAACAAGTATACTCTCTTTTATGGGGATTTATAGATCGCCACGGATCAACAAGATCTAAAGTCCTTACGTTATTCGAAATGGACTTAAATGCTTTAGGTTTCAATTGTTTTTTACCACCCGTGCTAGAATCTAAGTTCAGGTCCATAAGTATATTAAAGTCCCCCCCAATCACAATATCTCCTCCAACCAACAAAAGAGACTGAAACATTTCCTCATAGATTTCCGACTTATCGTTAATTGGAGCATAAAAGCTTACAAATGTGATAGGGGAAGGCCTATTCTTGAATTTACATGTTGCCCAACACCATCGACCCCGTCTCCCTGCCTTGGATTGCAAAATCTCTAACTCCATATTCTTATTAATGAATAGTGCGACTCCCCTTTGTGACTCAGAAAAAAAGGAGAACCCCCGATACGAGGCCCACCCTTTAAACATAGAAAAATGGTCAACTTTTGAAAGAGGGATGTGTGTTTCTTGAAAGAGAATAACTGCAGGATTTTCAGTTAAGACCCATTTCTCTATTGCCCGCATTTTTTTTTTATTATTGAGACCGTTCACGTTGAACGAAACAATTTTTATAACATTTTTAACCATTCTAATAGTGTTTACTAAAGTTTTCTAAAAAGATTACTCCTTCTTTGCATATCATACCCTTTTTTTTTAAACAAAGTACACTCGGTTCTGAGTCCATCAAAAAAACTACTTGTATCTTCAGCAAGCAGACCAAAAAGTAAACATAAAAAAAAAAAAATTGTGCCAAGAACTGTATTTTTTTACTATTTTCACCCCCCCCCCCCCTCTTCCTCCATCTGTGGCACCCTCCTCGCTCTACCTCCCTCCTCCCACGCACGCCACAGGAACCTCTCCCTTCCATTTGAGGTGACGTGTTGATACACCTCTTCAACCTTCCTGCCCTGTCCTACCCCCACCCCAACATAGTGTATGAAATACATCATCCAGTGGAGAGAAAAAACGATTGAAAAGAAAACCCGAATATCTCATGCAAGTATTCTATCTTCTGTCCGAATTTAGCCATTTTGAATTCCATGTAATAGCTCCTGTGCTGCCTCTACATCTGATAGCATATAGAATTTACCTTTAAAGAGCACTCTAAGTTTTGACTGCTGAGCTATCATTGCTTGTGCCCCATGGGCTTTGAAAAGATGAAGAATTTTAACGAATTCTTTTCTTCGTCTTGCTGCTGCTGCAGACATATCTGAGAAAATCCGGCATTTCACTGTGGCATTCACCGGAAACTGTCTCTGTCGAATTGCTCTGGATAGAATTTGCTCCTTAACCCTAACATCGGCAAAGTTAAGGAGGATAGTCCGAGGTAGCGTGGAGTTCGAGGGGAGGTGTGCAGGAACTCGGTGGGCTCTGGTGATCGTTAAATCTCCTTTGTGTTCCGGAATCACCCCCTGTTGGAGAAATGTAGAAACCCATTGAAGCATATCTGACCCCTCAATTCCTTCGGGACCCCCACTATGCGTAGGTTGGATCTCCTATTGTAATTCTCCAAATCATCCAGCTTATTCTCCAGAGCCCTAGAAGTTTTGGATACGTCTACAGTTTCTTTCTTTACCGCAACCATTTGATCCTCAAGAGAGGAAATCCTTTCCTCTGCTTCCGTTAGACGAGCTGGAAAAGTGGACACTAGCTCTTCAATTTTATCCATTTTATCCAACCTCTGATGGATTGCAGACAGCTCCACGTTTTGTGGTCTCTTGATCTCTCTTAGTTCATCCAATATTAAGTTTAGCATGTCTTTTACGGACATCTTCATCTCTCCTTCTGTTTCCGTATCCATCTCTAGTACAGGGGCCGAGGAGCCTGCCACCTCTGCAACTAGATTTCTATCAGATACAGATGAAGATTGGGATACTGTACTCATTAAATCCTCTTTTCCTAAAGCACCAGAGTTCAGTGAATCAACAGTTGAAGTGAATACTGCTGAGCCAAGTTGTGCAGACGAAGCTGAAATTATAGAGGAGCTAACTGCCAGACTTGAATCCCTTGTACAAACTGTATGATTCTGGGTTATTGCCACATTTGCAACAGTTTCCGAGGTCATATTGTTGGGCACAAGCGAAGGAGTTTTTTTAACAAACAGGGGAAATTGTTTGGGCGGAGGGGGTGGTTGTGCGAGAGGCTGAGGAGAAGCAAGAGTATCGGATTTATCACCATTCTGGAAATCGGCAACTTTGTCCCCCATACTCAGCTGCAATAGATCTTCTGTTAATACATCCTCTGTCTCTGAGCAGTCCGATGAATGCACTGAATCCACCGCCTTTATAATGCCTTCATCTGTTAATTTAGCCAAAGCCTCAGCCTCTTTTGCCTGCTGTTGGCGTTGCTTTGCTTTGCGCGCATTTAAAATCTTCCCCATACCAGCAGTAGCTCAGTAGCTCGATTCTTCACGGGTTAAAGATATTGCAGAGATTGCAGAGACTTACAAAAAACCCCTTTGACTTCTGTTTCCCTTCAAGCAACAGTATAAATGTTTTTAAGTAGACTTACAACCTCTTGTGCACACAGCTTGTGTACACCTATATCCACCTGGTTAATCCTACTCCTCTGCTTTTCTGTTCCTTTTAATTTTCTACAAACTTTCGAAATTCAGTGTTCTTTTCCAAACGATAGCTCCTTTAAGTATTTTTAGAAAAGTCCAGCCACTGCCACTGCTGACTGCTGACACAAAACAAAACAAAGTGTGCCTTCTCTGCTCCTTTCGTATTTCACAATCTTTAACAGTTTTAGACAATCTTCGTATGTATTCCTCTCAAAAATGCTAAGAGTTTTCAGTAGGAGCCACCATTCACTTCCTCAAAGAGGCGGCATAATGATCTCAGCCTAATTCAGCCCTGCTCCGCAGCTCGAGTCAGGGCATTTGTAAGAAAAAAAAAGTGTTTAAACGAGAGCAGCCAGCTTCTAGTTGCTGACACAGTGCACAGCGTGTCTCCTCTGCTCCTACCGCGTTTTTCACAGAAGCAGCTGTAAGCTCCTCTCAGAATGCTTGCAGCCGGTTTAGTAAACAGACAAATGTCTGGCGTCCCAAAAACGAGTATGTTGATGTAGCAAGTGCTCCTAGATACTTTTTACTCCACTCCGAAATTGTGATTTTTCCAAACCGAGCCTCAGAAAAAGTTTAAGTCACTGCAGCGCTGTAAAGCGTTTATACAGAAATAGCAAACAACTCCCAATAAAGATTAATTGCCGTACTCAGTGCGTGACTAATAACAAGTTCAACATTTGTTGTCAAAGATGCCACTGGCTATCGCGTTTGCTTCCAAAAATCTACAATGAAAAGGAATGCCCCGCAGGCCCACTGATGCAAGTAGATGTCGGCGCCTTCGAGCGCTTCTGAAACTTCCAGTGTCTTAATTTAGAAAAAAATGTCACTCTCCGATGAAAACACGGCATACACCCGGCATGCACTTTCCACCAAACTGCTTTCTTTTGGGAGAATATACCTTGGGAGAAGCGCTTCCTTCCTTCGTGGGTTTCACTACATCCGAAGCTCCTGCATCAAACAGCGCCCCAGCGCTCACAGCGTGCCACAAATACAGCGTATATCCTCGCTGCACCGCAATCAGGTCAAACGCCGCAGGCACCGCAGAAACGCCATGAATCCACCTCCAGCGCCATCACCCTCGAGGAGCAGAGGGAGGGGGAGGAACAAGGAACAGGAAGCCCAGGTGCTACGTGGAGGCGTGGAACTCCACTGTAGCAGTTCCCCTTCGGGACACAATTTTTCTGTCGGGTTTACTTCTTTCAACACGAATTCTGAAGCCTGTGATTTAGCCCTGCTGTCTTCCTTTTTCTTTGCCCACCGGGTTCTCCATTTCCCCACTTCTCCCCATTTCTGCAATAGCTTCAGTAATTCCTTGATTTGGATCTGTTTTCCCACCACATTCAAGCTTTCTAAATCTTTGTCTGAAAAGTCTACTCTGTAGGGTTTCTGAAGGATTTTGGAGCGACTGACATCGATTCCCACTTCTGAGGCTGTGTCCATTATCCTTTCATGGAGCAACCTAGCACTTCGGGTAAGATTTTTACTGATAAACAGTAACTCTTCTTCACTGTACGAGTTTAGGCGCTCTACTCCTACGTTTCCAGCCATCATTTCTTCTATTTCTATCCTTAGTTTATAAATTTCTAGTGGTCTGGGTTGGGGAGTGGTTTCTTTTTCCAATTCTTTTGTCCACCTGTCTAATTCTTCGGGTGACACTACGGTGGCACTCCTAACCCCAGATGCACCTTCAATCAACACCTCTTTTGGTCTAATCTGACTTCTTGCCCCCGACATACTAGTCCTAGGCTCTCTAATGGGTAAGTCCATCAGGACCACAGATTCACATTCACTCTCCTGATCATCATCTATGAATACTTCCTTCCTCGGGGGAGGGATGCTAGGAGTTGGCAGTATTGGGGAGATAACAGGAGGACGAGGACTAGCCAGGTTATCCCTATAAAGAGGAATAGCGGGTCCAATGGTTACTGGGATAGTCAGGGAGTCTGGGTGGGGATGTATCTGGGCTATGGTCCGGACTAAATCATCTCGCTGCCTGGCCAGGGCTTCCTTTTCTTGTTCTCGTAAAACCTTTTCTGCGGAATTATCATGCAATACTTGTGGTACCAATGGAGGGTAAATACTTGGAGCAGTTGGAGTAACCAATCGAGGTGGCCCCTCTCCAAACGGCTGATAATTCGGGACCGCGGATTTTGGTCTGCAAAACCCATCCCCTTCACTGGTTTTACTGTCTGTACCTGTTCCATCTGTTTCGCTATCCCTCCGACACCTGGGATATTTGGCAAACGGGTTTGGTGAACTTAAAGGCTCAGACTCAGCTGCATAGGGAGGGGGGTTTTTCATCAATAAATCCTCTAGGTGCTCATCTTCTGAGTCCCCTATGGGCATAGTGTGATGGGTCTTTTCTTTACTCTTTCCTTTTCCTGGTTCTGATGCCCCCATCATTGGAAACAATCCCTCTGTCATCATGCTCTGCCTCCAATGTTTCATTTTCTGCTCTTTGGTTTCTCTATGGACCCTCGGATACCATTTACTCACTCCCTTGTCCATCCGGGGTCTATCCCTCTCCAAAGCCTCAATCTCCCACTCCTCTAAGGCTTCGTACTGGGTCAATCTGGGTCTGGGATGCAATTCATTCATGCGGGTCCTTAAGTTAAACAGGATCCTACCATTAAAGGTACCATTAATAGGAAAGGCTAGAACTCCGTCATCTGCAGTATATTTTGCCCAGTTTTCTAACCACACACATGTATGATACCCCTTTTCAAACATCATGAATGAAGCAGGAGTATTCGGTGGAGGAATGATCACACCCTCTCTTGTTCTAATGGGTTTGTCTGTTTTAAAGAAATTCTTTACCTTGTCGGCAAATGACATTTTTCTCTTTATTCCATACATCATGTGTGGTCTACCTCGTAAGATCTGTTCCTTATAGAAGCCTGAGTTCTGTGGATTAGGTAAGAACTCAGGATACCACATGTGCCTTTCCAGGCTCGCTTCTAACTCGGCCTGATTAATTTTGTTTACTTTTGTACTTCCAATGCTAGCGCGACTCTTATTTTGTGGAAACCAATCAATTCTGCGAATACAAAAAATCCTTGTCCAATGGGTGCGCGGCCTTTCGCGACAGCAAGTCCCACGCTCCGGCACTCACCCCTCCCTTACAAATTCGGCTTCACTACACACCCGCTGTTCTGACCAATACCAGCGCGGCACAGAGTGACGTCAGGGCAGCCTTCCGCCCGACTCCCTCCTTCACAAGGTAACGGAAACTTTTAACTCTTCCTAAAGTGAGAGCGCAGAACTTAGTAACTAACACACAACGTCTGCCACTATGTTTGAGTGTTCTAAATAAGTAGAAAAATTTTCTCTCACTACAAGTAAACCACTTCTGTCTACTTTTCATTCACTCTGGATAGACTTCTTTGCCTGTCCCTTCACACTAGTAACATAGAACCCGTTATTCTTCTGACTCATCCACCTTAGTCGGGGATATGTACTGAGCCAGGATTTCACCAGCGAACTATCTTACTTACCAGACAAGCCTCGGAGACCCTATTACTCCTCCCACATGTGACCCTTTCTAGGTGATATCACAAGGGAAGTTTTATACAAAGGACTCGTGGCTATCAATTATTCAGATATGAAAAATATCCTAGTTAGTGTTTCCAGGTATTTCTTCACCCTACACTAATGACTCCAAACCAGTGACTTTTCCAGCTGATCGGATTCTACTCACCGTCAGCTATATACTTCCCCGGGGATTCAGACTACACTGAACACTTACAAACAGTTCTGGGTTAATATGACATGTAACATTTATAGCAGCAATGCAAAAATCATATATAAATCCTTAAAACATTTCAAAATTTGAACCAATACAGTAGAAAATCAGCAGCACATTTTATTTTCACGGTTTGTTGTTCAATTACCCTGTCTACCTATCTTAACTAGTCCTAACCATCCTCTGCTAATGAGAAAATTACTGATAGAGCGCGCAGTTCACCCGGGTCACTGGGTTTCCTAATTCTCACACGCACTGGGCCCTGGCGTGCACATTTAAACCAATGACTCGTGTTTGGCGTGAACCGGGTGAGATTATACACGCTACTATGAGTAATTCGGGGGGTGACTTCTCACCACTGCTGATCCGGTACCTGACTTACCACAGGCACGTTACTCCAGACGGATCAGGAGCTATCAGGGGACAGGTGACAGAGGTCCTAGAAAAGAATACACCTTATAATCCAAAATACATTGTCCACACTGTACCATAAAATAACCACAGACACCTGATAAGTTTAAGAGTTTATAGAAAATTTCAAAGTGAATATGTCAGAATTAGCAGAATGCAAAGTAACACATCAAGCATTAAAATCACAACCAGAATATATCCGTGAATTAAAGCAAGGACCATTTGAGTATATGGGAACACTATGGGTAAGAGTATTAGGAGCCAACTAATCACTGCAATGTTACACTAGGACCTAGGATATGAACGGAAACTATACCATTTATCTATGCTATCTTGCTAAGTTCACGACAATCACATTAAGGGAAAAGGGTAAACGGGAACATACTAATGAAATATGACAGTTTGGCAATTCTCTAAAGGTGGGGAGAGAAGTGGAACAATCTAATAAACAATTGCATATAACTCGCTTTTCAAGGTGATAGAGCAATATCACAGGCAAGAGTGCTTTATTAAGAAAATGAAGAGAGAGAGAGAGAGTGAGACGCAAACCCACAGTCTGATAATTACCTAGTTCAGAATGAAGACCAACCCTGGCCACGGGTCAGTTTGGAAGGATGGGGACAAGGACCCTCAGAAAAGGAATGCCAGAATGCGAGCAGGTACAGCTCACGGACAGTCGGGACAGGATACCCCTCAGGATTAGGTACAGGACTGGACCCACCAAGGCTCGACCAACACCCACAGCTTCAGAAGCAAACGCCTGCGTTGCCCCTTTCTGCAAGTAATCCGCCAGTAACCCCGATTGGGTTTTCGAATTTCCCAGCAAAGTGCTCCGCCAGCACTTAAGACTATTTCCACCCCTAGGAGTTTGTGGAAAGTATGGACAGAGTGCTCCGCAGCACTCAAGATTGGATCACCTATAGAGTTCGTAGGGTCAGTGACAGGTCTGCTATTCGGACAAGTCGGACAATTTTCCTAAGCTAAACTAGGGCAGTTATACTCTTTGGGGACCCTTAGACCACCCACCAATGTTGCAAGTGACAGCTTCCCATGTTATGATTGGTCAAAAGAGGTGGCCTGGACAATGTCACCTCCTAGAATTCAGAGTTCACATAATGCATATTTAATTTTCATTATCCGCCCCTTGGGTTCACGTTCCCATCATAGAAAATACAGTACTACAATGCAGTTCATAGTAGGTAGCAACAGTGTTGATTCTTTCAAGGTGAGATTCTGTCTCTCGGGGGAGCTTTCTCAGGCGCATTGGGCTTCAGGAGCCAGCTGGCTTGTTTCAGCTTCTGCGCAGTGGAGTTTTTCCCCGGTCACATGACGGAGCCCAGCAGAGCCTCAAGTATGGCTCCACTCCCGATTTCCCAGCCCCAGAGACACGATACATGAAAAGTAAGCGAGAACAAATTAGAATCACATATAAATGATCACACTGTATACCAGGCTAAAACTAAACACACCCCTTACTTTATAACTTCTATAGTATTACATTTTAGTGCGAAAAGACAGATAGGCGAAAGCAGCGGTTGCAAGCATAGAGCGTGGTGAGAGACAAGCGGCCATGTTTGCAACAGTGCGCATGAGCACAGATTCCCTCCAGAATGCGAGTGCGTCACATCACATGGGTATGACCGACGCATGCGCAGACTGAATTTCAGCGAAGCAGCCGTTTCTTCTAGTGCAAGCTTTGTTTGTATGAAAAGACACACAGGCAAGCCTCTCGGGTACCCCCGCGTGTTGGGAAAAAATGCAAAATGAATGACGAACAGTTGGATTAATATGATTATACATTAAACGAGGTTCATGAGTGGGAGCAAGTCGCTTTACGTGCGAATCCTTGCTCCATCAGAACCACGTCAAGGGAGAAAAGATTTGTTTACTTATTTGACAAAATTCCATAGGTTGGTTGGAGAAACCTCAGGGTCAGAGTAGAAAAGAATGGCTTTGTTTTACCAGGGTCTGAAAGATGACTCAAGGGATGAACTGGCCCAAATCGATTTACAACCAAGGACCTACACAGACTTGATTAATCTTACTCTACGTCTGGACCATAGGCTTTCTGATAGGGTGTTAGATAAATAAAGAAGAGAAAGAAACCTCACTCGATTTGACAAAAGCAGAACTTCCGCTTCTGGATTCTGGAAGTGAGTGTGGAATTTAACTCATGGAAATTGGGGTGGTTAGATCACCTTTGTCTAATGAAGAAAAGGACGCTCAAAGGCAGAATGGTCAGTGCTTATATTGTGGGAATAAGGGATATTTTGTAAGAGAATGTCCCACAAAACCCTAAAGAAAAACTTTTTTAGGCTTTAGAAAATGGATTGACGTCCCAGCAGAAAACGAAAAAGCTCAGATCTGAAAGAAGGGACCGGTTTGAGATCCTGGGGCATCCCTTCATTAAAGTTTAATTCCAAGGGAGAGATTTTCTCTCATGTAAGCATAGAGTTAACTTTTATGGTTAACGATACACAACATCACATAGTGGCCATGAAAGACTCAGGTGCCTCTGGAAATTTTGTGGATCATGGAATGGCGACAAGATTTGGAAGTCCAAGATTCAAGAAAA
Organism: Lissotriton vulgaris; assembly: GCF_964263255.1. Taxonomy (NCBI): domain Eukaryota; kingdom Metazoa; phylum Chordata; class Amphibia; order Caudata; family Salamandridae; genus Lissotriton; species Lissotriton vulgaris. The sequence continues at coordinate 430,379,809 of NC_141695.1, read as the reverse complement.
CAACCCCAGAAGCTGTGCCGGTAGTAGATAGCAAATCACTAACTTCTGGGCGAATCTTGGAACACACTATTCCATTGACACTAGAAAATGCTTCAGATTTAGGGAGTCATGAGAAGGAACTTCAATTTAACATCATAGATCTGGTTTACTTTTAGGCATGCCATAGTTGTTGAAGCATAAACCCTTAATCGATTAGGAAAGAGAGGTCCTTCATTTTCAATCCACGGAGTGTCTCGCATGTTGCTTTAAAAAAAACATCAAACCTTGTGCTAGCGCTAGCTTCCATATGCTACATTGCTACTGCAGCAGAGAAAGAGTCTGTATGAAGATGGGTTGTTGCTTCATCTGGAAGAATCTTTATTCGGTTTTCAGCAGGGCCCTGGTAGCATATTCGTGGTGAATATGCTACCAAAAGAGTCTTACTCTGAATCAGAAAGGGCTAGCTTCCGGTATGTAGTGTAGTTCCTAGTTTCCCACTAGGCCCTGCGCATTGGAATAACATAAACAGTAGTATCGATGTGGAACTACCCTACCACTGAACACCCTATCACATCTACTTCTAGTACAGTAGAAGTAGAGGGCATCTTGGTCAACGCCCGCTCCCTTATTAAGAACAAGGTTATGTTTAAAGAGATGGTACTGGACAGAACGCCCACCCTAGTGTTTGTGACCGAAACCTGGGCTAAGGACTCCTCCGACCCTGATCTAATAGAGGCTGTCCCGGACGGTTACTGCCTGGCCAGACTTGATAGACAGGGACGAGTTGGAGGGGGGATAGCGATCCTTTACAAAGATCACCTTCAATGCCACACTGTACCCCTGAGTGATTTTCCTGATAGTTTCCAAGCTCTTTATTTTTCTATAAAGGAAGAGCAACGTCCCTTTTTTAACGGTATCTTAATTTACCGTCCCCCCGGCTCGAGAACCCACTTTACGCACCATCTTCTTCAATCTCTTGAACCTCATTTTGGCCAAGATAACCTTTCCATCATGGGTGACTTTAATTACCACCTAGAGCGGCATGACCTCTCTGATACCTCCTGTCTCACTGAGGCCCTCGAATCTTGTGGGCTTACGCAACGTGTCACCGGAGCCACTCACCGTGCAGGACACACCCTGGATGGCATCTTTTCTAATGACCCCCGCTTGATTGTTAAGGATACGATCCATCTCTCCTGGTCCGACCATCTGGCGGTCCATTTCCTTCTTAATCACCAACGGGTGAACTCCCGTAAATTGGAGACCACTCGAAACTTCAGGAATATCAATAGCAACTCCTTCGCGCCCTGGGCTGCAAGCTTTGCTACCACTGACCTACATAGCGTACAGACCGCAGTCGCTCACTTCGAACAGGTCACTACCGAGGCCCTGAATCAACTAGCCCCAGAACAATCCCGACGCCGCGCCAGAAAGAGACCGTCCGCCCCCTGGTACTCCGAATCTCTTAGGCTTCTTAGGCAAGAAGTGAGGAGAAAGGAGAGGTTATGGCACGCTAGTTGGGACTTCAAAAACAAGGAAGCTCATCGACTTCTTGTTAAAAAATACAAGGCTGAAATTTTACAGGCCAAACAAGAATACTTTGTGACCGCGACTTCCTCGCTCTCTTCCCCGAAGGAACTTTTTAAAACTGTAGACTCCCTGGTCAGATTGCAGGTCCCTGACCCTGTCATCCCTTCGCAGGATCTCTGTAATAAGATTGCCTCCTTTTTCCATTCTAAAATACAGAACATTCACCTAGCCCTTGAGGAACAAAGAGTCGTCCTTAGTGCTTCTATGCCTAGCGTAGAGACGTGTCCGACCATCAATGAACTCTCCCCTTCTTGCACTCTGGACACCTTTCCCCCGCTGGCCTTGCAAGACCTGGAGCTTTTGTTAGCCAAGACTAAATCTGGTTCACCTATGGATACCTGCCCACTGAAGGTCATCAAACTGTGTAGGGAAACCCTTTTACCACCGCTGCTAGAGATAACGAATCTAGCTATTAGAGATGGCGTTTTCCCTGCAGAGTGGAAGAAGGCGGTAGTGAAACCCCTTCTGAAAAAGGCCTCTTTGGATCCGGGGGTCCTAAAAAACCTCCGGCCTATTTCCCTGCTCCCTGCTCCTGCTAAGATGCTTGAAACTTATCTTAACAAGCATCTTGCTGCCTTTGTCGAAAGTTCGGGATGTTTAGACTCCTCCCAGCATGGATTCAGGAAAGAATTTAGCACCGAGTCAGCCCTCACCATCGTGCTTGATAAGATCCGCATTTCAGTAGATGAGGGCCAGACCTCTCTCCTGGTCCTGCTAGATCTAACTGCGGCTTTCGACACCCTCTCCCCCTCAGTACTTACATCTCGGCTGAGGGAGGTAGGGGTGAAGAACGCAGCTCTGGATCTCTTGACCTCCTTCCTCACGGGGAGGGAACAAAGAGTCAAGCTTGGGGAGTTTCTATCTCCATCCCATCCTTTGCTATGTGGGGTTCCTCAAGGGTCGGCACTTAGCCCGACCCTCTTTAATATCTATGTTACCCCACTAGCCAAACTAATAAGATCATTTGGGATGGAGGTAGTTTCGTACGCAGACAACACTCAAATCCTCGTCTCTCTTCCCCGTTCAGATGACCTAATCGCCTCCAAGTTTAGATCTTGTATGGAGGCGGTTGGTCAATGGATGATCCGGAACTCTCTGAAACTGAATGGGGAGAAGACAGAGGTGATGGTGTTTGGGGGGAAAGAAAACATCTGCTCAGCCAACTGGTGGCCTGACTCCCTTGGAACTTGCCCTTCCCCCACATCCTCTGCTAAAAATCTCGGGGTGTTAATAGATCCCGCCCTCGACCTAGGCAATCAGGTGAGCAGAACTGTTTCCACCTGTTGGGGCCTGATCCACACTCTGCGTAGGGTCAGGAAATATCTCTCTCTCCAGGCAAGAAAACAAATAGCTGTGGCTCTCATCGGCTCGCGTTTGGACTATTGTAATGCGCTGTATGCTGGACTTAATAAAGGTCAGCTGCAGCGCTTACAGGTAGTCCAAAACGCCATAGCTAGATTTGTCCTGGATTTACCCAGACGCTCTTCGGCCACTGCAGCCAGGAAAACATTGCACTGGCTGCCGATGGAACATCGAATCCGCTTCAAGGTCCTTTGTATGACCTATAGAGCCATCGCTAAAAAGAGTGACACTGGAATAGGATCCATAATCTCCCTCTATGCCCCCCAAAGGAACTTGAGCTCCTCTGGTAAACTGCTTTTGACAGCCCCTCGTGTACGAAGAGCCAAGTGGGGAGGCAGAGCCTTCTCCACCCTTGCCCCTAAATGGTGGAACAAACTCCCCCTGGACTTGAGATCTCTCCCTTCCCTTCAGAACTTCCGCACTGCCTTAAAAACCCTTCTCTTCAGGCAAGCCTATGTCTAAGGTCCTAAGTTTTCTTGATCTTCCTCTGATCTTCTGTTAGGCGCCTTGATACCTGCGGGTCATTGTTCTGCGCACTATAAATTATTTTTCAATTCAATTCAATTCAACTGCGGATATTCCAGGCCTCCACTGACTATGCTAAACTTAATTGGGTTGTGTTACCAACTAGCTCAGAGGTCACTGGAAACTTTCTTCTCTGCATAGGAAGTGATCAGCTTCCTTGGTACAGACAAGAAGGGATTCAGCTTTCCAACAACCGTGCAACATGACAACTTTGCTCCTCAGATCAAGAGTCAATCTCTAGGGTCGTGTGAAACAATAGACATGTATTTCACTCAGTCAGTCTAGTGCAGTTTACTTTCTCGAGATGTAGAGAATAGAGAGACGGGCGTTTGTCAATAAAGGGTTAACATTTATTGAACAGTCTTTCTTCTCGTACAAGAGAAATGTATTGCCACAATTGCAATAATTGTTATTATAAAAAGTACGTACAGTAAGATAAGTATTGCGAAATAGAACTGTAAAAGCATTGATATGGTTTCTTAGCCATACAATGGTTTAAAAGTAATAAAACATATATACCGTCATATATACATTAGGCTAACATACTCAACTGGTGCTTCTAACTAAGCCTACCCCAGTGTGCCTGACCTAAGCCTAACACGTGAAAGGGGAGTAAGTATGTAGCTTTAAGTTAAGTTGGTTTTGCCAAGGTTTGTTTCAAGAATTCTCATCTAAGGGTTTAGTCAACACCATACCTCTGAATAGAATGATGGAGGATTGGTATCTCCTTCAGGGGTCTCTCTCGATATCCCAGTCACCAGCGAGGGTAGACCGGAAACGCCGGAGCTGGATTTCTCTGCACGAGAAAGGCAGCGGGTCTCTTCAGCGCGTCGAGGAAGGAGGGGGGACAGCGTCCGCGGGCAGCTGGAATCTGCTGGATGTCTTCGCAGAGGGACGACTGTTCAACTCCTAAGCGTACTGCACCATAGTTCGCGCTTTAGCAGCGATAATGGTATCAGCAGCTTCACCACCACAGGGACAGCAGGCTGCAGCGACAGAGTGCTAGATTTACTAACACGGAGTCTTGCAGGCAGCTGGCATCAGCAACAGTAGCTCGCATTGCTTAAGGCAACGTTGGTAATATTTATACCTGACAGGTGCCGGGTTTGACGCAAGTTTGCTGGACATAAGACGTCAATTAAAGATGTCACTAGGAAGTGATAGTTATCAGTTGCTCATTAGAGTTCCATTACTAATCAAAACATAGCAAGCGGGGATTTCCAGGTTTGCTGAGTTTTTATCTTGTTGAAGAACTCGGAGTGTTATCTAGGAATATCAGATAGTGACTACTGCTCTGTCATTGCACTAATTGGTCGCAAAGGAAGTGGCAGAGAGAACTATGCTGGAATGTGGCTCTGTTCGTGTGAGGCCACAGATGACTTTTCAGAAAATCGCACTTGAACGGTTATGCCAATATAGGGAATAAATGGATGTATAGCCGAATAGGGGCATAAGGTCACAGTATCGATCAGGAACCTAGATAAACATGCAACACCCACTCCACGGGTTAATGTCCATCAAAATTACTAAAACTAAAGCAATTAGATGCATGTGTAACATTGCCCACCCCAAAATACATAAATGCATTCGAAATAGGCGTACTTGTAATACATGAATTTAGGTACTGTACGTTTTTTAAAGCATAGTAATCATTCAAAAAATTATTGCATATGAAATCATTGAACGATTATGCATAAAGAATTACACATGAAGTATCTCTGACAGAAGAAAAGCGAGATAAATCATCACATAAAAATGCATTGTAATAACATGTGTGCTAGAGGCTGGTGTTGTTATGTCTCTAGATGTGTATAGAAATAGAAGTGTGAAGCTTCTGTTCTCTAAGAATAGTTTTTACGTTAAGCAAAGAATTGTTCGTGCCAAAAAGGTCAATATTAGAAAAATTGTCCAAATCAAAGAAAATAGATTTCCAAAGCTCTTGGCAGTTTTTGTTGATCAAAACTGAAGGCCGAATTCAGAGTTCATGGGAACGCTGTGTGTCGGAAAGCTTCTAAAAAGTTATTGTTTCTGTACGGGTGAGAACATCGTATCAGACAGGCTCTCAAAGAATTGGTCTACAAAATCAGGTGATAGTTCAACCAAATTAGATAGCGCTGTAACTTGGCAGGTGTGAGAATGATTGCTATCATCGAAGGCAGGACCAGCAATGCTCACAGAACGTTGTACCTGGATGATGTTGCTTTTGTCACTCGCTCCACTGTTACCACTTGGTTGTAGCACAGGAGTCTCCACGAATGCCGTCATCAGGATTGGTAGCCGCTGGGGACAACACAATGCGTGAGCCGTTATTGGACTGAGCAAAGTATCGACGTCCATTGGTACTGCTGATGGAAGTGAAAGACAGATGTCCAACACGCATTCATCGCCGCAAAGCATACACCGTAGCACAGGTAAAATGCAATTTTGCCATATCGGTCTGAATGAAAGGAACCAGGTCATGTTTAGATCTCTCAGCCTGGCCATTCCAAGGACGTTAGTTATCCTGTCACGGTAGCGCATTGCTAGGATTGTCTCTTCCATTCCCATGGGAGCTATGTCTGAGCCGAGGCTTGCCATAACGTAGCAGGAGGGTCAAAAATAGAATCCCTGCGACGAGTCCCAAAAATAATGGTATGCCGCCAAAAATGGAGTGCACAAAATTAGGAAAGTTTCCCAAAATTGCCTGGAAGGGTGTTAGCAGTCCCGTAAAGACTGTCTTAAATATGCCTGGGATGCTTGTTGCACTAGACATGTTAAGGAGTTGGCTGAACATTTCTACGAAATGCACGGGGCAATTTGTTGATAAAAGGTCATGAACTTCAGTAGCTGTCCTTGCAACTAGAAGATCATACGTCTCTTTAGATGACGTTATAGGCACTGTTGTCTGTAAAAGTACTGATTTCATTTTGCTTAATGTATCAATTCGTATAGAATAGAGATTCAGACGAGGCCAGATGGGAGTCACTATGTCTGGAGGCCCACTCGGAAACAATGCTTGCATACAGCATTTGACCATGGATGTTACTTCTACTAGATAACTTTTTCCTGGCACGAGGCCACAACATCTGTGATCCGTTCTAAGAATGTAACTCCCGTTCGAAAGTTGCATAAAGAAGGGCTCTATCTGAGTTGCAGGTGTGACTAGCTGGTGGCACGAAAGGTTGTTTGAATTTCCATCACATGCTCCGTGTAAATTAATACCCTGACACAAAAGTATACCGCTTAGTGAATTTTTACAATTTTCACCACTAAGAAATACATTTTTGTCACTGTCACTATAGCAAGAATGAGTGCATGGTAATTTCCATTCGGATTTTACATATCCTTTACCCAATTGTTCATACTGGCCAGCAGGTATGTACTCAAGGCACTTTTTAAATCGGAAAGTTGTTATCGGAATTGTGATAATTCCGTGTATTATCCATTCAATGACAGGACTCTCTGACATTGTCAATGGTAATCTCTCGAGTTTTTCGCTGCTCAGGATTGTATAGTCTGCTCCTTTCTGTGCCAAACTGATCTGTTTATCAGTAAGGTTAAAACTGGAAAATAATGACGTCGTGTTGATTAAACGCCAAGGCACATAGCCTGAACGAAGATTTTGCAGCGTCCAGCCTAATTCTATAATAGAGCGTAATTGAGACTGGCCATGTTGCAACATTAGCAAATCTCTGTCTATCACATCAAAGGCAGAGGATACAATATTGTCCAACGAATATATTCTGGAAGACAGAGTCATTAACCCATTGTCTACCACAGAAAGTGATTTCTCCAAATTAATACGATCAATTTCTCGTATTTTTCAGCAGTTTCAATTTGCTTTACTTTCCAAGCCTCGTTGTAAGCAGCATAGATACTGGTCGCTATGAAACGCTTTTGACGCTGTTTGCGTGGTCCAAGAATGAAATCACGCAAATCAGCACCATCTTTTAATAAAGACAAGTGTTGCTTAATTTCAGCCAGTGTGGACGTAGTTAGCCATTCAAGGCAGAGTTTCCCTACACTGTATGTTGTTATAATCCCTGGATGTTGTCTCTGGGAATATCTAGGGTCTAATCTGGTCATTTGTAACCCCTGTGTTTTATTCAGGAATCTATCTTGACAGCTATTTGTGTCTGTAGGCCAGATTAACCACTTTTTCCAATCAGGATGTGTTCTGTTGAAATGTAAAATTTGTGACACGTCTAACTCAATATCAGCGGTTGCATTTTCAGGAATTGGCTTCGTTATAGACGGTGTTTTAAGGTCTTTGATCTTAGCTAGGCCAAGACAAGATGTTTGGTGTATTGTGTCATTTAAAAATAACATTTGTTCAGGTATCATGCAGGTTCTAAATAGTGCTTCAATGCCTTGCACCTGCCAATCTTTTGTACCCCAAATTGTTTTCGTTTCAATATTATTTTTCCAATAATCAAAACCAAATGTCATCATTTTGTCATAAAATGCTTCTGAATATATCAATTTAGAATTTGTCAGCATTGTTTTCATTCCTGTTTTATCTAACAGTTTGTAATAAAACGTTTCTGCATCACTGGTGTTAAACCCTGAGAAGTATTTGAATTTCTCAAAAAATGCTTTAGAACTGCTTTTAGGTGGTGTAGAACAATGTTCCCATTGATTATACATAAAAACATTTCTAGGCTGTGCAGATTTATGCAAGTAATGATCCCCATAGTGGGTGTAACAGAATAACTGCTCATAACTAGATGAACCTTGTAAATAATCATGATCTGTGAATCTAGCTGACATTACTAAATCAGACATCATGTCATTAATACTGTTAAAGTCCCAATCATCAGAGAATGTACTTGGTGTCACAAAGTCACTTAAGGAAACCTTTAGTTGATGAGGATACTTCAGGATTTCGACCGGACCATATATCTCATAGTCTGTTTTCTCCCATACTACCCCACCAGGTATTGGAATTTCTGTGACATTTACTGTTGACAGTTCTCTTTTCTTCACGTGGGATGATCTGTGTGGTTTCAGGACTAGGTTGATGTTCTGACTTGCTGTGTCCATTGTAATATATTTTCCTTCAATGAATTTTACCAAACAAAGTACCATGATGAGCCAAAGCAGGAGGAAAAATACACCTAGACCGAACCAGAACTCTAGCCAAGGGGAAATTAGGTAGATTTCCTTCAGTTGATGAAAGAGTTCTGTTGCTTTTTCTTTAAAAGTCTTTTTTGTTTCTGGCATCACTTCGGGGTCGTTTTGATCTTCAGAGAAGTTGTCGAAGTTGATGAAATAACCAGAGGCAGTTCTGTCAATTGATGGGATTGTTCTTTCAATCTGTCTCTCGGTAGCACTTTCTGATGCCACATCATTGTAGACTGGTGTTGTTTCTTGGCGAACTGTTTCAATCTGTGTCTCAAGAGGCACGAGTTCCATGGCATTATTGCATAGTCCTTCATTGTGCACTGCAGGCTGATCGAATGTGATTAGTCTTTCAGTTTGAACCTCTTGGATTGTTGCAAGTTTGGGTATTCTGTTGTTTCTTGGGAGTCCACTGGGCCTACTGTTGATTATAGGCCACATGCTTGTGGTTTTACCAGATCGATAGACACGACTCTGTTCTCCTTTTTACCAGCAAGGGGCGGTAGCACAACTGATCTTGTTCCGGTGACTGCTAAGACAGGTACTGCTTTTCTGTAAGAAGGCCCAAATTCCTTCTTCACCGCGATCTTTTCTCTGACTAGATCCCCAATCTTTGGAATCCAGACAAGCCTTGCTGGGGCTGTTGCGGGTGGTGCCTCGTCAGTGTTACTTGGCTGTTGCTTTAACTTTATGTTGCTTAATGATTTTCTTGTTTCATTCAGTTCCTGTAAAACAGCCAAACGATCTTTGATGTCAAAGTCTGTTGTTTTTTCTTGTACCACTGACATCTGACTATCGAGGTCCTGAACTCGCATTCTAATTCCGAACAATAGTTCGTATGGGCTGAAACCTTTTAGAGAATTTCTTGGCATGTTGTTAAGACTAGTCTGGACACTTATTAAATGTTTGACCCACCCAGCGCCTGAACCTAATACCTTCGCTGTTATAGATTGCTTTATGTCACGGTTTTTTCTTTCTACCACACTATTCCCTTCCGGGTGCGACGGACAAGAATACCGCAACCCAATTCCCATGCTAGCCATGGCCTCCTTATAGGCTCAAGAGCTGAAAGCAGGACCCTGGTCAGAATGGAACGTGGTAATTGCGTATGTGCCGATAAAGACTCGCAAATCTTTTATAACCGTTCTAGCGTCAGCCGAGCGCTGGGAGCCTCATTTTTCTAAGTGTTTTTCGTCTTAACGGTGTACACTGGGACGCGCTTCTCTTCTTTGATTGCGCAGATAGACCGCCTTATGCTGTCTAGAAGGGATCCTGAAACTACACTGGCCTGTTCATTTCTGCGATCTCGGTTGCAGTTTTCACAATTTTGAGCAAAACATTGAATATCTATACTCATTCCTGGCCACCAGTACTCTGATTGTAATTCTTTCAGAGAGGCTTTGATTGTTTGGTGTCTCAGACCCAACCCCATGTGTGCTTCCAGTAAGAGGAAGCCCTCCTGCTCCTGTTTGGAATTACTCTGTCCCCCACTCCAGGGATTCGAGCAAAAGGAACGGAGTTTGCAACGATTATGTATGCATAATTGAGTGGATAGTTTACGGGTAGTGCTGCACAGTCGCCTTTTACGGTCGTTTTTACTGCCAGCATTGTTTCCCCGTCTATGTATTTATCTGTACGCTTTTTTGTGGCTACGGAAGCCGGTTTAGTTGCTTCCGCTTTGGCTGTATTAGCCAATGAATTCCCTGCAACGTGAACGCCGTCACGCTGAAGACTCTGTGCGTGAATCACGTGAGTCTTTTGTAGTTCTTTGTATAAAAGAGCTACCTCGTTCCAGAGCAATTTATGCTTTATTGTGGCACCTGTGTCATCTTTGTAGTCATTTTTGATCCAACTCTGCAGTTTATTGTTGTAAGAGTTGACGCGAAAATGAGAATCGCACACTATAAGTGTCGGGAATTCACGTTCTGCATTTTCGAGCGCCATCTTTAAAGATCTGATTTCAGTTCTTTGAACCGAACAGTTTCTTACAGATTCAGTTTTTGTTACTTTCGGTCTGAATTTACCGCACAGCCAACGACCTTTAATGATCGCACATGCTGCATCGTAGGATTTTCTCTCTACTTTGAAATGCTGTACAAAGCTATCTGTATAGATTATACAGGCGTATTGTGGGAGAGGCAGAATTTCGATTGGCAGAGGATATTCTTCTTCATATTCTAAATCATTCAGTTCTTCGAATTGCGGGGCGAAATAGTATTTCACGTCTTCCGCTCCTAGAGAATCTACGCACTGTATCCACTTCAGATCCAGTGACACTGTAGGCAGGTTTACTGGGCTGAATAGCGCCTCGAAGGCGGATTCCGCTGTAAGGATATTAATCCGTTTGCCGTGTGCTAGTTCTCGTTTATTTATTTATTTATTTATTTGCGTGTTTGTACCGCGCTAGGATCACTTCCCGAAGGAGTATCTCCGCGCCTTTGGCAGCCAAAAAAGCAACTAGCGGACCCTAACCATAAACATAAGTCAATTTTGAAAAAGGAATGTCTTTAATCGTTCATTTGCTAATGCGATTTGCACTGCTTTCACAGTTCTTTCTGTGGGACTGAATGCTTTTTCTGCTTGTGTGTACAAGTGAGATTTAATTGAAATTGGTACCTTTTCTCCCTCATTAGAGGTAAGGTATGTGAATCCGCATCTTCCTGGGATGACTCGGATTACAAGATCACGTGTGTTGTCACGTGTATCTAATTTAGTTTTTGCTAACATGTCTGTTTGCAGTGATCTCAAAATTTCTGTGTGTTTTTGAGTCCAATTGATTTGTTTAAAATCAGGTTATATTAGTTCGTAGAGAGGTTTAACCCTCTCTGCGTAATTTAGTATGTAAGTTCTTCCGAAATTCAGAAAACCTAGAATGGATTGTAAATTCTTCAGCGTTTTTGGAGCTTGGAGTACAGCGCACTTCTCTAAGAAGTTGTCCGCTAGGCTTTTCCCTTCACTTGATAATTCGTACCCTAAAAATAGTAGTCAGATGGGCAATTCGGGACTTTTTAAAGTTGAATTTGTAACCCTCTGCTGCGAACCCAAGTATGATGGTGTTCACTCTTTTCAAGTGAGTATCCAAGTCGTCGTCTGTGAGATAAATATCATCTACGTAAGACAATGCTTCATCATCATAGATTTGTAGTAACTCTGTTACCCTAGCTGAGAATAGTCCTGGGCTGTTCTTGAACCCCTGTGGGAGTCGACAGAATTTTTTCTGCGACCCAAATGCAGAGAAAGCGGTCAAATATCTGCTTTCTGGTGCAATGTTTTGACAAAAGAAACCTTTAGAAATGTCTAATGTTGTCTTATATTTTTTCCTAACTATGTTATTCATTAGGGCTGCACTATGCGAGTTTTGTACTGCAAAAGTTTTGCAACAAGTATTAAGGTGTCTGTAGTCCAAAACTAGACGATATGAATTGTCTGGCTTGGAGACAGGAAACAAAGGATTGTTCATTTGAGAGGTGCATGTTTCAATCACCCCCTGGTACTCAAGTTGATCTAAGATCTCCCTGACTTGTTTTTTAGCTTCTTGCTTTATGGGATACTGCCGTTGGGCAGTTGGTTCACTTTTTAATTGGATTTTGTGAGGCGGTGAATCCTCATCCCATCCTACATGATTTTTATATAATGCAGGTGCCTGGGCCACTGCCCATTTCCTTGCATATGTATATTTTTTGTGAATTGGAATGTGATTCGAGAAGGCAGGCATAATCACTTCTTCGCCACGAGGGCACTCCCTGACAAACTCTGGGGGCCAATCCTTTTCAGCTAACAGAATATCATAGCCTTTTGAGAGCTTATCCCAAAATAGACCCTTAATTTTCCTAGTCTTATCACCCTCTATACGCAATGTTATTTCGTATATTTTATGGGGCTCGCTAAGTCTGGCGTCGGCAGTTTCAACCTGAATGTATTCATTCGTGTCCACTGTCTCCAGATGACTCATCAAGATCTTGCGCGCTATACTGATTTCTGCTGCACTGTCCAACATTGTCAATGCCCACTCCCCGTTTTTCAACTGTGTCCTCAGTATTCTCGGCATGGTTGATTACTCTAATACTGGCTACCTTTTTTTTCCTGAAATTGAGATTTCATATTTTGAGCAGGTTCCTTGTCTTTGGACTTGGTGTGCTCTCCTGGGTCTGACCGTCTTCTTCTTTCCGAATTCTGTGGAAAAGATCGAGAGGGACGTGTATCAATACTTTGATATCTATCAGGTTTTTTCAGATTATCCCTATTTCTAAGGTTATATCTTTTCTCAGAGGGCTCCCTCTGGGGAGACTGGCGTTCTCGAGTCGGAGTTCTTTCCCTCCGTCGAGGAGACCTTCCTCTGGACTGTAAAACTTTTTCCTTGGGAGTGGATTGTTTATTTCCATCCCAGCTCTTTTTAGGAGTATTTAAATTATTTTTAATAAATAATTTTTCAGGATTTTCGAGCAGTTGGGGCTTTACCGGTTTTCCACCCAAGCTGTCTCTACCTAATTCTTCATAGCATTTTTCTATGATTTTTGCAAGCTCAACAGGATCTTTTATATCTGTTTCCTTCAACTTCTGGCGAATCGCCACAGATGCTGCTTCTCCTCTAATTTGGCTAATAATATAGCCGTGACCTGCTTGAAGTCTTTCAGTAATTTCATACCTAGATTTAAAGCGGGCTCTGGACCGAATTCATTTTGAATCTGTTTTAGCACTTCTGGTATTACCGCCATAGACGGAACACCGTGTGTTTTTGTGTAAATGGAAGCAAAGACTGTACCCAAAGTGTCACAGTCCTCCACGTGTGGTGCGATTCCCATAGGAAGGCAGATGGTCAAGATTCTGTGTTTCTCAATAGGGGTAGTATCAGGAAATACTGCCTCTATTTGAGTGATTTTCTGTGCTAACCAGAAAGGAATTTGTTCCCGTTTTACGGGTGTTTTACCAAGACATGACTGTATGTTCTGTGGTGTAATTTTATTTGTGTTCCCCTGATGAGGGGTCAGCTGTGGTGTATTAACAGCTGGCTGGACTGTTGCAGTCCGCATTACATATTGGACTAATTGCCTATGTATTTTTATTAATGTGTTTAGCTGTACTAACAGCTCTTCTCTAGACATTTTTACAATGTCAGGATGTGGTGTGTAGCTGGCTAGAACCGGCCACGTTGCTCCTGGTCTACCTAGTGGACCGAGCCTGGTAATGTGATCATTATGTTTTAGGGCGCCATTAAACCAGAGCAGGTGCTCTTGAAATTTAAGTGGAATTTCAATCTCCTCGAAAGGAGCGTACTCTTCCGGAGGTTTCTCTATTTTGTAATAGTGAAACTCTTTTGTTCTAGCGTTTACCGCTGGAAAGTTTATCCATGAATAGAATACCTCTGTCTGCCGATACTCGTGAGCCTCTATCACGAAAATTACTGTACCACCTTGAGGTGTCAGTCCGTTTTCTATAAGTTTTAACGTTATAGATCTTCTTAAGTGGACCGGGATGATAATAGCATCCGGGTCTGTGTATTCAGGACCTTGCTGAGTCGCATCTGCTGCGGCCCCAGAGGTTCCGTTTTCTGGCATTGTAAAAATGCGAGGTTTGCAGAGTAGGTCTCCAAGGAGACCAAGATTAGGTGCACAATATTTTGGAACACTGTATCCTTCAACGTTGAATAAACCAGAGCTTTACATAGGAATCTCTTCCTACTGAGTTCGGGCGGATTTTAACCTTTCACCCAACTCCAGACGTCTATTGGAGTATTTACGGGAGAAAGGGGTGTGAAATATGCACGACTGAGTTACTCTAAAAGTCTTGCGTTAGTTTATCGCCTTACCAAACGTTTGGGCGCCATGTAGTGTAGTTCCTAGTTTCCCACTAGGCCCTGTGCATTGGAATAACATAAACAGTAGTATCGACGTGGAACTGCGGATATTCCAGGCCTCCACTGACTATGCTAAACTTAATTGGGTTGTGTTACCAACTAGCTCAGAGGTCACTGCAAACTTTCTTCTCTGCATAGGAAGTGATCAGCTTCCTTGGCACAGACAAGAAGGGATTCAGCTTTCCAACAACCGTGCAACATGACAACTTTGCTCCTCAGATCAAGAGTCAATCTCTAGGGTCGTGTGAAACAATAGACATGTATTTCACTCAGTCAGTCTAGTGCAGTTTACTTTCTCGAGATGTAGAGAATAGAGAGACGGGCGTTTGTCAATAAAGGGTTAACATTTATTGAACAGTCTTTCTTCTCATACAAGAGAAATGTATTGCCACAATTGCAATAATTGTTATTATAAAAAGTACGTACAGTAAGATAAGTATTGCGAAATAGAACTGTAAAAGCATTGATATGGTTTCTTAGCCATACAATGGTTTAAAAGTAATAAAACATATATACCGTCATATATACATTAGGCTAACATACTCAACTGGTGCTTCTAACTAAGCCTACCCCAGTGTGCCTGACCTAAGCCTAGCACGTGAAAGGGGAGTAAGTAAGTAGCTTTAAGTTAAGTTGGTTTTACCAAGGTTTGTTTCAAGAATTCTCGTCTAAGGGTTTAGTCAACACCATACCTCTGAATAGAATGATGGAGGATTGGTATCTCCTTCAGGGGTCTCTCTCGATATCCCAGTCACCCGCGAGGGTAGACCGGAAACGCCGGAGCTGGATTTCTCTGCACGAGAAAGGCAGCGGGTCTCTTCAGCGCATCGAGGAAGGAGGGGGGACAGCGTCCGCGGGCAGCTGGAATCTGCTGGATGTCTTCGCAGAGGGACGACTGTTCAACTCCTAAGCGTACTGCACCATAGTTCGCGCTTTAGCAGCGATAATGGTATCAGCAGCTTCACCACCACAGGGACAGCAGGCTGCAGCGACAGAGTGCTAGATTTACCAACACGGAGTCTTGCAGGCAGCTGGCATCAGCAACAGTAGCTCGCATTGCTTAAGGCAACGTTGGTAATATTTATACCTGACAGGTGCCGGGTTTGACGCAAGTTTGCTGGACATAAGACGTCAATTAAAGATGTCACTAGGAAGTGATAGTTATCAGTTGCTCATTAGAGTTCCATTACTAATCAAAACATAGCAAGCGGGGATTTCCAGGTTTGCTGAGTTTTTATCTTGTTGAAGAACTCGGAGTGTTATCTAGGAATATCAGATAGTGACTTCTGCTCTGTCATTGCACTAATTGGTCGCAAAGGAAGTGGCAGAGAGAACTATGCTGGAATGTGGCTCTGTTCGTGTGTGGCCAGAGATGACTTTTCAGAAAATCGCACTTGAACGGTTATGCCAATATAGGGAATAAATGGATGTATAGCCGAATAGGGGCATAAGGTCACAGTATCGATCAGGAACCTAGATAAACACGCAACAGGTAATAGCCATGTGTTTCAAGTGTCTTGTTTTCTGGAATCCCTCAATATCTAAAGTCATGCAGTGGGCAAAAAAACCAATGGGTGTGCACAGCAGGCTGGACTGTGCTTATTGTAGCAGAATCAATACTGGTATGCATATGGTTGCTGTATATGATTCCTGGATTGTTACAGTGGACATATTAGTGACTGACTGGAAAGGAGTTTTGAGCAATTGCAAGTGGCTGAGATTTCCTCAAGCGTTCCATCTATCATCTTTAGTGATACTTTACATGTATAAGATATGCTATACATGGGACCAATATTTGCGGTGCAGTAAAATCGAGGCTGCACCTCAATGATGTATGTAGTCCATCTAGGCAGAAAACAAAATGGGGTTCCTAGTCTTCCCAGTATGAGAAGAGATAGCCTGGCAGTTCTGCCTGGACTGTTACTATTGGAACATGATCAAAACTGTTTTGCATAAAGTTGTTTCCCATTTCGAGTGGAAGATTGGACAAAAATGATGGACTGGAATGCATCCATTCCCCCATCAGCTTTTGCTGCTTTAAATAGCCTATCCCATTGCCACGGTTCTAGCATTTAGGAAGTACTGCTGAAATGTGTAAGTGGATGCAGTTGGCACTGCACTTTTGCTGTAAATCGAGGTAGATAAACCATCTCACTCACAGTTATGTGCCTTCTGCATCTTTGTGCAATTTGCATAGGTTAATTTCGTGGCACAGAAGCTCAGACTGTCATTCCTCAAAGTCAGTAAAACCAGTACCAGTGTGTTGGCTAGTCACAAAATTAGTTAAAAGTAATGTTTTGATGCTTAAGTGAATTAGCACTACATAAAATATAAATAATTATTATCCAAATTATAAAATTAGACAAACCTGGTTTCCAGTATGATTTGACTAATGGAGGCGGATCGACCTCATTGGGCAGGAATTAACCCTAGGATAAACATTTAGGACATTTTGGTGATTACCTCAGAAGGAACTAGGTGCCGCTGAAATTCTAGCACAGAATAATTTTCATGCCAAGAGAACGCCCGACAAAGGACTGACTGTGTCCCAGTCCTACGAGCCTTTCAAAAGCATCCTGCTAGGAAATCAACTAGTCCCGTCACCCTGCCTCTGCCATCCTCGATGTCTTGCGCTGGATAACAGAGTGCGCCTGGTGTTCTGCTCCAATGCCAACACTTGCCCGCTGGGACCACGCATGGCGTTCACCGATCTCCCATTCGCATGATCAATCGAGCAGGCTGTGAACGATTTTCGGATCACTAACGACCCTGGCCAGATGTGGGCAGCTTTCATCCCGCGCCAAGGCCTTGGGCCGTCCCGCCTGTTGAGCAGTTCTGTGATGGGACCCTACTTACTCACAAAGGTGAAGCCGTGCAGCGTATGGGACCAA
The DNA here is from genome assembly GCF_964263255.1 of Lissotriton vulgaris. Taxonomy (NCBI): domain Eukaryota; kingdom Metazoa; phylum Chordata; class Amphibia; order Caudata; family Salamandridae; genus Lissotriton; species Lissotriton vulgaris. The sequence continues at coordinate 430,362,508 of NC_141695.1, read as the reverse complement.
GATGAAAAGAAAACTTGCAGAGGGAAAACTCGAAGCCCGGGGAAAAATGCCTCGCGTGGTGGCAGCTCCTAGTCCGGTGCTCACCGTAGCACGTCCTTCCGTGTGATTGAACATTGACTAAGTGGCCCCGCTTATCAGCCCGATCAGAGCTCAGAGGCCCTAGGCTCCAAGTGGAGTCATTAGCCCTTGGTTCACTTGGGATCAATTTCATGTTGACGAATTGACGGATCACCTTCTGTCTGACATCACAGCGTCTGATTGAGTGCAGCCAATTACCGCAACAGTGTGTCTCGTGAGTCGTGTGGCAACGTGAGGATCTATACAGGTAGCCAATCAGGAGTCAGAGCCGGCTTTAGGGCGGTGCGACCGGGGCAGTTGCACCTGGCGCTGACCTGGGGACGCTGTGTTCAAACTAATTTATGGGTTTAATTAAAAGCATGTGCTACAGAGTTTCTTGTGTATCCAGCAATGTTCAGACAACATTAAAAATATCAAGAACGCTTTTGTGATTAATGTTCCTGCTGGAGAGAAATCAACGTTTTGTTTAGTAGCATTTTTGACCCATTAAAGGTAGTGCAGGGGGTTAATGTTCCGGCTGCAAAGAACTTGTACCGGCAGATCGACGAACTGAGTGTGGGTGAACTATTACTAGCGCTGTTAAAATTGAAATGCCAGCTGAAAGCAGGACACTGGTTTTCTCCACGGAGTCTAGTAACAAAGACGAACTGGCTCATTTTGAAGACGAGACCTCTTTCAATCAGATCGGTACCAGCCAGAGGTCGATAGGACCGGGGAGAGCCAGTCACGTGGCGCCATCAAATGATTCTGCCTAATAATAGGCTGTGCACGCGTGGACACTTTGGAGCAGGACCGAATACGTGCGGACACATCCTGGAACAGCAGGGGGAGCTGCAGCTTAGAGTATGCTGGAATAATGCAATAACATAACCAAAGTGGAGACGTGCAGACGAAATGCTGTAGGCCACAGCTTTCCAAACTTTTCATGTTGGTGACACAACTTTTTGTGAATTTTTTTTCAGGCACACGGTAAAGTGAGTTAGCGCAGCGAGCTAGCCCGAACCACCCACAACCTGACACACAACCCACACACACAACCCCCCACACACACACCTCCCACCCCCCCACACACACACAACCCACCCCACCCCCACAACCCCACAACCCACACCCCACCCACACACACACAACCCCACACACATCCCCACACACAACACCCACACCCACACACAACCCCACACACAACCCCACCCCCACACACATCCACCACCAGATAATGTACGTATGTTTGTATGGATCTGAAGAAAACCCACATGATTGGTAACAGAGCATGAACAGGAGATTAGCACATTTGTGATATTACATTTTATATATTTACAATCACGTTACATTCCACACATATTTACAATTTTATGCACAGTGAGGTCAACTAATTTGCCCAGAATCACACATTTTAAAGTCAAGTGCCAGAGCTGGAATTAAAACCAAAAGTTCCAGGTCACTAGGTCACCAGTTTCGGCACTATACTAAATCTCTGTGGTTTAGAATCCCAAAATGTTGCGTGTTCTTGGAGGAATTCTGTCTCGTGAAACTCTGCCTTCATGGCCACACTTTTGATCTAGTATTCTGGCTTCAGCTGGGTTTGCTTTTTCACACAAAACTTAAGCCTATTCTTGCCATATAGAAGTAGGACTACGGTTTGCACTAACCATCGGCATAAATGTAAGACTATTCGACAGCTGTCAGACATAGAAATCTGAGAGACAGTGGTTATAGAGACTTATGGGGCACTGTTAAAGGGTACTAGTGAGGGAATCAGTGGCGGAGGTGGCCTTTCCCTCCATCTGTCTCCCTCCCTCCCTCCCTCCCTCCCTCTCTGTCTCACTCCCTCTCTGTCTCCCTGCCTGTCTGTCTTCCTCCCTCTGTCTCACCCCCTCTCCCTTCGACTCCCTCTCCCTCTGACTGTCTCCCTCCGTCTCCCTCCATCTCACTCTCTCTCTCTCCATCTCCCTCTGTCTGTCTCACTCTCTCTGTCTCCCTCCCTATCTGTCTCCCTCTGTCTTACTCTCTCTCTCTGTCGTCCTCCCTCTCTGTCTCACTCCCTTCTTCTCTGTCTCCCTCCCTCCCTCTCTGTCTCACTCCCTCTCCCTCTGACTGTCTCCCTCCGTCTCCCTCTCTCTCCCTCTGTCTCCCTCTGTCTGTCTCCCTCTCTCTGTCTCTCTCTGTCTCCCTCCCTGCTGTCTCCCTCTGTCTCCCTCTCTCTCTCTGTCTTCCTCCCTCTCTGTCTCACTCCCTCCTTCTCTGTCTCACTCCCTCCCTCTCCCCCTGACCATCATATTCTGTGGGTTCCATAAGGGTCTGTGACAAAGAGGAAAAAATGTTGCTTTTATTCTTAAATCGTTTTAATATTTTCCTGTATTGGTGGTGCACAGGTGCGCAGCGCACCTTTCCCACTCCCTCCCCCGCACTCCTCCATGCCCATGGCTCACAAGGGCATTCTCCATTGAACTGAATCGTTTATGTTTTTGGTTTCGTAAGGTTACAAGCCGCAACGTGCAGAATGATGTAAATGTGAAAGCTTCTATAGGGCTTCTTGGCAGCTTTTCTTTCCAATGCACCGCAATCCCGGGACTGCCCCCAACCCCAGGCCAACCCCCTGGACCCAATAACCCACCGTATTCACCCATTGAAGAGCCCTTTGCCAAATGGACTATCCACAAATGAATCCCTCCCCCTCCCACACCCCTTCCGTTGTGTGTGTCAGCCCCGGATCAGACGCAGTGGTGGCTGGTGACATTTGAAAGTGGTGAGGCGTAACAATATTGTCGTACTGCACAGCGGCGAGCGAGCTCGAGCAACCTACGGGGGGATTTGGGGGGGTTGTCCCCCAAGAACATTTTGAAAAAGGAGTGGACAAACTGTGCATTTTTAAGCAAATTTGAGGAAGCAGGAAGGTTAATAAAGCAATTATTGCTGGGCCAAAACTGCCCTCACAGGCTTATCTACAAGTTCCTCATCTCAGCACCAGAGACCGTGTGAGTAGCACAACTCCACTACATCAACAGTCTCTACCTCACCTGGTAAAGATACGATTTTTTCAGCTGCTTTAAAAAGTAGCAGCCAGGCTGATAAAGCTCCATTGATGCTCAGGTATTATCCTGCAAACCTGACATCACAGTGTAACTCACACTCGCTAGTCAATGAAACATTTTGCAGGATGTATGTCATTTACAACGCATACCTTTACAACGCATTTTTTACAACGCAACATCCATTACAACGCATTCATTTACAACGCATGCCATTACAACGCATCTCTAAAAACTACCTTTACAACGCATTCCACTACAACGCTTACTACCTTTCAACGCATACCACTACAAGCATACCATTACATTGCATGTATGGTAAGTATTGGATAGCGTAGGGGTAAAATTTACTATTCTTACTCCAGGGGGTGCAACAGTAGGGTAAGTATTGGATAGTGTAGGGGTAAACATTACTATTCCAACTCCAGGGGGTGCAACAGTAGGGAAAGCGTTGGATAGTGTAGGGGTAAAATTTACTATTATAACTCCAGGGGGTGCAACAGTAGGGTAAGTGTTGGATAGTGTAAGGGTACAATGTGTATGCGTTGTAATGGTATGCGTTGTAATGACTGCGTTGTAATGACATGCGTTGTAGTGGTATGCGTTGTAGTGACATGCGTTGTAATGGTTGCGCTGTAATGGCATGCGTTGTAATGGATGTTGTGTTGTAAAAGTTTTGTTGTAAAAGTTGCGTTGTAAACGTTGTTCCCCCATTTTGCACAATCCATAAATGAATGTATTCTGATCCACAGTCACACATGCTCACAGCAGCATAAACACGTACCAACACCTCTCACCTGCACAGATATGATAAACAGATAACACAAACAGGCAGGCTAAGTTAACGTTGCAATGTCATTTAGCGTGGGCACTGCCATTGAGCTATTCCTACACACCTTGTTTCCTTGATCACCCTGTGAATTTCTCTCCAGGACTCTACAATCAGTGGAATGCCAAGGTGGCAAATGACATAATGCGCAGGAAAAGTCTCTTCGACAAAGAGAGCAGCATACCATCAGCAGAAACAAACGAGCGGGGCAATCATGCTGTATGTTTGTTTTTGTATAGCACAAACTCGACACTTAGGTATCTGTGCGCTTTACATGAGCCCCAGCTGCACTGCATTATTACAGACGGGCACATTCATTGTTAGGCACGGAGAGATTTAAGTGATTTCAAATCACTTAAATCTCACCATGCTGATTTGCCTGGAATCACAGGACGTTGAGCCTCTGTTATGTTCCCGCCGAGACTTGAACCCTTGAACCCTAGCCAGCTTCAAGGTTGGCCGGTGAGACAGCACTTTGTGCACGGGAGTTATCCAGCTATTAGCCCACTCAGTCCCGACAGAGAGAAATTAAACGGGTCCAATTAACACAGGCCATTTTATATCTGTCCACATAACACCAGTCAACTAATGGAGGAAACTAACCATATTATATCCATATTTAACCCTTTAAATCAGCATATTGGTCGTAACCACTCTCATAGCTCATTGCCCGCTGCTAGTGATAGATAAAAAACATAAACCCACTGTGACCTGCCTCCCCAACATCAGCGCTCTGCTCATACTTTGTAACCCTCACAAGCATCTCAACCATGACAGTTCTACCACTCACCGCCCTCCCTGCCCCTCCCGTTCCACACATCCAGACATTATCAACCAACACAGGGAAATTTAACATCGATTCTCTCCCACCACCTCCACAGAGCAAAAAACAACCCTTTCTACCCTAAAAGTAAAAAATAGAACAAGCACGTACTATCCAGAATAACGGCTTTCTAGGAGAGTGAAAACAAAGGACAGTGAAAACAAAGCCTATGGAGGTGAAACCAGTGCCTTATAGGAGAGGGATAACGGCTTTCTAGAACAGTGAAACCAACGCCCCACAATCCTCTCTTGAGATCGCTACAAGGTGTTTATTACTTGCGCAAATAATGAAGTTCACCCCAGTACACTGCAGTTTATTTTACTGGGAGATAAGCCTCCAAGATGCAGCTGCAAAGCGGCCCAAAATGTGCCATCCCTGGGTCCATGTTTTCCCCATGTCAGCAGTGCCTATTGCAATCTTATGCCAAATTTCATTTCCAGTGTTGGAGTCAGATCCTACCCCACCCCTAACGACCCCAGACCCAGGACTCCACTAGCGAACCCATGCATTATGGATAGCGCACCCATTAGTGCCAGGCACCCAACCGACCTCCCCCTTGCCCCACCAGATGTGTCCGGATGCCCAAGGAATCCCTGGGAGGCCCCACCTCGTAATCCTTATCTCAAAGCCTCCTGGGCAACATGGCTCCTCCCTTAAGTTATAATTCGTCTCCTGTCAGTCCTCTGGCCCAAATTTGCCGAAATGCGGCCCTCGTCTCAACCCCTCATGTGTGCTCCACCTGCAAATGCTTTCCCTCCCCCTTGTAGAGAAGTGTGGATCAATGGTTAGAGCGGGAGACCCTGATGCAGTACTCTGGCCGGGACCAGGGTTCAATTCCCGCCTAGGCTGGTCTCGGACTCAATTTCCTCGGACCTGATAATTCTCACCTTGGTGCCTATTCTGATAATGAGCCCCACTCTGCACCTCTAGGCAATAGCTTGCTTAATCTCTACAATGGCCCCAACAACACTGAGGATGCCTGACTTCACCTTGGTGGTGCCCAGGAGTTGGCTCCTCACAGGGAAAGGCCAGGAAGGGTTCCTCAGCGGTATTCATACAAGCGCCGAGATGCCTCCGGGTAGTTGTGCGCTATATAAGTGCGTAATTATCATTTATTTTATTTTTAGCCACCGCAATAGTCTAACTTTTATCTAATTGTGTAACCTTGTGTTCACTTAGCACCATCTCCGTAGCCGCCGTAGTAATATACAGGTAAGCATTTTTTTTTACCTGTACGTCCTTCCATCTTAAAAAAAGAAAGTGCTCTTCCCACACGAGACCTCCTCTGAAACGAATCCATGCCCCATGCTGCAAAAAAAGATTTCGACCCCGCGAAGACCCTTCGTTCTCACAAGCTTACAACATTTATATCAAAAGAAAACGGAGTGGGGGCTGCAAAAGAGGGGGTGTGCCCGGTCTGACACCAGACGGGAATATTACGACTCCCGGGCATACACACAGACGCACCCGAGCATTTCACAGGTCTTTAAAAGACCATTTAACGTGCTAATAAGGCTTTGTTGTTATTCATCTTAGAGCTAAACACCAAATGGTACCTAGTAGTCAAGAGAGTGAGTTATTCACCTGGAATCACAACGCAAGTACAATACAAATAACACCCGTGGGAACACACCATGCGCGTTTTAAATGTGAAATTGGCCAAGTAAGGGCTCAAGGACGTTTGGAAAAATTCCCATCAGAAGCCACGCTGTACTGCCCTCTTTTGCATCATTTGGGATCTCCTTGCCCAGGAGACAAAACAAGACGGCCGGTCAGATGTTACCGTGACCGAAATGGAAATGTGAGAGGAGAGTTTCACATGATTTAGTGGCGACTGAAAAAAAGCAGTGTAAAGTGAAAAGGGTGAAAAAATGTAAAATTAGGTGAGCTGGGTAGAAATCAAGAATTTATTAGTGTCTCCCAGTCCCTAAGGTTAAAAAACAAGTGCAAATGCGGGTTAGAAATAATATCCACAGTCAGTAGTGGTCGACATGTTTCTGCATATGGTGAAAAGATTTTCATGCATTCCTAAGGACCAGTTATTTCAGAGACTACTGCTTTTTGTGAAAAATAATTATTAAAAGATATCACCTGAAAAATCCAGGTTGTGTGCTCAACCATGTACTGTTACCGCACCGCATCAAAGCATTGGATCCACAGGGAAAAACAAAGACAAACAAAATAGGAAAACATGAGTATGTCATCTTCCCGCGTTTCATGAGATTCTGTCAAGTTTAACCTGAATTTACGGCACCAGATCCGTACATACTGGGAAACAAGTTCCATTTCAAACACTCACCCATAAATGATGGGTGAGGAGCTTCACCCCACCTGGCTGCGGCTCAGGTATGAGGAGCACCGCTCTAAAGTAAAGAGATTGAATAAAAAGAAAGAGGCAAGCATGGCTCATTTAAAAATCCATGGAGTGATATATGGATTATTTGTGAACATTAAGTGTCTTTGCCGATTATATAGACTCAGATGGTGGGTCTTAAACTATGTTTCAAAAAAGATGGTAAGAATTTCTACATGTCATGTGTTTAACATTGCACATGTAGAATACCCATGAGTTAAAGCAAAGTCCAAGGAGTTCGGTATAAGGAGACAGACGTCCTAGCGTTGCGCTGTTTGTGATGGTAGACACTCAACCGCGTTGCGTGATACAAAACGGACTTATATCCTTGGCGGTTTTAACACAAGGGTATCGTGCGCATTGCTTACCTATCCGTCGGTGTCTCCCGACAGTCATCCGAGCTGTCTGGGGGGGGCACCGGTTGTGAGACTCGCGTTGTGTTTTATGCGATTGTTTCAGACGGCTGAATCACGTGACCAACTAGAATCACGTGATCACTCTGTGTGCCGGGAGTTGTAGTTCTAATTGCGAGATATTGTAGTTCTAATGAATGACTAGCGCTAGAGCCCAGTTAGCATTAGAAATGATGTATAGAACGTATTCTGTGTATATAATGCAATGACACAGTCAAGTCCCCCGGGGAAGCGCTAATTGCTCCGCACAATGATAAGTGTTTGATATGTATCGCAAAGAAAGAGAGGCACGTATATTAGATGTTAAACTGTATATATATTGTTTTTAAAGGGACATCCATGGTATAGGCTCATTGAGTCCCTCCTTGTCACTGTTCAATCTGTATACCCATTTCTGTTCGATTTTGAACAGAAAGCGGCCAGTGTCTGGACAGGATTCTGGGATCGGTGGTTGTTCTAAAACTGTCCAATAGAAATCATTGGGGCTGTGTCCTTTTTCTAGGAAATGTGCAGTGAGGCGAGTTGCTTGTTTACGGCACCGCACTGTGCTTTTGTGCTCTTGAATTCTCGTCCTAACCTTCCTAGTCGTCATGCCAACGTATCGAAGTTTGCACGGGCACGTTATCAAATAGATCAGGTTACTGCTGTTGCAGTTGGTGAACTTTGTCTGAGTCCATGGTCTGGTTGTCCCTATATCTATGCTCGTGGATTTGCAAGTTTGGGGACATACTGAGCATGCCCCACAGGGATGATGGCCTTGGACCGGTGGCAAGTCCCATAGTGTGCCCACCTGTCTGGGTTCCTTGTTACGTGGGTGTGTGTGGACTAACTGGTCCTTGAGGTTTTGTCCTCTTTTAAAGGCAAAAAGAGGTAGAGGGATATCATCGCCCCCAGTTTTCAAGATCGACCAATGTTTTCTTACGATCTTTTGGACCTGATTGGATCTGGTGTTAAATGTATTGACAAAGGTGATGCGGTTGGTTTTTTCTTTGGGAGGTTGTATCTCTAGCAGAGATTCCCTGTTATTGTTTGATGCCCTCTTTTTGGATTGGCGGATGATTTTCTTTGGATAGTTTTTTACACTTAGTTATTGTTCCAGATTTTTTGAATGAGTCTTGAAAGCCTCTTTGTTAGAGCAGTTCCTCTGTACTCTCAGAAACTGGCCAAACGGTTAATTGTCTCTTAAGGCACGAGGATGACAACTATCATATCTTAAGAGTGCATTTCGGGCCATGGGCTTGCGGTAGAGTTCAGACTCCAGACCATTGGATGTCGCATTGATTTTCAAATCTAGAAAAGCCAGCGTCGTTCGACTGAATTCAATGGTGAATCTCAAGTATGTGTTTCTGGTGTTGAGCCATGCATGGAAGGACATTAGATCTTCTTCTGTGCCCCGCCACACCACCAGAATATCATCTATATATCGCTTCCACACGTGTAGCGACAATAGATAGGGGTTGGCAGGTGTGAGGACCTCCTGTTGTTCGAAGTTATGAACATAAAGATTCGCTAGGCTCGGCGCGAAGACACTACCCATGCTGGTCCCAGATGTTTGTAGGTAGGTAGTGTCTTCGAAGCGAAAGTAGTTTTCTTTCATAGCGATTTCTGCGAGGTTCATGATGAACCGTGTTGGCGTAATGGACTGGTGGTCACTTCGTTCTAATAGACTCCCCACAACTTCCAGTGTTTCAGTTTGCGGAATTGAAGTGTAAAGTGACTCGACGTCAAACGATACAAGGATATCAGTATTGGTGTTGTATTGTATGTTTGGAAGGAGTCTTAGAACGTCCTTCGTATCCTGAAGGTACGTAGGCATGGCTTTGACCATAGGATTTAAAAAGTGGTCAACAAAGGTCGACAATGGTTCTAATATTGACCCAATTCCCGAAATAATAGGCCTCCCTGGTGGCGGTCTCTGTGGTTTGTGGACTTTCGGTAGGCAGTAGAAATAAGGTATGGCAGGATGACTTGTGAGGAGATATTGTCCTTCTTGTGGTGTAATCCAACCCTCGGTGGTCGCTTCTTCCAATAAGTTGCCTATTTTTATTTTTAGCTTCTCAGTTGGATCTTCACTTAGTGGGAGGTAAGATCTGCGATCGCTCAATTGTCTCAAGCATTCGTTTCTGTATGTCTCGGTGTCCAGAATCACGATTGCCCCGCCCTTGTCGGCTGGCTTAATGATTATGTGTTCGTTGGATGTTAATGAGCGCAAAGCTGATTGTTCATCTCTTGTAAGGTTCTTGAAGGGTCTGTTTTCAGTTTGGTAGAGGTGTTTTATATCGTTCTCTACAGCTGTTTCAAAGGTTAAGACCTTTGGGGGCAATCCGACACTTGGTGGGTTAAATGTGGATGGCTTTTTTAGACCAGTATTCTTATCCACAACAGGTGATTCCATATTCCCTGGTTTAGAGAAAAAATAATGCAGTCTTATTTTTCTAAAGAGTTTGGCTAGTTCCACCTGTGCTACGAAAGGATCCCCTTTCTGAGTAGCCACAAAACCAAGGCCTTTGTTTAAGAGGCGTTCCTCGTTCGGAGATAGAGTGTATGAGCTGAGATTCATCACGAGGTCGTCAAATTGCTCGTCCCTGCGGTTTTTTGTGGGACTTTCTTCCCGCTGCGAAGATCCATCGTGGATTGCGGCGTGGTGTTCCAGTGGACTTGAGGTGTTGTTCCTTGTCTCCTTATGCCCCTGCCCCGTCTCTGACCAAACCCTAAAAAAGGAAAAGCTCCGGGGCCTTGTTGCATTTGGGGGGGTCCAAAGGGACCCATTTGAGGAGGGTAAGACTGTCCAAACATCCAGGGATTGGCCGGCCACCATGGTTGGTAACTGTTGAAATTTTGTGGGTGTTGTCCACCCCTCCAGTTCCTACGGTTTCCACACCCTCTAGGAGTGTTGTTTGTTGACCCATTCAGTGAAGTGTCTGAGTCACTAGATGCTCCTTCTGAGCTCGATGTTCCATATGTTGAGCCTCCTTTTCTACCACCTCGATTGAATGTGGGTGCTGTGTAAGACTCGCTTGTGTAAGGGTATACTCTTTCGGTTGAAAATCTGGCTAAGTCTTTTTAAAATTTTTCTAATTTAGTGAAAAGAATTGACTCTTTAAAGTCTTTATTATTCTTGTCACTATCGTCCTGTCCTTTCTTGAAAAGGCCGCTTTTTAGTGTGGTTTTTATCTGGCCCTCAAGTACTTGAATTTCAATGAGTATCTTGTCTGCCACTCTTTTTGCAGTTTTAATGATTAGGACCAGCCAGTACCTTGTGCATCTCCAGGCAATCATCGACCAATCTTTTAGGAATTCCTTGTCATCAAGGAATAGTCGCGGTGCATTATTAACAATGAGGCCAGAAGGTGCACAGTTGTCACGGAGGTATTGTGCCATGACTATTCCATGGACTGTTGTTCTGGAGTGTGATTTCTTAAGGACCAGGACTTTTGCCCATCCCTCATCATTACTTGTTATTTGAACTGGGACGCTCTCTAAGAGACTCGGGTTTTCGTCTAGTATGTTTTGAACCTCAGCATTCTCGAAAGCTAAGCCCCAATTGGTGGCCATAGCTAACTCGATGGAGGAGAATCAGCAAAAACAAGAAAGTTCAAAAAAGGGAGCCAATGAAAGTCAACCTCTCAATAAATTCAATGATATAGGAGACCAATGATGATCAACTACTGTTTAAAAAGGGCCCACAGCCTTAGCTGTTCTGTTCACATACACAACAACATTTTAGAAGAGGGCCCAAGGGCAAGTTTAACGACTACACAGGTACATGCCCCAAACTCAATATCTAAACACCAAATGGTACCTAGTAGTCAAGAGAGTGAGTTATTCACCTGGAATCACAACGCAAGTACAATACAAATAACACCCGTGGGAACACACCATGCACGTTTTAAATGTGAAATTGGCCAACTAAGGGCTCAAGGACGTTTGGAAAAATTCCCATCAGAAGCCACGCTGTACTGCCCTCTTTTGCATCATTTGGGATCTCCTTGCCCAGGAGACAAAACAAGACGGCCGGTCAGATGTTACCGTGACCGAAATGGAAATGTGAGAGGAGAGTTTCACATGATTTAGTGGCGACTGAAAAAAAGCAGTGTAAAGTGAAAAGGGTGAAAAAATGTAAAATTAGGTGAGCTGGGTAGAAATCAAGAATTTATTAGTGTCTCCCAGTCCCTAAGGTTAAAAAACAAGTGCAAATGCGGGTTAGAAATAATATCCGCAGTCAGTAGTGGTCGACATGTTTCTGCATATGGCGAAAAGATTTTCATGCATTCCTCAGGACTAGTTATTTCAGAGACTACTGCTTTTTGTGAAAAATAATTATTAAAAGATATCACCTGAAAAATCCAGGTTGTGTGCTCAACCATGTACTGTTACCGCACCGCATCAAAGCATTGGATCCACAGGGAAAAACAAAGACAAACAAAATAGGAAAACATGAGTATGTCATCTTCCTGCGGTTTCATGAGATTCTGTCAAGTTAAACCTGAATTTACGGCACCAGATCCGTACATACTGGGAAACAAGTTCCATTTCAAACACTCACCCATAAATGATGGGTGAGGAGCTTCACCCCACCTGGCTGTGGCTCAGGTATGAGGAGCACCGCTCTAAAGTAAAGAGATTGAATAAAAAGAAAGAGGCAATCATGGCTCATTTAAAAATCCATGGAGTGATATATGGATTATTTGTGAACATTCAGTGTCTTTGCCGATTATATAGACTCAGATGGTGGGTCTTAAACTATGTTTCAAAAAAGATGGTAAGAATTTCTACATGTCATGTGTTTAATATTGCACATGTAGAATACCCATGAGTTAAAGCAAAGTCCAAGGAGTTCGGTATAAGGAGACAGACGTCCTAGCGTTGCGCTGTTTGTGATGGTAGACACTCAACCACAGTGCGTGATACAAAACGGACTTATATCCTTGGCGGTTTTAACACAAGGGTATCGTGCCCATTGCTTACCTATCCGTCGGTGTCTCCCGACAGTCATCCGAGCTGTCTGGGGGGCACCGGTTGTGAGACTCGCGTTGTGTTTTATGCGATTGTTTCAGGAGGCTGAATCACGTGACCAACTAGAATCATGTGATCACTCTGTGTGCCGGGAGTTGTAGTTCTAATTGCGAGATATTGTAGTTCTAATGAATGACTAGCGCTAGAGCCCAGTTAGCATTAGAAATGATGTATAGAACGTATTCTGTGTATATAATGCAATGACACAGTCAAGTCCCCCGGGGAAGCGCTAATTGCTCCGCACAATGATAAGTGTTTGATATGTATCGCAAAGAAAGAGAGGCACGTATATTAGATGTTAAACTGTATACATATAGTTTTTAAAAGGACATCCATGGTATAGGCTCATTGAGTCCCGCCTTGTCACTGTTCAATCTGTATACCCATTTCTGTTCGATTTTGAACAGAAAGCGGCCAGTGTCTTGACAGGATTCTGGGATCGGTGGTTGTTCTAAAACTGTCCAATAGAAATCATTGGGGCTGTGTCCTTTTTCTAGGAAATGTGCAGTGAGGCGAGTTGCTTGTTTACGGCACCGCACTGTGCTTTTGTGCTCTTGAATTCTCGTCCTAACCTTCCTAGTCGTCATGCCAACATATCGAAGTTTGCACGGGCACGTTATCAAATAGATCAGGTTACTGCTGTTGCAGTTGGTGAACTTTGTCTGAGTCCATGGTCTGGTTGTCCCTATATCTATGCTCGTGGATTTGCAAGTTTGGGGACATACTGAGCATGCCCCACAGGGATGATGGCCTTGGACCGGTGGCAAGTCCCAAAGTGTGCCCCCCTGTCTGGTTTCCTTGTTACGTGGGTGTGTGTGGACTAACTGGTCCTTGAGGTTTTGTCCTCTTTTAAAGGCAAAAAGAGGTAGAGGGATATCATCGCCCCCAGTTTTCAAGATCGACCAATGTTTTCTTACGATCTTTTGGACCTGATTGGATCTGGTGTTAAATGTATTGACAAAGGTGATGCGGTTGGATTTTTCTTTGGGAGGTTGTATCTCTAGCAGAGATTCCCTGTTATTGTTTGATGCCCTCTTTTTGGATTGGCGGATGATTTTCTTTGGATAGTTTTTTACACTTAGTTGTTGTTCCAGATTTTTTGAATGAGTCTTGAAAGCCTCTTTGTTAGAGCAGTTCCTCTGTACTCCCAGAAACTGGCCAAACGGTTAATTGTCTCTTAAGGCACGAGGATGACAACTATCATATCTTAAGAGTGCATTTCGGGCCATGGGCTTGCGGTAGAGTTCAGACTCCAGACCATTGGATGTCGCATTGATTTTCAAATCTAGAAAAGCCAGCGTTGTTCGACTGAATTCAATGGTGAATCTCAAGTATGTGTTTCTGGTGTTGAGCCATGCATGGAAGGACATTAGATCTTCTTCTGTGCCCCGCCACACCACCAGAATATCATCTATATACCGCTTCCACACGTGTAGCGACAATAGATAGGGGTTGGCAGTTGTGAGGACCTCCTGTTGTTTGAAGTTATGAACATACAGATTCGCTAGGCTCGGCGCGAAGACACTACCCATGCTGGTCCCAGATGTTTGCAGGCAGGTAGTGTCTTCGAAGCAAAAGTAGTTTTCTTTCATAGCGATTTCTGCGAGGTTCATGATGAACTGTGTTGGCGTAATGGACTGGTGGTCACTTCGTTCTAATAGACTCCCCACAACTTCCAGTGTTTCAGTTTGCGGAATTGAAGTGTAAAGTGACTCGACGTCAAACGATACAAGGATATCAGTATTGGTGTTGTATTGTATGTTTGGAAGGAGTCTTAGAACGTCCTTCGTATCCTGAAGGTACGTAGGCATGGCTTTGACCATAGGATTTAAAAAGTGGTCAACAAAGGTCGACAATGGTTCTAATATTGACCCAATTCCCGAAATAATAGGCCTCCCTGGTGGCGGTCTCTGTGGTTTGTGGACTTTCGGTAGGCAGTAGAAATAATGTATGGTAGGATGACTTGTGAGGAGATATTGTCCTTCTTGTGGTGTAATCCAACCCTCGGTGGTCGCTTCTTCCACTAAGTTGCCTATTTTTATTTTTAGCTTCTCAGTTGGATCTTCACTTAGTGGGAGGTAAGATCTGCGATCGCTCAATTGTCTCAAGCATTCGTTTCTGTATGTCTCGGTGTCCAGAATCACGATTGCCCCACGTGATTCTAGTTGGTCACGTGATTCAGCCTCCTGAAACAATCGCATAAAACACAACGCAAGTCTCACAACCGGTGCCCCCCCAGACAGCTCGGATGACTGTCGGGAGACACCGACGGATAGGTAAGCAATGCGCACGATACCCTTGTGTTAAAACCGCCAAGGATATAAGTCCGTTTTGTATCACGCAACGCGGTTGAGTGTCTACCATCACAAACAGCGCAACGCTAGGACGTCTGTCTCCTTATACCGAACTCCTTGGACTTTGCTTTAACTCATGGGTATTCTACATGTGCAATATTAAACACATGACATGTAGAAATTCTTACCATCTTTTTTGAAACATAGTTTAAGACCCACCATCTGAGTCTATATAATCGGCAAAGACACTGAATGTTCACAAATAATCCATATATCACTCCATGGATTTTTAAATGAGCCATGATTGCCTCTTTCTTTTTATTCAATCTCTTTACTTTTAGAGCGGTGCTCCTCATACCTGAGCCGCAGCCAGGTGGGGTGAAGCTCCTCACCCATCATTTATGGGTGAGTGTTTGAAATGGAACTTGTTTCCCAGTATGTACGGATCTGGTGCCGTAAATTCAGGTTTAACTTGACAGAATCTCATGAAACCGCGGGAAGATGACATACTCATGTTTTCCTATTTTGTTTGTCTTTGTTTTTCCCTGTGGATCCAATGCTTTGATGCGGTGTGGTAACAGTACATGGTTGAGCACACAACCTGGATTTTTCAGGTGATATCTTTTAATAATTATTTTTCACAAAAAGCATTAGTCTCTGAAATACCTGGTCCTGAGGAATGCATGAAAATCTTTTTACCATATGCAGAAACATGTCGACCACTACTGACTGCGGATATTATTTCTAACCCGCATTTGCACTTGTTTTTTAACCTTAGGGACTGGGAGACACTAATAAATTCTTGATTTCTACCCAGCTCACCTAATTTTACATTTTTTCACCCTTTTCACTTTACACTGCTTTTTTTCAGTCGCCACTAAATCATGTGAAACTCTCCTCTCACATTTCCATTTCGGTCTCGGTAACATCTGACCGGCTGTCTTGTTTTGTCTCCTGGGCAAGGAGATCCCAAATGATGCAAAAGAGGGCAGTACAGCGTGGCTTCTGATGGGAATTTTTCCAAACGTCCTTGAGCCCTTACTTGGCCAATTTCACATTTAAAACGTGCATGGTGTGTTCCCACGGGTGTTATTTGTATTGTACTTGCGTTGTGATTCCAGGTGAATAACTCACTCTCTTGACTACTAGGTACCATTTGGTGTTTAGATATTGAGTTTGGGGCATGTACCTGTGTAGTCGTTAAACTTGCCCTTGGGCCCTCTTCTAAAATGTTGTTGTGTATATTCATCTTAGAGCCCCTGCAGCGCCACTCTGCCTGTTGCTGAAAGGCCCGCGGGGGTGATCTAAACAGCATGCTGATCGCGCGACACACCTACGCATAGGGCGCGACACAGTAACGTGTCGCGCCACACAGTTTGGAAAGCTGTGCTGTAGGCACTCATACTTCAAGGGAATAGTCAAGGCACGATAAGGCTGTATTATCTGCGCTACCGTGGGGCTTCCAATAGGCGGTACTTCTTTACTCCAGGGGTGTCTTTGGAAGCAGATGAAAGCAGCCGAGGATGCCAGTCTCTTCATGAGTGGCTGATTATTCGATACAAATGAATACAAATGGAGTATAGTGCACTGAGCTTCACATTTCAACCTATTTCCTCTACAGTACTGGAACACAACAATAAAGAGCCAGTCTAAAATACAAATGAGATCGCTGGAGGGGCGTAGCTTGGTAAATAATGTTAGAGGGCGTGAGTCTTAAAATTCCTAACAAGCAATCAGATGTACCCTACTAAGAAGGGTAGGATGGGCTGGGGTCACTGGATAGTAGTAGTGGACAGGGTAGGTGTATTTGTGTTCTGTTATTTGAAAAAGTTAGGCAAGTCAGTTTAGAGCCTCGCTGACATAGTCTGGACTATGTTGTCCACTCTAGTCCTGTTCCTGCTCACAGCAATGTAGGGCAGAAACTACCCGGAGAGCTGCAGAGCTCCCAACTTACACAGTGCCGGTGTGTGCTCACAATTTCGGCTCCCTACACACGATCACCCAGTGAAGTGCTGGAATCACATGGTGGTAGGAAAACAAACTAAAATCCCTGTAGGCAGTGGATTTCATGCTTGTTTTCGGAGGCAGTAAGCAGACGATGGGTGTGGAGCAGGTTAGCATTAGCCTACACCTAACATCAGCAAACCAGGCTTACAATAGGCAGTGAGAGCAGACCATTCAATAGCCCAGACTGAGCAGCAGACCATGCTCGGAGGCAGAGAGTGTCTTGTCGTTTAGGGTAGTCCCATGATGTACATACCAAATTACATAAGTTTTGTCGCATCCACACGAGATAACGGTTCTACACAGGTGACCTTTTACCCAGTAGCTGACTACTGTCTTTTCGACAACAGGCTCTCTAAACCCTATCTTAATCCCTATACCTGACGTACATAAACATGTCCCCAGACACAGCAGATTTATTCTGTATAAGGGTCACCTCTCTTTTTTTTCATCCATGGCCAACAGCCAGCTATGAGGGAGTGACAGCTTTAGTAGAAAAAACCCTCACTCCCCCTTACAGGGACAGAAGAGAATTCCTTCCGGGCTGGACCGAGATTCTGCAGGCTGATCCTTCAACAGGCAGAGACCTATCATCCGTTGCGGGGTGCCATCCTCGATGCAGAGATGGGGTCCTTCGTTGAGAACCATCAGGTGAGGGGTTAGCACTTCCCTGGGGGTTTCTTGGCTTTTCTTAGGACCTATCCTGACATTTACATACACATGCTTCACCACATATCTAGGCTAGGTACATTTAGGTAAGCTACGCATCGTAGGAGTACGCCAGTGCTATTGTTTTATATAATCTGTTTGTATTCATCTTATTAGCACTACGGTAGAAATGTATCTACTTTTTACGATATTGGTGCTAGTGATCACATTTTTCTGCTCTTGTCTTTTGATTGTCGCAGCTAATATTTTTAACAATAAACTGATGCTTGACCAATAAATACTTATTGAAACCGTTCCAATCGTCATTCTATGTGTACTCTGACAAGAGTAAGCTTGAGCGACTGAGCGAAAGATACCGTATTGTTTCCATGATACCTGAGGAATCAGGGTTGTCATGTACAGTGGTTGCCAGAAACTATCTACACAAGGTAGAATACAGGGGGGTGGTAGTGGCACTGTAGAGCTAGCTGGTCTAACGGCTTACTCATCCTGTGGGGGTGTCCACAGTCTGTCTGCACACCAAACCCTCAGTTTAGGTCATCCAAAATGCACAGGTCCTGAGAATCCTAGGAACTACAGACAAGAGGAATGAGGAAGGGCAGACTAAGTAAAACTGAAAATAGTAGAAACGACTGCAGAATACCTAGCAGTGTGTAATGCCATAAGGCACCTAAAACTCCAACAGAGAAAAGTATGAAATTAACTTGATCATAAACCCCATACACATCGTGGTGAACCTCTCATCAAGGAACCAGTGAACCCTATTTCTTTTTCCCTTTTAATAGAAAATACATAAATTGTATCAGAAATGTAAAGCTATGAATACTATGCACATTGATGTGTTTGCTGAAGGACATTGCAGTAGATTTGTTCTGCCGGGGCGCACAATTGTCCAGTTCTCAGCTTCAAGACGTTACGTTTTGAGCTACCTTTCCTAATTATGTGACTTTGATGCCATTCAATGTCATTGTGGATGCAGTAGGTTTAATCTAATATTTTCATAGTAGATGAATGATAAAATATAATTTGCTAGCATAACTTGAAAGGACGTACCACTGTGAAAGCAAACACTTAGACATCTGTCTGACTTTGAGCTGTCTTGTGCTTTTGATGGTGACAGGAATTGTGTTTAATCTGTCATGGTTTAGGGAGATGTGCTAGTCTGGCTTGGTGCACAATCAGGCTGCCTAGCACCAAGCACACTCTTCTGCATCATATTGAGACTAACTTTATACCTTTTCCCACTAGTGAAGTGTGTTGTACAGTGCTCAGTGGGAAAACGCTTAGAGGAATAAAAACAGTTCTGTTTTTATGCCAGCTTCACAGAGGCTTTATTTTTTTTAATTACAAGCCCTGATTACTATTTGTAAAAAACTTGGAGGGTTGCATGGGAACGCCCATGCACCATCCATGGAATGCCCCTTGACGCAAACTAATGCAACGCAGTGCAAAGCGCTGCTTTGTGTTATTTTCAGGAAATCTTTCAGCGCAGAACATTTCACACTAGAAAGTAAATCCAAAATAACATTCTGTGCCAGTTTGTATCGCAGCGCAAAAAGTTTGTAAATCAGCCCCAAGGAGGTTTACACAAACCAATATTTTGAGTTGTGCACCTCCTTCACAAACTTTGTCATAAAATCACAATTACAATTGATACATATATGACCATCATTCTGTGCGCTCTGCAGCGAGGCCAAGGATTGCATGTGCATAAAGTCTGAACACGTTTATGATACACTGACAAGCACTGTAAGAAACTTATTCTACCTTCATACTCTCACTTCAGCTCTGTCGTGCCATGTCATGAACACTCACCAACAACCGGAACGCATCCAGACTCCTAGATGTGAATCGGTTCATGTAAAGGCACATATATTACAGGAAAAACTACAGAAACACAACATATGGGAAAAATCCTCTAAGGGAATGCAAGATGATTTTAAAATGAAATACGAACAAGGATTGCACTGCTGTTATGGAATTACATCAAGATTGACTACAATAGTTGTTCTGAAGTGTTTGCCTGTAAAGTACATGAATTTAGGACCCTGTAGGCCCCCATTTTAAATATAGTTTTAAATTACTGCTGCATGCGATACCTGCAGATGGCACATTGATGTGAAGTGAATGACATGCTGGGGCCCAATCAGATCTGCGCTCTTTGCTCAGCCTGCACACAGCACGCATCTTTGCAGGTTACTCTACCATTATAGGCTCAGTCTTAGGCCACTGAAAGCTCAAGCCAGATGCCTGGCTTATCTGTCGAACCTCTTGGACTCCAATGACCAAAAGGAGATGCAGAACAAGAGATTCAGTTTCCTGTGGCATCAGCCTGCCCCCACCTTCTAACCTCATGTACCAAGAACTAACCACAAATAACCTTTTATGTAAAATGGCCTAGAGAAAGAGATACCCATTTAGTAGCTGCATTATACTGTCAAACAGACAAAACCTTTGTTATATGTTCTATGTTGTAAATGTAAGTGGTTTTTCCTTAACCTCTATACATTATTTATGTATTTATCCAGAGTCATTCATTGTTTATAGTAACCCTGGGCGAAGCGCTACGCTCGCGGAGTTTGCCAAGTTTGCTCAACTTCGCACTACGCGAGCTGCACGTAGCACAGTGCGAACACGTGTAGTGCAGTGTAGCGTAGTGCAGCGCTCATTTTTTGCTTGTTCGCGGTCCTGAACGTCATGTTCGCGACCGCGAGCAAGCAAAATGACATCCAGGCGAGATTCTCAACGCGGGGAGGTAAGGTTTCTCATTGTGAGTGGTTGCGCATGCTAGCGACCGCTCTCAATGAGAAACTACCAGTTCGCGTTGAGAAAGCTGCCGCTCGAGTAATAATCTACTCAAGCAGAAAACTACAGCTCGCACTGTGCAAGATGCCATTTTCAATAATTGCACAGTGCCGGATGCTTGTCCGCACTGTGCAATCATTGAAAACGTATATTGCACAGTGCGAACATGCTACTACGCAGCTCGCCTAGTGCTACGTGAAGTTCGCGTAGTGCGAAGTGCACTTCGTGTAGCTTTGCGTAGCGCTACTTCGCGAACTACGCCCACCCTTAGTTTATAGTCCATATAGTTTTTCTTTGGATATGTGGTGTAATATGTCAAGATGTTCAAAATGTGGTATATGATAATGTATTGATTTTTTGTGAAAATAAGAAATAAATATTTCTTGATTAAAATTCGAACAGGCAGCCAGTATTTCGTTTATTGATGCCTCGATTTGTACAGTTATAAATAAGTATCAGCATAGGCATATTTTTTGTTGTTAATCATCATGAGGCTCAGCCTGGCTGATTAGAGCCACACCCTGTGGTGTTAGATACTTGTTAAGGTCCCAGCACACCCCCACAGCGCCTCCGGTGCTGTTCCCCACAGACCCCACAGTTCGGAAAGGGGTGAGGAGCGAGAGGGAGACTGCTCGCCGTGTATATCGTTTTCCCGAACTTGGCCCCCACCCCATGGTTTGCTGGTATAAGTCTGAGTCTAGCTCCACCCATTTTGCCCCCAGATCCCAGGCCAACCGAGCCAGAAACTGTTCATAGTAATGCGACCACGCTTACCCTCCGTACGTGACCTGAGCCTGCCTAATCAGGTCCATGTATTTGAACAAGGCCACGGACCTCTCGGGGTACATCTCACAGTACACACTGGCGAAAATCAGAAAAGCCGCAGACCAATTCTCAATGTTCATGGGCACCTTCGGCCTCTTGGCCAGCTCTGGCTCCTCCTCTTTGGACCCTTCTTTTGCTGTAAGCTCTCTATGTAAAAGCTTCAGCATGTCCACGTATTCGCCCTTCCATATCTTTTCTTTGGTAGCCAACGTAAGATGAGCCCCCAATGGTTTAGTGATCCCCATGTAAGGAAAGTTTTTGGCTGGAATGTCGTGACTCTCCTTTCCCTCCTCCTTGGACACTCCTCCGCCGTCCTTTCCTCCCCCGGCGGTCACGCCCGATGACCCGGCCCCTTTCCCCTCCGAGGGGCCGGGTGCTGCAGTCCCGTTGTTTGTACCCCCCCTTGTTGCGGCGACTCTGTCCCCACACCCGTGTCTTTCACATACGCCCCATCCGTAAGCGCACCTCCCCTTCCTCCCACCGAGCATCGTGCCCACTGATACCATGGCCTGGGGTGCTGCACCTGATGGCCCCCCTTCTACCCTCTCCTGCCAGCCCACCCCCTCCAGCGTGTTCTCCCGTGCCTTACCAGGCATCAAGGTCGGCTTCCAGACCGGATCCCACCGCCTAACCAGTCATGAAGGGGGGGCTGCCATGCTATCCACCTTGTTCTGCCTGGCCGGACCGCTCTCTAAGAGACTAGACACATCATGACTTACACCCCCTCCCTTCAGTGTGCTGTTCCTCCACTCCTGCAATTTCCCCTTCCTTCGTGCTCTCCTCGTCATAGTCCATCAGCAATGGGCCGTCCACCTCGGACTACAGCCCAGACACCGATGCGCGTTCCCTGTCTGCACGGCTTGGCAATGGGCCGCCCTCTATGGACTCTAGCCTGCTCAAGCCTGCCCTCTTGCTGCAAGGGAGAAGTAGCTCCCCCGAATCAATGCTTTCTTTCCCCTGCCCTGTGCGCTTGTTGCTTGATGTGCCACATGAAACCTGGGCCTGCCCCTTGAGGCTGCATTGACCCACCGGGGTTGGGACACCAGGGACCAGTCGCCCCTCCTCCTGCACATGACATCCTGCAAGTCCCTCATGGGAGCACTTCCGCCCGCATGAGGCAGAACCGGCCCATCCTCTGGGTCGGGTGGAGCTGCATGCAACTTTCCCGAGTACCTCACTTGCCGCCCCTGCCAAAAGGAAGTGGAGTCTGGCATGCAAGGGTTAGTCCTGCCCCCCAAACCCAGAGTCCCTGAACCACCGACCATCTGCCCGCGCCCAACGCACCTGAGGAATGTGCCCCCTGCCGTGCTAGCACACCCCCATGCCCACGATCCACCCCACTACTGGGGCACCCCACACCCTCTCCCCCAGGAAACCCACGTCCTCTCCCTCCTCATTGCTCCACTCCAAAGCATCCCCAACCCTCCTGCCTGCGTCGCCTTCCCAGACCCAGACAGCCTGCAACAAGCCTCCTTGGCCCCCAACTCCCCCCGCACACCTCCCTGCCCCCGGGGCCCCTCCACCCACCCGTTCCATCCACTTGTTCCGAAGCCCCTCCGAGGCCCTCTCAAGCCATCCCCCTATCTGCAGGGATGGCATTCGTCCCCATCGCGTCCCCCCCTTTGCCACCACTTCCTGCACCCTGGCTGATACTCCCCTCCCCGCTACCTGCCCCGCAACTGGGCCCCATCTAGGTGTCTGCTGGCCGCGCACCCACGCCCATCACCCGTCCGGCCACCCTCCCCCCACACACCCGAGTTCCGCTTGGCTCCCTGCTCCGCCCTCCGGGCCCCCCTCATGCCCTATGCACCTCTCCCTGCTCTCCGCGTCCCCCTCTGCAGAGTCCCCCTCCTCGCTGCTTTCTATCAATAGGAGGGAGTACCAGCCGCTGCCCAGTGTAGTGAGGGTGTCCCTCCCCACTGCCCTGCTCCTTTCCCACTTTATTCTTTGCCAATCCCCCCCCAGCCCCCACCATAAAAACCAGCACGGGCCAAGTGTCCGTGACCAGCCCCTGCCTCGCGCCTTCTTCAAAGGCGCGGCCGCCTTGACTGTGTAGCTGCGTCCCCTGCCTCATTACGCAGTCCCAAAGGCTGAAACATGTTGACCATATAGACAGGCAGTGATGTATGAAACTGCCTTTATGCACTGTTTCTAATGAGGATTATAACAGATACTCTAATAAAATATTTATCTGCTATGAATCCTTTTAAATCTGCACTTACACTTTGCACTGCACAAAACATTCCCATCGTAACACCCTCTTATAGGACCACTTCTATGGGGTCTGTATGTACCTGATCTAACTCTTTTCTGTGGTCTCTTCTGAAGACCCCTTCATGATATAATCCACATCTCAACCCTCTACGATCAAGAGGGGAAGTGGATGGAAGGCTGGAAACCCTGATGATAAGTTTGATCAAGGTTACGAGTTTGATGGGAATCCAACCACTCATAAGGGTCTTGTTTCTGCTCTGTAATTGTTCCAGCATAGATATGGGTTCATGATTATCGTGGGCACACTTAGTATAGACTGGGAATCAGTGAGTAGACCCCCAGGTTCTTCTGGTTATTTGTATGTTGAGGTTGGGGACTAAACCTGAGGTAAGTCTTTAAATTCCCTAAGACCCCTTTGTTTGTTAATATTATTGCAGGAAACTTATAACATTCCTTAGCTCGAGCTAGATTGTTAGTGACTAATTCATATACATTTGCCAAGTGTTGAACTCCTTCTCTGCTAGTACTTTAACTTCTTCAATTCTCACTGTGGAATTCGGGTGCCTGCCATAATTAAAAAAGAACAGAGAGTATCTAGTAGAAGTTATTGTAGCATTGTTATATGCAAGTTCAGCCGTCCAAAGGAGACCTGGCCAATCTCCTTCTTGATCTAACAGGAATAGTCTTAAGTACTTCTCTAATTCTTGGTTGGTCCTTTCAGATTGTCCATCAGTTCCTGGGTGGTACCTAGTGGAAAGTCTGGTTTCTACAACTACCCTTAGTAAGCGCCTTCCAGAAATAGGACAGAAATTGGGAACCACGGTCTGAGATTATATTTTTTGAATACCATGAGCTTTTACTACATGCAAACTAATTTGAGTTGGCAATTGTTTTTCAGTGGGGGTTGTTTTTAGGGCTATAAAATGTGACTTTATAGAGAGAGTTTCTATCATTACTAAGATTGAATTCTACCCTTGGCTAGAGGGCAGATCTACGATTAAATCCATAGAAATGGTCTAACAAAGATAAGGAGGAATTGGCATTGGCTGAAGGAGATCCTGAGGGGCTCGTCTATCAGATTTTCCACATGCACAAGTCTCACAAGCCTTTACATATTGATGGACATTTTTAGTTAGATTTGGACACTAGAACTGTCTTTTAACAAATATCTCTGTACAAGGGATTCCTTGATGTCCTGCCAAAGGGTTGTTGTGGCAGTCAAATAGAGCTTTTTGTTGAAGTTCAAAGGAGAGCAAGTACAAATCTTCCTCATGATACGGTAACTGGTGTTGAATCTCCCTCAGTGGATTTACCCACACTTGCATCTCTTCTGGGGTCATTGCTTTCTTGATTCCTTCCTCTAGGATTCCCTCTAATGTGGCTCTAATTATCTTTGTCTCTGGAATAATATTTTGATCCTTTTTGGAGACTTTTGCCCTTCGGTGTTGATTCAAGACAGGGCGTCAGCTTTTCCATTTCGATCACTTGGTGGATAAGTAATGGCAAAATCATAGTCTGCAAAATACAGAGACCAACAAAATTATCTGGGGGTTAAGGTTCTTGCAGACTTCAAAAATTGCAGATTTCTATGGTCAGTAAACACAGTGACTAGATGTTTACCCCCTAGGAGATAATGTCTCCATTACTTGAAAGAATCTTTAATGGTGAGTAGCTCTTTTTCTGTGATTGTATAGTTTATTTCTGCAGGCAGCAATTGTCCACACCTGTATGCCCCTGGGTGTAACTGACTAGTTTCCTTATGTCTCTGTGACAACACTCCTCCTATAGCCTGATCCAAGACATCGGTTTCCAAATAAAATGGCTCAGAGGGTTCTGCATGCAGCAAAATTAGTGGTGGTGAAGCTTTTTTCTGTAGATTGAAAGGCTTCATTAGCTTCTTTTGTCCACTGAAAAGGAATTCCTTCCCTTAGAAGCAGGGGCGGCTCCTCCGCTAAGCCGGAGGAGCATCACCCCACAAGAAAAATAACATTTTATTTACAATGTTATTATCATTTAAATTTTCACGATTCTCTGGCACTGTAAAGGTGTGTGTGGGGCTGTGCCGGGCGCAAAGCAGGGGGAGGAGTGTTTTTCAAACTCCAAAGTGGGCATGGCTGCTTGACCGGCCATCTTGACCCAGCCAAACAGTCATGTGCACTTTGCATGTTCCCCACCAGGCTGCCTTACACAGCCTGGTGTGGAACATGCCAAGTCCCCTAGTCCCCATCTGAGCACCGATCCATGGCGCTCAGAACAATCACAACATTGCATTGTATCGTGGTCATTGGCTTAGGGGAGCAAATCACAACACTGCATTGCATCGTTGTCACTGGCTATGGAGAGCCAGGGTGCTTCCTGTTCCTACGTGACTTGTGGGCGAAGAGGACGGAGTAGAGGCGGCAGACGGGAAGGTACGTTCGTTTTTCTTTCTTTTTTTTCCTCCTCCTTTTCTTTTTTTTCCTCCTCCCCACCCCACCACTACTGCTCAGTAGCAGCCACCACTGCTTAGAACTCTGGTGATTGGAATGACTTTCTGAGAGAAATTCTTTATAAATCTTCGGTAGAAATTTGAGAAACTGATGAAACTTTATATTTGTCTTACTGAAGAAGGGAAACGCCAATAAAGCACAGCTCTTATTTTCTTCCATCCATGGTTACTCATGCAGGTGAGATGATAAACCCCAGGAAGTCCACCAATCTAAAATTGAATGCACATTTCTCTAACTTCACGTATAGACTGTTCTCTCATAGCAGCTGTAGTATTCCTCTCACCTGGAATTGATGTTCGTCTTCAGTGGTGGAATAGATCAAGATATCATCAACGTACTCTATAGTGCACTGGTCAATGAATTCCTTCCACACATCATTTACAAAGTATTGAACGCGCAGGTGCATTACAGAGGCCATATGGCATTACTTGGTTTTTAAAGAGTCCATACTTCGTTCTGGAGGCTGTTTTCCACTAGTTACCCTCTTGTATTCTTATTAGATGGGAAAACCCTCTTAGGTCCAGTTTTGTATAAATGTGAGCTCCTTTTAGCTTATGTAACAAGACAGATAGTAAAGGTAAGGTGTAATGGTTCTTTGTGGTGATTTGATTCAAGGTTCTATAGTCTATATTGGGTCTCAGCTTCCCTTCTTGTTTTGAAACAAAGAATAATGGTGAGGAGACCGGGGACTGCAAGGGTCGAATTACACCATTAGCCAAATACGTTTGAATATACTCCTTCAGGTGTAAATTTTTGGCTTCCGTCAGTGGTATATCCGACTACATGGAAGATTTGCTCCTGGCTCCAACTCTATCTTACAGTCATTCAACCAATATGGTGGGAGATTTCCTGCATCTACCTCATTGAAAACATCTGCAAGTTCTCTTTACTCCTCTGGAATCCCTGCCGTTTGCACCACACATGACCACATCATTTTCACATAAAATTGTGGCAGGATTGTCTTTTTTCCTTGAGGCTTAGCATCAAAACAATGATCTTTGCAGTAACTGAAATCCATGACTATGGTTCTCTCACTCTAGTTTATTGTGGGGTATAACAGTTAACCATGGTAATCCCAGGATGATTTGGAATTGTGGGATTTCTATTAAATTGAATTGTATCTCTTCTCGATGTTCTTCTGTCGAAATGAGTTCAACAGGTTCTGTATGCTGACTATGGGTCCCGAAGATAATCAATCAATCAGTCATTTGTTAAGTGCACTACATACCCGCGAGGGTCTCAAGGCGCTTGGAGGGGGAAGGTGGGGGCTGCTACTGATCGAACAGCCAGGTCTTTAGTATCCTCCCGAAGGTCAGCAGGTCTTGGGTCTGTCGTAAGCTCAGTGGGAGGGTGTTCCATGTCTTGGCGGCGAGGGGAGAGAAGGATCTCCCGCCGGTGGTTGTTCTTCAGATGCGTAGGACGGTGGCGAGTGAGAGGTCGGCGGAGCGTAGCTGGCGGTTGGTGCTGTAGAAGGAGAGCCGTTTGTTGAGGTAGGCTGGGCCGGTCTTGTGGAGTGTCTTGAGTGCGTGGATGAGGAGCTTGAAGGATATCCTCTTGTTGACGGGGAGCCAGTGCAGGTTTCTCGGTGGGGGGTGATGTGGCCGTGTCATGGTACATCGAGGATCAGTCGTGCCGAGGCGTTTTGGATGCATTGTAGTCGATTGATGAGCTTGGTCGGGGCTCCTGCTTAGAGGGCCTTTCCGTAGTCGAATCTGCTGCTGACGAAGGCCTGGGTGGCTGTCTTTCTTGTATCTGTCGGGATCCATCTGTAGATCTTGCGGAGCATGCGGAGGGTTGTTGAAGCAGGAGGAGGAGACGGCGACGACTTGCTTGGTCATTGAGTCAAGGATGATTCTCAGGTTGCATGCATGGTCGGTGGGGGTTGGGGCTGCCCCCAGTGCCATTGGCCACCAGGAGATGTCCCAGGCTGACGGATTGGAGCAGAGGATGAGGACCTCTGTCTTGTCCAAGTTCAGATTCAGTCAGTGACAGCCTTCATTCCTTCATGGAGGTTGGCTTTGGCGGTGATGGGGTCCTTGGTGAGGGAGAGGATCAGTTGAGTGCCGTAGGCGTAGGAGATTATGTTGAGGGAGGATCCTTGAGGTACGCCGCAGATGATCTTGGAGGCTTCGGAATGGAACGGGGGGAGGCGCATGCTCTGGGTTCTGCCGGAGAGGAAGGAGGTGGTCCATTCCAGAGCCTTGTCTCGGATCCCTACAGCGTGGAGGCATGCGCGTAGTGTGCGGTGGCAGACGGTGTCGAAGGCGGCGGAGAGGTCTAGGAGGATGAGTGCTGCAGTCTCTTCGTTGTCTAGCAGGGTTCTGATGTCGTTGGTGGCGGCGATGAGGGTGGTCTCAGTGCTGTGGTTGCTGTGGAACCCTAACTGGGAAGGGTCCAGGATACCGTTCTCTTCGAGGAATCGGGTTAGCTGTCTGTTAACGATTTTCTCTATGACCTTGGCCAGGAAGAGGAGCAGAGAGATGGTCAGAAGTTCTTGAATTCCCTTGGGTCTGCCTTTGGTTTTTTGAGTAGGGCGTTGATCTCGGCGTGTTTCCAGCTCTCTGGGAAGGTCGCGGTCTCAAGGGAGAGATTGATGGCGTTGCGTAGGTGGGGTGCGATGGAGCTCCTTGCTTTGTTGAAGACATGGTGCGGGAATGGGTCTGACGGAGAGCCGGAGTGGATTGTGCTCATGGTCTTGATGGTGTCATCAAAGTTCACGCTGGTCCAGGTAAGCAAGGGGACGTGGTCAATGGTGTGCGGAGGGTCTGTTGTGTTGCTGTCTGTTGGTGCTGTCTGGGGGTTGAAGCTGCCTTGGATGTCTTCTATCTTGCGGTGGAAGAAGGTGGCAAGGGAGTCGCACAGGGCTTGTGACGGCAGGATGTCGTTGGTGTTGGAGCTGGGGTTGGAGAGTTCCTTCACGATGTTGAAAAGCTCCTTGCTGTCGTGCGCGTTGTTGTTGAGGTGGTCTTTGAAGGAGGTTTACTTGGCAGCCCTGATGTGGTGGTTGCGGACGGCATCCTTGTGTGCTGCATGGCTGTCCAGAGTTTGTTCACTGTGCCATTTCTTCTCTAGTTTCCGGCAGGCTTGCTTGGAATCTAGGAGTACTGGGGTGAACCAGCTGGGCCTCTCGCTGGTGTCTCTGAGGGGGGTTTCTTCAGCGGGCCGAGGGTGTTGGTGTAGTCCTCGATCCAGCGTCTGAGGTTGTGGGCAGCGACGTCGGTGTTGGAGGGTTCGGTGGGTGTGTTGAGAGCGAGGTTTGCATGTAGTTGGTCTTCGGTGATTTTGCTCCAGCGGCGGCAGGGGATCTGTTTGGTGCGGTGGTGTGTGGTGGGTTTCTGAAAGGTGAAGTGGATGCAGCGGTGGTGAATCCAGAGGAGTTTGGTGGTGTGGCTGAGGGAGACATGCAGGCTTGAGGAGAAGACGGGGTCGAGCGTGTGGCTGGTGGAGTGGGTGGGCGTTGTGACGAGTTGCCTCAGTCGGAGGTTGGCGATCAGGGTGGTCGAGTTGCTGTCGGTGTTGTCGTTGTTGTTCTCAAGGTGAAAGTTCAGGTCTCCGAGGAGGATGTAGTCGGTGGAGGTCAGGGCATGCGTGCTGATGAAGTCGGCGATGGAGTCGCTGAACTCGGGCTGGGTCCGGGAGGTCGGTAGACAAGGGGTGCCTGTGAGGGTGGAGTTGGGGTCAGTGTGGATCTGGAGATGCATGTGTTCGGTGCTGCTGAGCGCGTCGTCGGTGGTAGTCGAGACCCTGATGCTGTTCTTGTGGATGATGGCGATTCCTCCTCCGACTCCGTTGGTGCGGTCTCTGTGGGTGATCTTGTAGCCATCTGGGATGGCTATGGGATGTCGGGTGCGGAGGAGTTGTTCAACCAGGTCTCTGTCAGGAAGGCGACGTCCAGGGAGGTTGTGTTGAGCAGGTCGCAGAGCTCGACGGCGTGTTTGCGTGCGGAGCGGGTGTTCAGTAGTTTGTATCGGAGGTGGTTGAGGTCTTTCTTGGCGGGTGGTTCGTCGGCTCTGTGGCTGGTATAGCTGCAGTTCCGGCAGGTGAGAGGACCGTGTGTGCATTTCGGGGCGGCCTTGAAGCAGTTGTGGGTCCATCCGGGGTTGAGAGTGTGCAGAGTGCTGGCGTTGTTGTGGCAGCGGTCATCGTGGTGGGTGCGGGGGCCAGGGGTTCTTGCATGTATGCGGAGGTGGGAATGAGGAAAAGCTGGGAGGCGGGACGGGGGCAGCGAGTGGGCAGTCAGGGGGGCGGAGCTGCAGGGGACGCAGCGGCGTGGGCGGTGTGGGGCGCTGAAGGAAACCTAAGGCAAAAGAGCACAACAATTGAGGGGGAAACGAGTGGCACAGAGGGCAGAAAGGTCACAAAAGGGCAAAAGGTCACAAGAATACAGGGGAAAACAAGTGGCACAGAAGGCAAAAAGGTCACAAGAAGGGCAAAAAGGTCACAAAAAACGGACGGAAATGAGTGGCACAGAAGGCAGAAAGGTCCCAAGAAAGGGCAGAAAGGTCACAAAAAACAGGGTAAACGAGTGGCACAGAGGCAAAAAGGTTCCAGGAAAGGGCAGAATTGTCACAAAAAACGAGTGGCACAGAGGGCACAAAGGTCACAAGAAAGGGCAGAAAGGTCACAGAAATGTAGGGGCAGCTAAGCAACAGAAGGCAAAAACGGGCAGAGAGACACAGGGGCTGCGAGGGGAGCAGAAGGAAAAACCGGGCAGAGAGACACTGGGGCAGCGAGGGGAGCAGAAGGGAAACTGGGCAGAGAGACACGGGGGCAGCGAGGGGAACAGAGGGGAGAGAACGGGCACAGACCACGTACAGGCAGTGGGGGAGACAAACAACAGCAGTCACAGACACAACAATGAAAATGCAGTCACTACAACGGGAGCAATGAAAGAAGCTCCCGAAAGAAGATAAGTTGGTCCCATCCACTGCTCTCATTGCTTCACTTCTATTTTTTTTATTGCTTTTAGGCAAATTTTTGCTGCAACTTTTATATCACAGAAATTCCTGGTTGTTCCACAGTCCACCATTACTGCAATCTTGAGTAGCGCAATTCCTCAGAACTTTAATGTCATTAATAAGGTCACATGTGGAGCTGATGATTGTGAAGTATTGGCTCCTTGATGGTCTCTTGGAGTTGTTTCTCAGTACCACTCACCAGTCCAACTCCTCCTACTGGCGGTGCTGCAAGTTTTCCTTCTTAAAACTCTTTGGTCTCTTTAGACAGATTTTTGCAAAATGTCTGCGTGGTCCACTATACAGACACAGGTTGTTTTGTCTAACTTTTTCCTTCTCCTATTTTGTATGGGGACCTCTCACTGCACCAACTTGCTTGGCTTCCACTCCCTGATCTTTATTTGAAGTTCATGTGGGGTCTGCTCTTATTCTGTCGAATCTTTGAACACTGGAATGGAATTCCCTTCTTTGCTGTCCTCTTCTTTCCGTTTGTCGGTAATCTATTTCAAAAACTAAATTATGACAGGACATGAACACCTTGTCTTTTAGGATATAGTCTTTATGAAACATAGTTTCATCAGCAATAGAGATTGTTCAACAAGACATGTCTGCATAACAACATAAGCAGTCACAGCTTAGATATATTAAGCTATTAGGCTGGACATTAGAAACAATACGTTCTGGTCATGGGCCATGGCGACATATTAAAACCACTAGCTTGTTTCACCATACCAGCTTACAAAACTGCAGATGCTCATGGCATGCAAAGATGCAAAATACACTGTAACACATTGAGAACCTGGAGAAGTTACCTTTTACTGTTGCTAAAGTACCATAATTGGATTGGATAACACATGGGTACATCCCCTGCCAATTTCAGCATTTCATTTTCAGTATTGTCTGCAACACCATCAGGTAGGCAAAGATGAAGTGTTGGGGGAGGGGCTTGTGCACAAGTATTGGGAACTGTCTTTCAAACTTCTGTGTCGCAATAGGAAAACAGAAGTTTTACTTCTGTGTCGCAATAGGAAAACAGAAGTTTTTTTCACCGGCTCGGACTGCGAAAATACTTTAAGTGGCTCTTTAGTGTGCAAGGATGTTTTGCTTTACAGAGCCTGTAACGCGTCCATGACAAATCCTTCTTGCTATATGACAAGTTTCCAGCTAACCGGCTTTCAGATTGCTTTCCAATGGGAGTTACCTCATGCTGAACAGTCAATATTGTGTTGGAATAAAAACCAATGGTTGTGTTAGGAATTAGATGGGTGCCTGTACCCGTTTTCCCTACCTTTGTCCTCTCTCTTTGTGAATGCATGGTTGTGGCTGCTGGTGCACGCATGGTTTTGGTGCTCAAGCGGGCGGGTATAAACCTGGACATCAACTGTGAGTCCTTGCTTGCTTTCAATTCCTGTTCCTTGTACCCGGAAGAACTTTGCCTTAGTATTCAGCTTCCTGTTCGTCGGATCATCCCGTCTCGACTCAGCTCCTCCTTTTGGGATCACAGCTGTTCGCAGGATTGTGAGTGGTGTTTGCTCTGAGACTTTATTCTTTTTCCTTCCCCGTTTTGGATTCTGATGCCGCGACGTTGGTATTGTGGTCATTGTCAGTATAAGGATTTCTTGTGCTGTGGGAACGCGGCTGCATGCCTATTTCTTGTTTGGGACACTTCGACTATTTCCTGGATATTCTGTGACCAATCTAGGTCATTTTTTGTACTTTTAAAGTTTTTGGGTCATTTCTCACAACCCGTTTGGGGTATAATCCATGGATTTATTTTTTCTTTCTTTGAGCCTTCCTTTTGTTTATTTAGACGGGGTTTTTTTGTGTCTATGCTACACTTATTATCCCTTGTTTTTGGATAACTAAAGATATATACATCGGACATTGGGAGAAACATATTTTGAATCAAAATTCAGGACTTTTGCCTCCTTCCTTCCTGAAGTTACGAGTTTCAGATTGGGTGACTTCACAGGAACAACTTGCACTCGTATTACGGGTCAGAGCTTTTCTGTTCCTGCGCCAAGCAGTGCCTGATCATGCATGCTAATGAGTGATGGCAATTGGGGTTAATCTATGTTTCCGTCTTTTGTTTCCTCTCGGAGTACATGGGCCCTTTCCCTACCAGTTGCAGTTAGAGGGGAGTGCGGTGCTCCAGTGACGACCCTTTGTGTTTTCCCTCCCGCAGAATATCAGGCACTGGAGAAATTGAAAAACAATAGCGAGATCACTATAAAACCTGCCGACAAAGGCGGTGGTATCGTCATTCAAAATACCAAGGATTATGAGAAGGTCTGTGAGGCACTTCTGAACGACACTAACAACTATACTCCACTCATCACAGATCCTTCCCCGGATCTACAAAACCGGATTACAAACATGGTTAAGGAAGCCGAAGAGAATGGGCATCTATCCAAGAATGAGGCGGACTATCTCTCAACCAGTAAAAATATCATCCCGTATTTCTACACGCTTCCCAAAACTCACAAAAACAGGCTGCCGCCACCAGGCCGCCCCATAGTATCAGGAATTGGGTCTCTACTAGAACCACTGTCTACTTTTTGCGACCAATTTTTAAAACCCATTGTCCAAAACACCCCCACATACTTAAAGGATACGAAAAATCTCCTGTATGAATTACAGGCCATCACCTTCGAGCCCGATACCATCATCCTAGCAACCCTTGATATAGAGAGTCTGTACACCAGCATCCCGCAGGATGAAACTATCAAGGTGCTGGGTACAGCTCTCAACTCGGTCACATGGGAATACAACACCCCCAAGGAATTTGTATTAAAGTGCGCAACTATTGCACTCAAAGAGAACTTCTTCTCTTACAAAGGCCAGCTGTACCTGCAATGCTCTGGGACCTCGATGGGCAGCACGTTTGCGCCCAGCGTGGCGGGGCTGTATGTATCAGATTTTGAGGCTAAAAACATTCAATCCATTAACAATCCATTTGCGAGGAACATCACCTTCTGGAAACGATACATAGACGACGTGCTGCTCATCTGGAAAGGCAGCATGGAACGTCTGATGGAATTCGTGGGGTAGATCAATACAACCAACAGGTATTTGAAATTTACCCACACAGTGAGTACCACGGAGGTGGTCTTCCTGGATGTGGTCATTACGAACAGCGGTACCTCACTAACGACCAAAACCCACTACAAAGCCACTGCAAAAAACAACTTACTGCAATTTTCTAGTTTCCATCCGCGCCCATTGAGGGAGAACTTACCCTATGGGCAATATTTAAGAGTCCGTAGAAACTGTAGCAACCTAGAGGATTTCAAGACCCAATCATCTGACCTTACAGTCAAGCTGACCCAGAGAGGCTATCCCAAGCGTATCCTCCAAAAAGGGTTCAAACGGGCGCGAAACCAACCGCGTGAAGCCCTCCTTGAACCAGTTACGAGAATAACGGAGGAAATACCACTTACGTGCGTCACTACCTACAGTACTTTATCGAATCTAGTAAAGAAGTCGATAAATAAAAACTGGAAAATAATCACGAGCACGAAAAAAGACTGGCAAAAACCTTTATTCTCGTTCAAAAAGGGACACAGTTTAAAGGACGCTCTCGTACACACGAGACCGAGACAACTGACAGTACCTCTGATACGGAGTATTACAGACGCTTGGAACCTCCCTAAAGTTACAGGCCATTTCCCATGTGCAAATTGCTCGGTCTGTCACCTGACTACTCCATCTAAAACCCTGGATCTGGAACCAGGAAGAACTTGGCACCAGAAAGCACATACCAACTGCAATTCCATCAATGTTGTCTACCTTGTCACTTGCCCCTGCTCTCTCCGTTATGTTGGCATGACCACGAGAAAAGTGAAGCAGAGGGTATGTGAACATAGAAGCAATATCAGGTGCAAGAAAGCTACGACCAAAATGAGCGATCATTTTCTACGCAATAATCACACTACAAACGATCTCAGATGGACTGTGATTGAACAAATCATCGGAGGTTCGAACATCCCAGACAGACTGTTTGAAAAAGAACAAAGATGGGTATATCGCTTGGGAACCCATACTACTGGTCTCAATGACGATATTCCCTGGGCCTCTGTTCTAAAATAACTTTATTTTGAATCTGACATTTGTAAACCGACCTTCCTTACACATGCGCACTACCAACCTACCGACCCGGAAATGGGTACGATTCCTTTAAGTAGGTTCACGTTCTACTCCATCCATTATGACGCATGCGTATTACACACCCCTTCCGGACCCGGAAGCTCAACTCAGCCTCCCTCTCTATAAATAGTCTCACACTCCTCCAGCCTGGATCGGCGAGACCCGGTTCCGAGGGCTGAGCAGGTGTATCAGCGGGAGACTGGCGTAGTGGGCGTGAGTGTACCTGCGACCGCTACAGACCTTACGAGATAAGTACTCTTTTCAGCCAACTGATTGTGTTCGTCCCTTGTTCCCCTTTTTGTTCCCTCTTTCCTTTACAGGATGTGCCAAAAAGCGCTGCCTCCCCCCTCCCGAGGTCTATGGGGTGTAATACCACCCCCTGTGAAGTGAGATTTTTCTCTTTTCACCCTTGAAACTCTTGGTTGAATGATCACTGGCCCTTGGCCCATTGATCGCTCGAGTGACAGAGATGTGTATGAATGCCCATCACATCGCAAGTCCCCCATCTCTCACTCTCACAAATGGTCAAGCTCACGCGCACTGTTGACAATCCAAATAGTACACTAGTGAGCCTGTTCAGTCACGACTAAAAGTCTAATGGTATACGTTCCTGTCTAGACCACAGGCAGAGCCACGCACCTCTGCTAATTTGTACGAGATGTGCACCCCCAAGCACCTTGAGCACTAGTCACAGGCTTTACCATATGAGCCTTATTGACAAATGATTTTAACCTTTTTTGTTTGTCTTTGTGTATGTCTGTTTGTACCTTTTATCTTCACAGGTTTTAATTTTGGTCTCCTAATTTTTTTTGGAAACCTGAGGTTGTGTGCTTCCCGCCATCCGGCCGGTGGAGCCCCCCTCATTTTACTTCACAGACACGAATTTTTCACTTTCAAGGCCTACGGTCGGGTGGGCCTTAGCGTGCTCATACCGCCGGGGTTTACACTCTAGGTCCTGACGAATGCCTGGTTAACTATACCGCTTGGGCAGAAACATGTTGACCAACCACACTTTCACTTAAATGTTATCGGTACAAGACCATCCAATTAGTTGGCCTTGTTTATCAACACATTTTTTACTTTGTCCTTGATGATCAGCTAATAAATAATTTTTTGATACATACAAGACAATTTTAAACCACCACTCTTTACACTTCTCACGGTACTTATCACATAGCCCCTCCATCCTCACAAGACCAGCTCCGCAGTAACTCTGGCGTTGCAGCACACCGGGGTGACATTCGGTCACACCCGGTGGGGCCCGATGATGAAGCAAGTCACCGACCAGGTCGGTGAGTGAGGGCTTTATTAACAAACCAATTGGGCTTGTGTTTGACTCCTTGTGCTCAGTGCAGACCCCCACCCTACCTGCACTAGAACACTCTTTTGTTGTTAAGTTCTGTTAATCTATTGGGGACTAAGAGTGTTCGCGCTTCTCCCTACCTCTCTCTTTGTTGATAGATAACTAAAGATATATACATCGGACATTGGGAGAAACATATTTTGAATCAAAATTCAGGACTTTTGCCTCTTTCCTTCCTGAAGTTACGAGTTTCAGATTGGGTGACTTCACAGGAACAACTTGCACTCGTATTACGGGTAAGAGCTTTTCTGTTCCTGCGCCAAGCAGTGCCTGATCATGCATGCTAATGAGTGATGGCAATTGGGGTTAATCTATGTTTCCGTCTTTTGTTTCCTCTCGGAGTACATGGGCCCTTTCCCTACCAGTTGCAGTTAGAGGGGAGTGCGGTGCTCCAGTGACGACCCTTTGTGTTTTCCCTCTTTTTACCCCCACCTTCTCCCTGTATTCCTGGCAGCTATCTTATTGTTTATATACCGGTGGTAGCTGCCAGGGAAGGGGTAGCAGACTGGGCATATCTTCACTCCTGCAGTGTTGTGTGATATCAGGTGGTATTTCAACAGGTTGCCCATCTGGTAAAGGTTTCTTCCATTGTTACTTGTTGCACACAAGCACTGTTTACGCATGCAGTTAGGGAGGATAAGCTTTGGCCTTCAATACATCTTACCAATGCGCGTTTTGATGCCCTGAGCGAACTGAAAGCCTTACTGTTTCAGAAAAATGTGGCATTCACTTCTGCTAAGGAGATGTTTGATCTTCAGGTTGAAAGGTCCTTTTCAAAGATACAGGTGCTTCTCCACACTAATTCCCATTACATTTTGGACAGCTGGTGCGTTATATTTTTAACATGTCTAGTAGAAAGGGAATAATGCATTTTTTCAAACGTTTAGGCTCTGATTTGGTTAGCGCCTTTCAGACAGTTTTTGGAGTGATTCCATCTTTCATACACTCCGTGCATGGAAATATCTATGCTAGCCCTGTGTCTGATTATCGGGAATGTGGTTTTAATTGGTGAATTGGTTCTAGGCTCTTTTTTGCCTGGACTACCCATGGCTGAAGGCACTCCCTCTGCAGCTGCTGTGGGGGTTGGATGGGAACACATTTGCTTTCTAAACCTGCTCCGAGGTGTGTCTCTGGGATCATCATCTGAAAATGCTGCGAAAAGAAATGTTTTGTCTATCATTTGGACCACATAAACATTGGCTATTCTGTTTGGTGGGAACTTTTGATTCAGCCTGTTTTTTACATCCAAATTGTTTTTTACATTGATTTTTAGGGCTCGCCTGCTGATGCGCTTGCGCATAGCTGGCGAAGCTCTATAGTGGCTTATCCAGAGTTTAACCACTGGCGATTCCACGGGCGATTCCATGCAGTGCATGTGCTTTTTAGGTCATTGCGCAAGCGGGTGCACCGCATTAAATCGTCAGCTTGGTGCCGCCAGCAGCTCTTCCCGCTCCGCCCCCTGCTGCATCAAAGGCTTTGCGCTCTGCCTCAACCCAGCCATTCTCCTCCCCTAATTGCCCCCTGCTGCATCAAAGGCTTTTTCACGGCCGGACGGCCGTGCTTTCAGTTTCACGGCCGCCAGGCCGTGTCTCCTTTTTTTTTAACTAGCAGTGGCTATTGACACATAGGAATTTGGTTTCCTAGTCATTCTTTCCATTAGTTTACTTCTTTTCATCATCTGTTTGTTTTGTAGGGATTACCGTTTGCCTTCTATTTTTTTTTCTGTTTGTTTTCTTATTGCTGTTTTATTTTGGTTTGGTGTCATGTGAGTTGCTTTGCAGAGAGCATGACGCCCAGCCCAGTTCGCCCTCCGGTTGGGTGACTTGGCAGTGTGGTGGACGTTACGGATATGTGTTGCCCTGGACTAATGCAGCCGTTAACATAAAACTGGAGTTTGGGAGGTGCTTGAAACACATGTGTAGGACGTTTTCATGCGTCACTGGGGAATCTAGTGAGTGTGCGCTTTCCAAAACGAACCTATTCAAAACAGGCATTTAATTTGTTTGAAATCGATGACTGGGACGAATTACCTGGTAACAACGTTCAGTTTCTTTCTTTTTAGCATCACATGGCAGTCTGAAAATAGAATTCTTAATCCGTGTTGCAGACTTGTGCAATTTAATGTTTTTAGGTCTTGCGGACAGACAGCTGTAGTTATTCATCAGAGATGCCATTTTACCACACAGTACAGAGAGAGTGTGCTTTTGGTTCAGCCATTTGCTGTTGCCTTTTTTATCTGCTGGTACGATAGTCATGGCAATGTAAGGAAGGCTGCATGAGTGTGACATTATTTTCTGACTGGGTGTTGTGATAGGGTGAGGTTATATGAAGATCCTTTTCCCTGTGCAACAGTTCATTATGAACCTCTTCACAGCTCAGTGCCCTGTTGTGCAGGATGTGGCCCCTCTCTCAGCCGTTTAGCTTCTGCCTTTGCCAGTGCTTGTTGAATTGTGTCATAAGCACAGTTCATTGCAACCGCGGAGCCCAGCCATTTGAGGTGTTATTTTTTTCATACAGGCATACAGCCAAAGGGACCTAGATGTTGCTTCACACAGTACCAAGGCCATTTCACCCCCTCAGCCCCTCATCCCCTCATCCTCACACACCTTCATTCACCCTCACACCCTCACCCCCCCTCACAACCCTCTCACCCTCACACCCCTCACCCTCACCCCCTCACCCTCACACACCCTTACCATTACCCCCTCACCCTGACACACCCTGTCACCCTCAAACCCTCACACCCCCTCACCTTCACCCCCCTCACCCTCATCCCCTCACCCTCACACCCCCGCACTCACCCTCATACCCCCTCACTCACCCTCACCCTCAAACCCCTCACCCACCCTCACACACCTACTCACCCTCACACACCCTTTCCCTCACCCTCTCACACACCCTCAGTCATCCTCACACTCACACTTCCTCACCATCAGTTACCCTCACATCCTCTCACCCTCACCCACCCTCACACCCTCACCCACCCTCACACCCCCTCACCCTCACATCCTCACTCACCCTCACCCCCTCATCCTCACACACCCTCACACACCCTCACTCACCCTCACCAGCAAAGCATAACAAAACCTAGCATAGCAAAACATAGCATAGCATAACAAAACAAAGCATAGGATAGCAAAAGAAAACCTAGCATAACAAAACAAGAAATAGCATAGCAAAACACAACAAAGCATAGCATAGCAAAACACAACAAAACATAGCATAACAAAACATAACAAAGCATAGCAAAACAAAACATAGCATAGCATAACAAAATACAACAAAACATAGCATAACAAAACATAACAAAGCATAGCAAAACAAAACATAGCATAACAATACACAACAAAACATATCATAAGATAAAACATAACAAAACATTGTATAACAAAACATAGCAAAACACAAAGCATAGTATAACAAAACACAGCATGCATAACAACGCATATAAAAACATAACATAACAAAACACAACAAAACATAGCATAGCATAACAAAACACAACATAGCATAGCATAACAAAACAAAGCTTAGCATAGCAAAACAAAACATAGCATAGCATAACAAAACATAGCATAACAAAACATAGCATAGCAAAACAAAGCATAGCATAATAAATCACAACAAAACATTGCATAGCATAACAAAACATAGCATAACAAAGCATAGCATAGCAACACACAACAAAACATAGCATAACAAAACATAGCATAGCATAACAAAACAAAGCATAGGATAGCAAAACTAAACATAGCATAATATTAAAAACAAAGCATAGGATAGCAAAACAAACCATAGCATAGCATAACATTACGTAACATAACACATAGCATAACAAAACACAACACATAGCATAACAAAACATAGCAAAACACAACAAAACATAGCATAGCTTAACGAAACACAACATAGCATAGCATAACAAAACAAAACAAAGCTTAGCATAGCATAACAAAACCTAGCATAGCATAGCATAACAAAACAGCATAACAAAACATAGCATAGCAAAACAAAGCATAGCATAATAAAACACAACAAAACATTGCATAGCATAACAAAACATAGCATAGCATAGCATAGCAAAACACAATACCACTCAGTGCCACATAATTATATGCTACATATTTACACTGTACTCAATGCAACATACTCTCCAAATACCACTCAGTGCCACATAATTACACACTACATAATTACACTCTACTGAATGCAACACACTCCACACAATACCACTCAGTGCCACATAATTACATGCCACATAATTACACTGCACTGAATGCAACATACAATCTAAATACCACTCAGTGCCACATCATTACACTTTACTGAATGCAAGACACACTCCACACAATACCACTCAGTGCCACATAATTATGTTACATAATTACACTGCACTCAATGCAACATACACTCCAAACAATACCACTCAGCGCCACATAATTACACACCACACATTTAGACTCTACTGAATACCTCAAACACTCCACACAATACCACTCAGTGCCACATAATGATATGCTACATAATTACATTGCACTCAATGCAACATACACTCCAAATACTACTCAGTGCCACATAGTTATATGCCACATAATTACACTGCACTCAATGCAACTGTTATCCTCCAAGTCCTCGGAATTAGCAGGTTGATGTGATAAAGGTCACCTCCTGATCTAACCGAACCCAGAAAGCTATTGCAGCATGGGTCCAGGAAGGATCAAGTGAGGGCAGAAGAGAAAATAAACAGGAAGGAAAGGAAGGGGACAGCAGGGAGGGAGATCTGTAACGACAAAACATAAATAATAATCGTATCTTTTCTTGAAGTATGTTAGACACAAACAAAATACTCAAAGAACCACTGTACCCTATACCTGTAACAAAACTAAGAGTAGGCCCTGAAGATACTTCTCTTCCCCTACTATCTGGTCCGAGGTATGGGTATGAAGCGTATATAAACTCCACCTGTAATACACAAGCAGTCGAGACCTTAACGAAGATACGACCTATTCCTGTCACTTTAATAATACTATTACTAAGTACATGCCATGCATACTCTGATGGTGGCTGAGAACGTGGTTCAACATCCCATTGCAAGGACCAAGGTTAATTTGTATAGTAATACAAGAATA
This sequence comes from Lissotriton vulgaris, assembly GCF_964263255.1. Classification (NCBI taxonomy): domain Eukaryota; kingdom Metazoa; phylum Chordata; class Amphibia; order Caudata; family Salamandridae; genus Lissotriton; species Lissotriton vulgaris. The sequence goes on along the minus strand of NC_141695.1, from coordinate 430,321,074 downwards.
AAAGAAATATATTGGGTTACGTCACCCCTTTATATTAGTAACTACAGTACCTGATAAAGAACCACAGGTCTGGATCAGGCAGGAAAGAATAACGTGGCGTTCCCCGCACGAGCCGGTGCAAGAAGGCTCAGCCAACAGGGACGCCGAAATGAGGAAGCAAACTTCTGGCGTTCCCCGCACGAGCCGGTGCAAGAAAGCTCAGCCAACAGGGACGCCGAATGATGGAACACAAAACTTGGCGTTCCCCGCACGAGCCGGTGCAAGAAGGCTCAGCCAACGGGGGCGCCGAATGATGGAACCCAATTCTTGGCGTTCCCCGCACGAGCCGGTGCAAGAAGGCTCAGCCAACGGGGATGCCGAATGGTAAACAACAAAAAGGCAAACACAGTGTGTCTTCCGCACGAGCCGTGAAGGTAAGTTCAGTACAAGGAAACACTTCCCCGCACGAGGCGGTGCAAGAAAGGCTCACCAAACGGGGAACAACGAAAACGACTGAGGGATCAGCAAAAGGGCACAAGGAATAGCAAAACAGGAACTCCAACGACGAACAACACTCCACATCGGGTCCGGAACCAGAATATCCGACGCTTAGCATCAGCAGATTCCCCCTTTTATACTCCTCCCACAGCGCCAAGGATTCTGGGACATGTAGTCTTGCGAGCATGGATTGTACTTGAAGGCGCTTCCAGGCACTTGACAGTACATCCCCCTTCACCGAGAGCGCCTCAAAGGGCCAGGACGCAACGGGAACCGCCTATGGTAGGCCGCCACCAGGCACGGAGCATGCACATCCGACGCCGGTTCCCAAGAGTTCTCCTCAGGTCCATACCCCTTCCAGGAAACCAAATAACTCAGGCCTCTACCCCGTCGCTTGGAATCAAGAATACCATCCACCTCGTATTCCTGACCGTCCTGGGAGGCAACAGGAGGAGGCGGCTTACGCTTCGGAGACAAGGAGGGTTTCAAAAGCGACACATGAAACACCGGATGCAAACGCAAATGGCGTGGCAATTTGAGTTTCATGGCCACTGGGTTGACACGCTTCAGCACGGGAAAGGGGCCGATGTATTTCGGATTGAACACACTGTGCTTTCGGAATCTTATATTCCGTGTAGACAACCATACCAGATCCCCCACTTGATACAGCGGACCCGGTCTTCTGCATTTATCCGCTGCTCCCTTGTAAGCCACCTTAGATGCCCTTAGATGAGCTTGGGCCTTTATCAGCGTGTCCTTGATGTGCGAAACCCTCCTGGCCGCTTCAGGCACCGTCTGTTCTCCAAGAGGATGGAGAAAAGGAATGAAGCGTGGATGGCGCCCATAGGTACAATAAAAGGGGGAGACCCGAGTGGCGCTATGAGTGGTGTTGTTATAGGCCACCTCTGCAAGCCACAAATAGCTCACCCAGTTGTCTTTCCCCTGGCCGACATAGCATCTCAAAAACTGTTTCAAGGTTTGATTGAGACGCTCTGTCTGCCCATCAGTTTGGGGGTGAAAGCTGGTTGATAAAGCTGTCTCAATATGCAAATATGAACACCATGCCTTCCAAAAACGTGCTGTGCATTGGGAACCCCTATCAGAGACTATTACAGTCGGTAGTCCATACAGACGTACTACATTTTCCATCAGTAATCTTGCCAATTGACCAGCTGAAGGTACTTGCGGGCACGCAATAAAATGGCCCATCTTGGTCAGATAGTCAATAACCACTAACACTGCCGTGCATCCCTGATCCTTAGGCAGACCCACCACAAAATCCAAAGAAATGCGTTCCCAGGGAACTGATGGAGTGGGAAGCGGTTGTAGAAGCCCAGCCGGGCGTCTATGATCTGTCTTTGCTGTTGCACGCACCTCACACTGGGAAATCCATCCCTTGGCATCCGTTCTCAAGGAAGGCCACCAACATCTCCTCAGGAGCTGATCGATAGTCTTGTCAACCCCCATGTGACCCGCACTAGGCAACTCATGGCACCATTTATAAACTTGTTTATGAAGAGTCAACGTGGGTATCAACAACCGTCCATTGTTTACTGGATAACCATCCTTAATTAGCCAATCTGGATGCATGCGTATCCAATCCCTCCAGTAAATGGTCTTGATTCCCAGGCGAATTCCCTGCAGGAATGCGTCTGGTTGAATGGCCCATATCAAATTCGCTGGATCGATGATGGCCGTTTCCCCCACCTTCTCTGGTACTTTCAGAGATGATTGTCGTGTCAAGGCATCAGCCTTCCTATTCTCCACCCCAGGGCGGAAGGTGATGGTGAAATGGAACCCAGAAAAGAACAACATCCACCGGAGTTGCCTCGGTGTAAGGTGTCTAGCCGATGTCATGTACTGCAAATTCCTGTGGTCAGTATACACAGTTACCATGTGTCTGGCTCCCATCAAAAAATGTCTCCATTCAGTGAATGCCGTCTTTATCGCTAATAGTTATTTTTCAGCGATGCAATAATTGGTTTCGGCTCCATTCAGCTTCTTAGACATGTATGCGACAGGATGCATCTGCCCTGTTGACTCATGTCTTTGTGAGAGAATGGCCCCAACAGCAACATCGGAGGCATCTGCCTCTACGATAAAGGGTTTCTCCGGGTCCGGATGTGCCAACACCGGAGCTGACACAAAAGCTGCCTTCAAGGTCTTGAAAGCCTCATCTGCCTCTTGCGTCCATTGGAAAGGCTGCGTTTTCCTCAACAGATGTGTAATGGGAGCCACCACCTGGGAAAACTGCTTGATAAAGCGCCTGTAAAAATTGGCGAAGCCTAGAAAGCACTGAATGTCCCTGATGTTTTGAGGAACAGGCCACTCCTTGACGGCTCTGATCTTTCGCTCTGCCATCTCTTGCCCCTGAGGACTGAGCATTACCCCCAGAAATTCGACCGTGGTTACATGGAAGTCGCATTTGCTCAACTTGCAAAAGAGACTATGCTGTTGTAACCTTCGTAATACCTCCTTGACATGCTGAATATGTGAATCCACTGACTCTGAGTATATCAGAATTTCATCTATATAGACGACAACATATCGGTCCAGTATCTCTCGTAGCACATCGTTCAAGAAATGCTTGAACACCGCCGGAGCGTTGCATAGCCCAAAAGGCATAACCAAATATTCATAAAGGCCATATCTGGTTTTAAAGGCTGTCTTCCACTCATCCCCCTTCCTCATTCTTACGAGATGATAGGCTCCTTTTAAATCCAGCTTGGTGTAAATGGTGTCTGTCTTTACCTGTTCCAATAACACATGAATGAGAGGAAGGGGGTAGCGTTTTTTTACGGTGACTGCATTCAGGGCCCTAAAGTCAACACACACCCTCAATTCTCCAATCGCCTTAGGTATGAAGAAAAGAGGGGACGCAGCAGGCACTTGGAAGGCCGGATGAACCCCAACTTAACCAGTTTGTCCAGATAAGACCTTAAGTGAGTGTTTTCAGGTTCGGTCAATGCATACAAGCGCCCACTAGGCACGACTGCACCAGGGACTAGATCAATTTGACAATCGTATTGCCGATGAGGAGGGAGTACCTCGGCTTGAACTTCATCGAAAACACTGGTAAATTCCGTATACACTTCTGGCAAAAACACTTCTTTTTCTGCTGCTGTGGCCACATGAACACTGCTGGCCAAAGAGAATGATGGACTAGCTTTGTCTTCATAACAATGGTCCTTGAAATATGGGGAGTTCATAGTAACAATGCCTGTTTCCCAGTTAATTTCAGGGTTGTGCAATTTCAACCAAGGTATCCCTATAATAATGCCATAATGAGGTGCCATGATGATACTAAACGTGACCCTTTCTTTATGACTTCCGTATGCCATGTCTGTCTCCTCTGTCTGATAACTGATGGGGCCTATGTCTAATTTCCTCCCATCAACCGCATAGACCTCTTCAGGGATGGCCCTAGAAATGAGTGGAATACCAAGTCTTCTAGCCTCTGTCGAATCCATAAACAGTCCTGTGGCCCCTGAGTCAACCATGGCCTGCACCGTAACCCAATCAGTTTGTACATATAACATGATCTGTATAAACAAATGGTTCTTTCCCACAAACTCATTCAATAGTGAAGGGATGACTGACTGACTCCAAGGAACCCCTTCGTTACCCTCAGAGCCCTCTAGTTTTCCGTCGGTTTATCCACCACCGCAGATGCCCCTTTATTAAAACGGAATCTAGACACCTTGGGCTTAACAGGGCATTCTCGGACAAAATGCCCTTTTTTGCCACAGTACAGACAGAGCCCGTTCTTTCTTCTCTGTTCCTTTTCAGACGTTGTTAACGCTGCTCTCACCGCCCCTATATCCATTGGTTCAGCCCCTGGAGCAGTAGCGTTATCAGCGGCCTTGGACGAAACAAAAGAAGGTACCGTTCTACTCTTATCCTTATGGTCTGCCTTGCGTGCCCTCATCCGGTGATCTAAACGCATTGCCAGATTTATCAAATCCTCACAAGTTGCAGGTTGAGGGTCTATTTGGGCAATGACATCCTTCATTTCTTCACTCAATCCTTGATGAAACAAGGAAGCCTGTTTGGCTTCTGGCCACTTGGTTTCTGTGACTAGCCTCCTGAACGAGTTTAAATACGTTAACAGGTCTTGACTACCCTGTCTAAGGATCAACAACTCTCTATCAGCTGTATACGTGTCTGCCCGTCTGTCAAAAACCTTTACCAATTCATCCCTGAACGCCTCCCAATCGTGAATGATGGGGTCATTTCTTTGAATTAAAGGAACTGCCCACTGAGCAGCATCACCTGCCAAATAAGAAACTAGAAAGGCCACCTTGGCCTGGTTAGTGGGAAAGGATCTTGGTTTGCATGAAAAGTGTAAAGTAACTTGGGTAAGGAATATCTGTATGGAACCAGCATCGCCCTTGAATCGCTCGAGGTTAGCCAAGGGTATGGTAGCCGGCATTTCTACCACCACTGAACTAGGAGGAGGTGTTCCCGATGCACCTGCACTAAAAGGATTTCTTTGGATATTATCCAACCTAGTACGTAACTCTGCTGTCTCTTGTTTAGAGGAATGTAGTTCTTCCTGTACTAACACCAGGGCTGCTAAAACGTCATCCAGCATGGCCATTTCCCCCAAAAAACCCTGATCGGGAGGACGTAGTACCTTGGGTTGGATATTCTGTTATCCTCCAAGTCCTCGGAATCAGCAGGTTGATGTGATAAAGGCCACCTCCTGATCTAACCGAACCCAGAAAGCTAATACAGCCTGGGTCCAGGAAGGATCAAGTGAGGGCAGAAGAGAAAATAAACAGGAAGGAAAGGAAGGGGACAGCAGGGAGGGAGATCTGTAACAACAAAAGATAAATAATAATCGTATCTTTTCTTGAAGTATGTTAGACACAAACAAAATACTCAAAGAACCACTGTACCCTATACCTGTAACAAAACTAAGAGTAGGCCCTGAAGATACTTCTCTTCCCCTACTTTCTGGGCCGAGGTATGGGTATGAAGCGTATATAAACTCCACCTGTAATACTCAAGCAGTCGAGACCTTAACGAAGATACGACCTATTCCTGTCACTTTAATAATACTATTACTAAGTACATACCATGCATACTCTGATTGTGGCTGAGAACGTGGTTCAACATCCCATTGCAAGGACCAAGGTTAATTTGTATAGTAATACAAGAATAAAAGGAATATATTTGGTTACGTCACCCCTTTATATTAGTAACTACAGTACCTGATAAAGAACCACAGGTCTGGATCAGGCAGGAAAGAATAACGTGGCGTTCCCCGTACGAGCTGGTGCAAGAAGGCTCAGCCAACAGGGACGCCGAAATGAGGAAGCAAACTTCTGGCGTTCCCCGCACGAACCGGTGCAAGAAGGCTCAGCCAACAGGGACGCCGAATGATGGAACACAAAACTTGGCGTTCCCCGCACGAGCCGGTGCAAGAAGGCTCAGCCAACGGGGACGCCGAATGATGGAACACAATTCTTGGCGTTCCCCGCACGAGCCGGTGCAAGAAGGCTCAGCCAACGGGGACGCCGAATGGTAAACAACAAAAAGGCAAACACAGTGTGTCTTCCGCACAAGCCGTGAAGGTAAGTTCAGTACACGGAAACACTTCCCCGCACGAGCCGGTGCAAGAAAGGCTCACCAAACAGGGAACAACGAAAACGACTGAGGGATCAGCAAAAGGGCACAAGGAATAGCAAAACAGGAACTCCAACAACGAACAACACCGGGTCCGGACCCAGAATATCCGACGCTTAGCATCAGCAGATTCCCCCTTTTATACTCCTCCCACAGCGCCAAGGATTCTGGGACATGTAGTCTTGCGAGCATGGATTGTCCTTGAAGGCGCTTCCAGGCACTTGACAGCAACATACACTCCAAATACCACTCAGTGCCACATAATTACACACCACATAATTACACTCGACCGAATGCAACACACTCCACACAATATCACTCAGTGCCACATAATTACAAGCCACACAATTAAACTCTACTGAATACAACATACACTCCTCATAATACCACTCAGTGCCACATAATTACACGCAACATAATTACACTCTACTCAATGCAACATACACTCCAAATACCACTCAGTGCCATATAATTGCACACCACATAATTACACTGCACTCAATGCAACATACACTCCAAATCCCACTGAGCGCCACATAATTACACGCCACATAATTACACTGCACTCAATGCAACATACACTCCAAATACCACTCAGTGCCACATAATTACACGCCACATAATTACACTACGCTCAATGCAACATACACTATAAATACCACTCAGTGCCATAGAATTACACACCACATAATTACACTGCTCTCAATGCAACATACACTCCAAATGCCACTCAGTGCCACATTACACGCCACAAAATTACACTCTACTGACTACAACATACACTCCAAATCCCACTCAGTGCCACATAATTACACACATATTTACAACAAGGGGTGGTGAGGGACAGAGTCTCTGAATTAAGCAGAAAGCTCTCACCCAGTCAAGAGATCAGGGCTAGATCCAACACCGTTTTTTAGCTCAGGCTGATGCAGTGAGATAAATAACGGTGATGGATCAAGCCCTGATCTTTGGACTGGGTAAGAGTGGTCTGCTTAATTCAGACACTCTGTTCATCACCACCCCCTTTTCTGAATCGTTTTTGGCCACTATAGGTGTGGCAGGGTATACTCAGACATGAGTCCCTTTCTCACTGCATCATCAGGATTCAAGCAAGCCGGGCCGAAGACGGCTGAAATGCCAGAAACCGGTCCCCGGTAGCTTGTCTCCTTTCTGGTGAAGAATTGGCTTGGTAGTTTAGTCTGCCCTGTTCCCATGATGCACTGGGCCAGGGACAGACTGATTTGCATATAGCCAGGTTCTGAGCTGGGATGATGCAGTGAGATAAATAACGGTGATGGATCAAGCCCTGATCTTTGGACTGGGTAAGAGTGGTCTGCTTAATTCAGACACTCTGTTCATCACCACCCCCTTTTTTGAATCGTTTTTGGCCACTATAGGTGTGGCAGGGTATACTCAGACATGAGTCCCTTTCTCACTGCATCATCAGGATTCAAGCAAGCCGGGCCGAAGATGGCTGAAATGCCAGAAACCGGTCCCCGGTAGCTTGTCTCCTTTCTGGTGAAGAATTGGCTTGGTAGTTTAGTCTGCCCTGTTCCCATGATGCACTGGGCCAGGGACAGACTGATTTGCATATAGCCAGGTTCTGAGCTGGGATGATGCAGTGAGATAAATAACGGTGATGGATCAAGCCCTGATCTTTGGACTGGGTAAGAGTGGTCTGCTTAATTCAGACACTCTGTTCATCACCACCCCCTTTTCTGAATCGTTTTTGGCCACTATAGGTGTGGCAGGGTATACTCAGACATGAGTCCCTTTCTCACTGCATCATCAGGATTCAAGCAAGCCGGGCCGAAGACGGCTGAAATGCCAGAAACCGGTCCCCGGTAGCTTGTCTCCTTTCTGGTGAAGAATTGGCTTGGTAGTTTAGTCTGCCCTGTTCCCATGATGCACTGGGCCAGGGACAGACTGATTTGCATATAGCCAGGTTCTGAGCTGGGATGATGCAGTGAGATAAATAACGGTGATGGATCAAGCCCTGATCTTTGGACTGGGTAAGAGTGGTCTGCTTAATTCAGACACTCTGTTCATCACCACCCCCTTTTCTGAATCGTTTTTGGCCACTATAGGTGTGGCAGGGTATACTCAGACATGAGTCCCTTTCTCACTGCATCATCAGGATTCAAGCAAGCCGGGCCGAAGACGGCTGAAATGCCAGAAACCGGTCCCCGGTAGCTTGTCTCCTTTCTGGTGAAGAATTGGCTTGGTAGTTTAGTCTGCCCTGTTCCCATGATGCACTGGGCCAGGGACAGACTGATTTGCATATAGCCAGGTTCTGAGCTGGGATGATGCAGTGAGATAAATAACGGTGATGGATCAAGCCCTGATCTTTGGACTGGGTAAGAGTGGTCTGCTTAATTCAGACACTCTGTTCATCACCACCCCCTTTTCTGAATCGTTTTTGGCCACTATAGGTGTGGCAGGGTATACTCAGACATGAGTCCCTTTCTCACTGCATCATCAGGATTCAAGCAAGCCGGGCCGAAGACGGCTGAAATGCCAGAAACCGGTCCCCGGTAGCTTGTCTCCTTTCTGGTGAAGAATTGGCTTGGTAGTTTAGTCTGCCCTGTTCCCATGATGCACTGGGCCAGGGACAGACTGATTTGCATATAGCCAGGTTCTGAGCTGGGATGATGCAGTGAGATAAATAACGGTGATGGATCAAGCCCTGATTTTTGGACTGGGTAAGAGTGGTCTGCTTAATTCAGACACTCTGTTCATCACCACCCCCTTTTCTGAATCGTTTTTGGCCACTATAGGTGTGGCAGGGTATACTCAGACATGAGTCCCTTTCTCACTGCATCATCAGGATTCAAGCAAGCCGGGCCGAAGACGGCTGAAATGCCAGAAACCGGTCCCCGGTAGCTTGTCTCATTTCTGGTGAAGAATTGGCTTGGTAGTTTAGTCTGCCCTGTTCCCATGATGCACTGGGCCAGGGACAGACTGATTTGCATATAGCCAGGTTCTGAGCTGGGATGATGCAGTGAGATAAATAACGGTGATGGATCAAGCCCTGATCTTTGGACTGGGTAAGAGTGGTCTGCTTAATTCAGACACTCTGTTCATCACCACCCCCTTTTCTGAATCGTTTTTGGCCACTATAGGTGTGGCAGGGTATACTCAGACATGAGTCCCTTTCTCACTGCATCATCAGGATTCAAGCAAGCCGGGCCGAAGACGGCTGAAATGCCAGAAACCGGTCCCCGGTAGCTTGTCTCCTTTCTGGTGAAGAATTGGCTTGGTAGTTTAGTCTGCCCTGTTCCCATGATGCACTGGGCCAGGGACAGACTGATTTGCATATAGCCAGGTTCTGAGCTGGGATGATGCAGTGAGATAAATAACGGTGATGGATCAAGCCCTGATCTTTGGACTGGTTAAGAGTGGTCTGCCTAATTCAGACACTCTGTTCATCACCACCCCCTTTTCTGAATCGTTTTTGGCCACTATAGGTGTGGCAGGGTATACTCAGACATGAGTCCCTTTCTCACTGCATCATCAGGATTCAAGCAAGCCGGGCCGAAGACGGCTGAAAAGCCAGAAACCGGTCCCCGGTAGCTTGTCTCCTTTCTGGTGAAGAATTGGCTTGGTAGTTTAGTCTGCCCTGTTCCCATGATGCACTGGGCCAGGGACAGACTGATTTGCATATAGCCAGGTTCTGAGCTGGGATGATGCAGTGAGATAAATAACGGTGATGGATCAAGCCCTGATCTTTGGACTGGGTAAGAGTGGTCTGCTTAATTCAGACACTCTGTTCATCACCACCCCCTTTTCTGAATCGTTTTTGGCCACTATAGGTGTGGCAGGGTATACTCAGACATGAGTCCCTTTCTCACTGCATCATCAGGATTCAAGCAAGCCGGGCCGAAGACGGCTGAAATGCCAGAAACCGGTCCCCGGTAGCTTGTCTCATTTCTGGTGAAGAATTGGCTTGGTAGTTTAGTCTGCCCTGTTCCCATGATGCACTGGGCCAGGGACAGACTGATTTGCATATAGCCAGGTTCTGAGCTGGGATGATGCAGTGAGATAAATAACGGTGATGGATCAAGCCCTGATCTTTGGACTGGGTAAGAGTGGCCTGCTTAATTCAGATACTCTGTTCATCACCACCCCCTTTTCTGAATCGTTTTTGGCCACTATAGGTGTGGCAGGGTATACTCAGACATGAGTCCCTTTCTCACTGCATCATCCGGATTCAAGCAAGCCGGGCCGAAGACGGCTGAAATGCCAGAAACCGGTCCCCGGTAGCTTGTCTCCTTTCTGGTGAAGAATTGGCTTGGTAGTTTAGTCTGCCCTGTTCCCATGATGCACTGGGCCAGGGACAGACTGATTTGCATATAGCCAGGTTCTGAGCTGGGATGATGCAGTGAGATAAATAACGGTGAATGATCAAGCCCTGATCTTTGGACTGGGTAAGAGTGGTCTGCTTAATTCAGACACTCTGTTCATCACCACCCCCTTTTCTGAATCGTTTTTAGCCACTATAGGTGTGGCAGGGTATACTCAGACATGAGTCCCTTTCTCACTGCATCATCAGGATTCAAGCAAGCCGGGCCGAAGACGGCTGAAATGCCAGAAACCGGTCCCCGGTAGCTTGTCTCCTTTCTGGTGAAGAATTGGCTTGGTAGTTTAGTCTGCCCTGTTCCCATGATGCACTGGGCCAGGGACAGACTGATTTGCATATAGCCCGGTTCTGAGCTGGGATGATGCAGTGAGATAAATAACGGTGATGGATCAAGCCCTGATCTTTGGACTGGGTAAGATTGGTCTGCTTAATTCAGACACTCTGTTCATCACCACCCCCTTTTCTGAATCGTTTTTGGCCACTATAGGTGTGGCAGGGTATACTCAGACATGAGTCCCTTTCTCACTGCATCATCAGGATTCAAGCAAGCCGGGCCGAAGACGGCTGAAATGCCAGAAACCGGTCCCCGGTAGCTTGTCTCCTTTCTGGTGAAGAATTGGCTTGGTAGTTTAGTCTGCCCTGTTCCCATGATGCACTGGGCCAGGGACAGACTGATTTGCATATAGCCAGGTTCTGAGCTGGGATGATGCAGTGAGATAAATAACGGTGATGGATCAAGCCCTGATCTTTGGACTGGGTAAGAGTGGTCTGCTTAATTCAGACACTCTGTTCATCACCACCCCCTTTTCTGAAACATAATTACACACAACATAATTACACTAAACTCAATGCAACATACTCCAAATCCCACTTAGTGCCACATAATTATACGTGACATAATTACACAGCACTGAGTGCAACATACACTCCAAATCCCACTCAGTGCCACATAATTACACGCCACATAATTACACTACGCTCAATGCAACATACACTCCAAATACCACTCAGTGCTACAACACATATTGTGTTACAATAGGTGTCACATTTGCGAAAGATAAAACTATTGGCATTGTAAATAACAAAGCTATTAATTTTTGAAACATTGTGATTTTTCAGATCAATACATGTAAGACAGGGGAAAACTAAACATGTACCTTTACTAATGCTATAGATGTAACATTTGATAATTTTATAACTGTTGGCTTTTATAATAACAATAAAAAAACTTTTATAATTTGCACAACATTAAAAAAAATGTAAATATTATTTAAATTTACCACATCAAAAACTCAAACTTTTCTATTGCGAGACCTATTGCATTTCCAATGCTTGTTATTTTTGCTTTTATTGCAGATGGCTTTCTGTGCTTTTGGCTTCTATATTGCATGATTGCCTTTTAATAGTTTTGAGCTTGATTTTAGAACATGCATTTAACAGTTGCATTTTTACATTTGCACATGCTAATACATTTTTTAGCCATAGTTTTCTAGTTATTTTAGATTTATGTTCGTGGAGTCAGTGTCATGTGTCCAGATTATGACTAGAAGGAAAGACTGCTATTTTACATACACACAGGTCTTTTCCGAAGATGCCTTCACTCTCACACTATGACTTATGACACAAAATTGCTTCCATGACAGTGCAGATTAGTTTCCTTGAAAGTATACTTGCTTACAAAATCAACTTCGCAAGAACACTATCATGATACCTTGAACATCTTGTACAAGGTCTATACATACAGTGTGCAAATTGATTATTTGTTTTCGTTCTTTCAGGGACACAGCTATCTATAGCACATAAACAATGGCGGCCTGACTAGAATCTCAGCCCAGGACAAGGATGCTTTCCGATATAAATAAACAAGCATTTCCAGCTTGTGGGAGAGGAGCACCTGCTGTCATTTGTGAGGTCACCACATGCTGACTTCTCAGCCCAGCGGCTTGCTGATCCTTTGGTAAGGGATTCCCATTCAGTGACCGTGACGGGGACCTACATTATAAGGTAATGGGGTTGGAACATTTGATGGGGGATTTTTGGCAGAGCACGTACATAAACCCATGGCATTTAAGTTAGGGGATGCATAATAGGAGTACGCTCTATATACCTACAAATGTAGTTATATATGCCTGCATGTATACTTTGTATTAGCAAGATGGAGGAACTTTTCATCTTATTCACTGTCTTGGTATTGCTAATCAGTTTCATCAGCTTCTGTCGGGAAATGTTACGCCTAAAACCTCGAAGATTAGGATGCTCGCATTCCTACGAGCCTGACGAACTTCTTCTCCCCCTACGATGCGGCTGTTGCTCCACGCGTAGGCCTTCCAATTCTGTCCCTCACCACCTTTCCTCTGGCCATTCCGCCGTTTCTAATTCTAGGACATCGGGAGTAGAAGGCATCCTGATCAATGCCCGCTCCCTTGTCAAAAACAAGACAATGTTTAAGGAGATGGTACTGGATAGAAGGCCTGCCCTAGTGTTTGTTACTGAAACATGGGCCAAAGATTCATCTGGTCCTGACCTAATTGAAGCGGTCCCTGAAGGGTACTGCCTGGTCAGACTTGACAGACAGGGTTGAGTGGGAGGGGGTATAGCAATCCTTCATAAAGACCACCTGCAATGCCACACGGCTCCCATACCCGACTTCCCGGACTGCTTTCAAGCTTTTTATTTTACCATAAAGGAAGTGCAATGTCCCTTCTTTAATGGAATTTTAGTATATCGACCTCCTGGCCCGAGGACCGATTTCACGTACAACTTCCTTCAGTCCTTGGAACCCTACTTCGGTCGAGAAAATTTCTCCATCCTGGGTGATTTTAATTATCACTTAGAACTGCACGATCTATCGGATACTTCATCTCTTACTGAGGCCCTGGCGTCGTGTGGACTCACGCAGCGAGTCAGCGGGGCCACTCATCGTGCAGGCCTCAATACTTACGTGGAGAAGTGTGGCTCAATGGTTAGAGCGGCAGCCCTTGATGCAGAGCGCTGGCCAGGGACCAGGGTTCGATTCCTGCCTCGGCGGGATCGGGCTTAAATTCCTCTGACCGGATATTCTCGCCTCAGTGCCGAATCTAAGCATGGTCCCCACGCTGCAACTCTGGGCAATAGCTTGCTTAGTCTCCACAACGGCCCCCGATACACAAGGGATGCCTGGTTTCACCATGGGATGCCCAGGAGTGGACACCTCACAAGGAAAAGCCAGGAGGGGTTCCCTTGTGGTAGGAGTACAAGCGCCGGGATGCTTACGGGTTACTGTTCGCGCTATACAAATACAACACATTTACATTTACATTTACATACATTAGATGGCATTTTCTCTAATGACCCTCGCTTGATCATCAAGGATCCGGTGTATCTATCCTGGTCTGATCACCTTGCGGTTCCATTCCTTTTGGAATACCATAGGGTAGATGTAGTCTGCAAAAAAGGGAATCACGTAATGGAAACTGCTAGAAACCTTAGGAACATCAGCAGCGATTCCTTTGCGCCCTGGGGTACAAGTCTGTCCATTACAAACTTGGACAATGTACAGACTGCAGTAGGCCATTTCGAACAGGTTACCACTGAGGCCCTGAATGAACTGGGCCCAGTACAGACCCGTCGCCGAGCCAGAAAGAGACCTTCTGCCCCATGGTTCTCCGATTCCCTTAGACTCCTCAGGCAAGAAGTGAGGAGGATGGAGAGGCTCTGGCATTCGAGCTGGGACCTTAAGAACAAGGAAGCCCATAAACTCCTTGTTAGGAAATACAAAGCTGAGATTGTGCAGGCTAAACAAGACTACTATGTAGCCCTGACAACCTCGCTTTCCTCGCCAAAGGAGCTCTTTAAAATTGTGGACTCTTTAGTCAACCTGCAAGTCCCTGATCCTGTTATTCCATCACAAGACCTGTGTGACAAGATTGCCTCCTTCTTCCACACTAAGATACTGGATATTCACCTGGCTCTTGAGGAACAAAGAGCTGGTATTAGTGTGCCCACTGGTCGGGTTGAGATGAATACGACCACTACAGACATCTCCCCACTGTGCACCCTGGATTCTTTTCCCCTACTGGCCCTGCAAGATCTGGAGATCCCCTGGATACCTGCCCACTGAAAATCATCAAGCAGTGTAGGGAGACCCTCTTACCACCGCTGCTAGAAATAATGAATCTAGCCATCAGAGACGGTACCTTCCCCCTGGAGTGGAAGAAGGCAGTAGTGAAACCTCTGTTAAAGAAGGCCTCCCTCGACCCGGAGGTCCTAAAAAACTTCCGTCCCATCTCGCTGCTCCCTGCTCCAGCCAAGATGCTTGAGGCACACCTCAACAAGCATCTCGCTGCTTTTGTGGAAAGCTCGGGCTGTTTGGACTCCTCTCAGCATGGATTCAGGAGGGAACACAGCACCGAGTCAGCCCTCACCATCGTGCTCGATAAGATCCGCTCGACAGTGGACGGGGGCCAGACCACCCTCCTGGTCCTGCTAGATCTAACTGCGGCCTTCGATACCCTCTCCCCCTCAGTACTTACATCGCGTCTGAGGGATGTGGGGGTGAAGGACGCAGCTCTAGATCTATTGACTTCCTTCCTTGATGGGAGGGAACAAAGAGTCAAGTTGGGGGAGTTCCTATCTCCATCCCGACCTGTGCTATGTGGGGTCCCTCAAGGGTCGGCGCTTAGCCCAACCCTATTCAACATCTACGTGACCCCACTGGCCAGACTAATAAGAACTTTCGGGATGGAGGTAGTCTCTTATGCAGATGACACCCAAATACTCGTCTCTCTCTCCCATTCAGATGTGCAAACCGCCTCCAAGTTTCGATCCTGCATGGAGGCGGTCAGTCACTGGATGATTCAGAACTCTCTTAAACTGAATGGGGAGAAGACTGAGGTGATGGTGTTTGGGGGGAAAGAAAACATCTGGTCAGCCAACTGGTGGCCTGACTCACTAGGAATGTGCCCTTCCCCCACAACATCTGCTAAGAACCTCGGGGTGATGATAGATCCTGCCCTTGACATGGGCAGTCAGGTGAGCAGAACCATTTCCACCTGCTGGGGCTTAATTCACACCCTGCGAAGGATTAGGAAATATCTTTCCTTGCAGTCCAGAAAACAAATAGCTGTCGCACTCATTGGTTCACGCTTGGACTACTGTAATGCGCTGTATGCGGGGCTAAACAAGTGCCTCCTGCAGCGCCTACAAGTAGTTCAAAATGCCACAGCTAGATTTGTTCTGGATATTCCCAGACGCTCCTTGGCCACGGCGGCCAGGAAAATGTTGCATTGGCTACCTGTAGAACACCGAATACGGTTCAAAGTCTTATGCATGACATATAGAGCCATTGCAAAAAACAGCGACACAGGAGTTGGCTCCATCATCTCCCATTACTCTCCTGGAAGGAACTTGCGTTCCTCCGGGAAATTGCTCCTGACAGTTCCCCGCATACGAAGAGCTAGGTGGGGTGGCAGGGCTTTCTCTACCCTGGCCCCCAAATGGTGGAATGACCTCCCTCTGGACCTTAGGTCTTTACCCTCCTTACAGAAATTCCGCAGTGCTCTCAAAACCTGCCTCTTTCAGCAAGCCTATATGTAAGGATGTCTGCTTCAATTTTGATCGTATTGTTAGGCGCCTTGATACCTGCGGGTTATTTGTTTAGCGCGTTATAAATTTTTATCAATCAATCAATCTGTCTATTGATCATTGGAGCACATAATTTTAGCGCCATGAAACCGTTTGGTGAACGTGTGCTCTACAAGTATTTTTAACAAAACATTTTAACCTAACATACAAGAAACACTTTTTCCATTTTCCATTTTTTACATTTGTATAGCGCATAAATCACCCGAAGGTCTCAGAGCACTTGCAGAGAAACCTCCTAGCAGAGACCCAGGCAGGGCAAAGGCAGGTCTAGAAGAGCCATGTTTTTAACTGTCTGCGGAATCGCAGGTAGTCGGGTTCTGTCCTAATCTGGAGGGGCAGGGAGTTCCAGGCTTCAAGAGCTGTTTTCCTGAAAGCCCTGTCACCGTTTCTGGCCGTACGTACCCTGGGAACACTTAGGAGAGACTTGCTGGATGATCTAAGCATTCTCACCGAGTGGTAGACCATAAGCTTTTGTTCTAGGCATACCAGCCATGCCCATTGATGGATTTATGGACGAGGCAACATAGTTTGAATTTAATGCGTTTTTGTATTGGGAGCCAATGTAGGGTTTTTATACATATTGAAAATGCCCCACTGTGTATTCCTTGTATACTTCTCTGAGAGTAAGAGAGCAAAAGGGTGCTACGTATGTTACACGATCCCTGGGAGAGCTCAAAGTTGTCATGTTCAGTGGTTGCCAAAACCATATGCCACACATCTAGCTTTCGGGGAGCTTATGGTGCCACTTTGGCTAGCTGGTCTTTAGGACGACGTTTACTGCGGTGGGTGTACAGAATCAGTCTGGCACCATCCCTACATTTATGTTACCCAACAAACATGCAGTTCCTTCTGGGAAGTGGGGGACTACATGACAATTTGAGAGTGTTCAGACGAGGAAATGGCTTCGCTGGTGAAATCATAGACAAGCACAAAAGTGACCTTGAATGACTGCCCTTAAGGCATGTGCAGATCAGTTGCACCAGCGAAATGAACAAGAATTCGCCAAATACATGGAAGTCACTGTCAGCGACACTCCCAAAGACTTAAAACTCTTTATTTCTGAATTGAATGTTGAGGTTAGTGGTTTTGGGCGACAGAGGCTTTGGGAGAGGAAGTATGGGGTGAGGGTATTTAGGGGGATGGGGTGGGGGTATTTAGGGAGATGGGAGTTTGTTGTTTCATTTTTATTGGTTTATTCTAACTGTCTCGCTGATCTGTGGTTGATTACGCACATGACATCTACATGGCAGCAACCCATGACCACTCCTCCCTGAAGCTTCTCAGTCTCACCCTCCCCCCAAGTTTTTGGTGTCCAGCCCACAAGGGTGGTCATCGCACCACACTAAATTTACAGCACACTCATGGAGGCTTATACAGCCTTAACATGGGATGTTAACAGACTCCCAGACCAGGCCCGGACTGGCCATAGCGGGCACTGGGCAATCCCCCGGTGCGCTGCAAGGGTGGGGACCGGTTTTGAGCCCCTAGGGTCCTATTTTGTTACAGGGCCGTTTTTGCAGCATAGCTGCAAAATCGGCCCTGCATCAAAATCGCCCGAAAACCGGTCCTAGCAAAGTGCCCAGCAGCACCTCCAACCCCCCGAGTGGGGAGGGGGGGCCGGCCGAGCACTTTGCCAGGGCCGGTTTTGGTTCCCAGTCCAGCCCTGTCCCAGACCATATTTAAAGAACAGCAGTCCTCCGATATGCTAAGCACCTCCACCCCTCCATCATGCCTGCTGTTGCAAGAAATGCACCTTCTAGGTTCAAACTGCCCTTTTCTGAAATTATTTGGATACTACAGGGACTATAATGTGGTTTCACCATGGCTCCAGAGGAGTAGCAATACTCTTACACAGATCTTTTCCTCTCTCTGTCACACGATCACAGACCCCCTGGGTAGGTATGTGGGGGTGGAAGGTCTTCTTGAAGGGGGCCCATACAACATTCAGTGTGTGTATATCCCATCTCAATTGTCCTTCCAAACGTACACAGCTGTCACTGACATACTCTTGGCCCTCTTTATTTGTACCACTATTAAAAGGGTAGAATTTAATGCTATACTAAACTCTGACATATATACCATGAGCACTCCCACACCACATCACAAAAGCGCAGGCAAAGCAACTGCGATGGTGGCTAGAATCTTTCAGCTTACGCAAGATATGGAGAATTTAGCCCCCTTCAGACAAAGCCTACACCCACATGTCAGAGGCACATAAGGTCCTCTCACGTATAGATCTCCTGCTAGTCCCAGTGAATGACGCTCAATACATTATCTGTGTGGACATCCTCCGCAGAGGCATCTCCTGTCACTTCCCCATTGAACTTCAACTTGGTGGATGGATTCACACAGCACGCCCCATGTGGCATCTTAATGCATGGTTCCTTCAAGATCAACACTATGCAGGCATTACTTGCCATCTAACTTCAGGCATACTTTGAGAATAATGCCAGACTTGTAGAATTTACAAGTATGCTCTGGGCTGCTGGGAAGGTCACAATGCTTGGGTTTGCCAAAGGCTTCATACGGTGGACAGACAAACAAATAGTAAACCATGATAAATCTGGTTATTCGAGCCGCTGCCCTGCAATGACAATATGCAACAAACCCTCCCGATTCTCGATGTCAGTTACATGACTGAGTTTTAAACACCTGGGAATCTATATCTCCCTTATTCACAAGCTGACATGGAACCTCAACATTACACCTCTTCTCGCCCGGATGAGAGTGGATCTTCAATGATGATCGGCTCTTCCACTTAACATACTGGGCCATGTCACCCTTATTAAAAGGATGGTTCTTCCACATTGCCTCTATGCCTTCCAAAATGCCCCATTGTCAATCCCAGACCGGTGGTTTAGAGACCTCACTTCAATGGTCCGTACTTTCCAAAAGGGCTAATCATCCGCCTTGTATTGCTTAGGCTAAATGTTGACTATTAGTATATGATAGTGGGTGGCGATTGCGGATCTCCTAAGCTAATGCAGAGCCAAGCAATTACTGGTGATTAACAACTGGCTGATCGGTCAGTGGGATGGCCACGCATATCGAACCAAACTAGCCTTACTAAACCTGGATAAAATCATGGGTCTGCTCTACGGAGATCATATCCCTAAACAACTCCCCAAGGTGACCTAAGTAGTCTTTCAGACCTGGTGGGTGGTATTAGTCCATGAGATGGCATGTTACACTTATCCAACAGACCCCACTTTGGCAGGGTCGCCACCTTCATCATACTTCCAGCCTCCAAGGCTTCCCAGAATGGGACAACATAGGTAAAAAAACCCTAGGCAACATCTAGAAGGGGAACCATATTAAGTCCTTCAATGACCTTTAGGCACAATACACCATCTCCAAGACCCAGTTTCATAAATATCTGCAAAACAGACATCCTCTTGCCGTATATAAAGATGACATTGCTGCACTCCCTGAGTATAATCTGCTGGAAGCTCAGCTATTGATGGGCAAGTTGGAGAAGGGGGGCGTCACACATTTATTGTACCATCATTACCAGCACCCCTGTCATCTTCACCTCTTTGAGGAGGAAATAGGAAGTCCCATACAGAACATAGACTGGTAAATAGCCCGCCTGATCCCCCACCACGGCGAGATAGTTGTATCCCCTTGTTTATGACTTATTTAATTGAATTACCTTCATTTTCCATAAACCACCTCCCTGAAGTATTGGCAAGCGAGGAAGCTACAGAGTCCCACTTGCTAACCATGCCCCGCCTTGACTCCGATTTCTCTCACCTGATGAAGCTTGGCCCTCTAATTAGTGACTAATGGAAACAAATAATGTCCTCTCTCTATGGGTCCAATGGCACAAACTCACACGTCACCAAAAGAGGCTTTCCCGGGGTTCTGGATGACCTTGGTAATTCCAGAGGGGAATGATACTGTAGTGTTCTATCTGCCATGAAGAATGTTGGGGGTTGATTCGGTATTCTACAGGCGACAGTTGTTCTAACCAGTCGTCTCTTCATGGTGGTTGTTAAGCTGCCTTCGTTGTGGAATTTAATCTACATTTCCTGACTTCAAAGTGTGCCGCCTCTTTACTACATATATTTGGCGACAACCGGGAAGAAGCGAAGGCAGCAATTACCTATTTGCGTGCTCATTATCGGTGCCGCAAAAAAGAGTTGGCAGCTTGTGTGCGCTGGTGCTGCAGGGAATTCGCACCTTGAATTGCGTTGGTGCAGCTGCAAGCTTGCCACATTGTTGTGACCCTTGTGAGTCCCTTTTTGGGAATTTTGTTGTTTTTGGAGGGCTTTACTGGCAGTTGGTGGTGGATTAGCATGCGCTTTCCAATGAGACTCTGCGCGAGTACTGGATTCTGAAGCGGGCGCTGTTGATTGTGACTCTGTATGCATATCGGATCCTTAGTGACCTTGCTGTTACGTCAGCACGTAAGGGCCACGTTGTGGTAGCTATTTTGGATCGGGCTGTCAATTAGGCCTTTCCTCGTATACTGCCATTCATGTTTACAGCGTTTTATTGAGCTAACAGGCTTTTGAATTTTATGACAAATACAAGCCTGCACCTTCGGTGACAGGCACACCTCTGTGAATAGAAGGTTCCATATCCTGCACTGGCACATTAATTGCAAATTTGGAATATCCAGCCTGTATTATCGGTGACAGGCACACCTCTAGTCACAGTAAGAATTATACTGTACTTTTTTTAATTCCTTTTGGGCCAATTGTCATACTGTTGGGTAGTGTTTACATTATAGCCCACATTGTAGCACCGCCATATTTCTTACAAGTGGCAGGTAAGCCCAAAATGGAGTGGGAATTATGATTTTCTATGTTTTTAGCATACATAGAGGTCTTGAGAAAGAGGATTGTCCTGCTAAAAGGAAACAAGCATTACTTAAGCATTGTTTGGGTGCTCCAGGCTTGAAGGAATTCAGCAACCTAACCCCCATAGAGAATGCTGGGGACATTGATGTTTTTGAACAGGCAATCAGACAGACAGAAGATCGATGTAGTGATGGAAGGGTTACAATTTTATTCATGTGCACGAAAGGAGGAGGAGTCAATAGAAGATTAAGTATCTGCATTATGTACTTTGCTGGGTCTTGTGCAGGGGCGTAACACAGGCCCCCCATAGCCCTCGCAGTGTGGGGGGCCCCCGAGCTGCAGGGGCCCCCTCAGCACTGTACACAGGCCTGACTGCTCCAGTTTAAATCCAGAGCGGGGACCCCTCTGTGTACCTTGTAGTAGGGGCCCTTCAATTGTCGTTACGCCTCTGGTCTTGTGCTTTTGAAACTATTACTTAAGAACAAGTATTAAGAGGTCAGATAATGATGAAGATCAAGAGTAAAACGATTCAAGAAAGATTATGGTTGGGTACTGCATCTTCTAGTGCGGTGGTAAATATAGCAAAAGGCATTGAACAGTCTGAGAAATTTGTTACTGAAATTAGAAATCAAAATGTCTAAGTTCAAAATACTGAAACTGAAATTTCGGTGGTAAGGAACCAAATGGGACCAAAGAAGGGCCTAACTAATTCCTCCAAGAAGGAGGTTAAAGGAAAAATGTTTGACAATAAATGTTATGGACAGAGAAATACTATAATTTGCTATAGGTGTGGCAGTACAAATCATGTATGAAATTTCAAAGGGTGTCCTGCCTGGGACAAAATATGTGTCAAGTATAAAAAAAAAAGGTCATTTTGGTAAAGTATGTAGATTGTCGCAAAGAGTTTATTACATCACATACGATGAGGAAGAAGCACCTTCTGAGTTAAATTCATTGCTATGTGTTGGTGAGGCTAATTGCAAGGGTATTCCCAGATGTACAGCAATAATTGATGGCAAATCAGTTTCAATGATGGATGACTCATGTGCTTGCTATAGCATGTTCAATGTACTTTGGAGTGAGAAAAAATAGTTTCCATCTGATGTTCAACCCGGTGGGTGCTCTGGTCACAAAATCGATTTAGAAGGAAACATGTGGGCAGACTTAGAGTTTAAGGGAAGAAGAACTAAAGGAAAAATATATGTGGCTCCTAAAGGAGTGGCCATTCTGGGATGGCCACATCAGCAAGAAATGGGTATACGATTATATCCTAATGCTACCCCATCTGTCTATGTTGTTTCTGTTGACAATGAAGAGTTTGTCAATGGAATCTAAGAAACATTTCTGAAACTTTTTGATGGAACTCTGGGAAAAGACATCAATTTCAAACACAAAATTATACTTAAGGATGAGGCAGTACCTGTCAGGCACAAGGTGAGAAATGTACCTTTAGCATATCGGGACAAACTTAAAGTTATGTTAAATGATTTAGTTCAGAAGACTATAATTGAAAAATGCAAGATTTGTATGGCGGAAAGATCAACAACTGTCATTTGATGTACTAAAGAAAGAAATTGTTGGTGCTCCATTTTTTAAATCTTATGTGATTAGTAAGGAAGGCATTGTATCAGTGGATGGTAGTAGTATGGGTTTGGGTGCAGTGCTCATGCAAAAGGATAGTACTCGTGAATCTGTGGTATCATATGCTTCAAGAATGCTTGTGACTCTGAGTGCAATTACTCTACTATTAAGAAGGGGTTGTTAGCATGTACTTGGGCGTCCCAACAATTTCATCAGTTTTTATAGGGAACCAAATTTTGATTAAGAACTGACCATAAGCCATTAATTAACATGCTTGCAGCTGGTGGAGGCCGAACATTGACTGCTGAGTTAGCCAGATTGGCTGCCAAATTCCAGAAATACCAGTGTGTGGTTGAATATGTTCCAGGTAGGGTTAATGTTCATGCAGACTGTATGTCACATCTACCTTTAGTGGATGTAAGCAAATTCAAGTACATGGAGGAATGTGATGTGGCTTATGCCATGGATGGTGTATATAGAAAATTGGGGGAGGAGCATCCTGCTAAAGCCATTTCTGAGGAGGAATGGAAGGAAGCTATGAAAGCAGACTGTATTTTGAGTGTGAATTTCAGATGTTTGTGCACACAGAAGAGAGGAATTTGAGTGGAGAGCTAGCTTCTTTTTTCAAAATCAGTTAGGAATTCATGTTTTTGCATGGGATTGTCATGAGGGGGGACAAAATTGTTCCGCCACGGAAACTAAGAGAAATGATTTGTGCTATGTCCTATGAGGGTCATATGGGAATGTCCACCACTAAGAGAAGAATAAGAGAGTTCTACTGGTGGCCTGGGATTGATGGCATGGTTGACAGGTGGGTCAGGGAGTGTTCTCCTTATGTTCGGAGTGATAAGTCCGTTAAATCATTAACTGTTGATGTTATGCCCATCGAATATGCTCGGGACTTTGGAGAAAATTGGATGTTCATTTTGTGGGTCCTTTTGGAACATATCTTGGCAAGGATATGTATGCGGTATGCTTTAGTTCTTGTGGACTATTTTCCGAAATGGCCGGAGTTGAAAATTGTGGAAAAGATTACGTCAACACAGGTTATTGAGTTTTTTAATGACAATTTTTGTTGTGAAGGGTTACCGGAGGAATTTATTTCTGACAATGGTCCACAATTTATAAGCAAATGACTTGAATTGTTTCTCAAAAGAAGTGGTGTTCTACATAAGAGGGTGTCTAACTATCATCCTCATGCTAATGGTCAAGTAGAATGCTTCAACAGAGAAGTTAAGGAGTCAATTCAGCTACCCATCAGAAGCCGTATGCTGTAGAGAAAGGCTTTACTTGCAACTTTATTAACTTATCAAACGTCACCAAATTCTGTCACAGGACTATCTCCTTTCAAAATGTTGTGAGGCAGGAAACCAAAATCTAAACTTATGCCTTGGTGGTTAAAAAATTCCTATGATACAGTTTTGGATTTTGCTAAAGTCAAGGAGCGTGTTTAGAAGTACAAAGGAAAGATGGTAGGTGGCAATTCTAAGAACCGGTCTAAGGAGTCTAGATTAAAAGTGGGGAATTCGGTCCATGTCAAATTTGGAGGACTATTAAACAAGAAGTTATCCAAATGGTCTGATCCTGTGAAAGTATCTGAAGTTTTTAGTTAAGCTGTAAGAGTAGAAGGTGTGAAAATATGGAATTTTAGACGTATTTCTGTGTGAAAGTTTCATGCTGGAGAGAAGGTACATGGGATTACGAATGATCAGTGTTCTGAAGGTCTGGATGATAGGGTAAGTTTGAGAAAGGAATTTTCTCACAGCAAGTCTGATGAGGATTGTGAATGGATTGCTGGTTTTGATGATATGTATTACAGTTTGAACACTCAGTCTTTGAGTGAGCTGATGCAGTGTGAGCAAGAACTTTATTAGGCAGGGCTCTGTTCCTACCACTAATTTGGATAATCAAGTGGCACGAGGTATAACTCAAACTATGGGTGAACAACATGTTGTAGAAATGAGAGGAAATTCACGTGTTAAAAATGTTCCCATGAAACTGAAGGATTTTGTTCAGTATTGATTTATGTTATGTTGATGCTTTAGGCACCTTTTGCATTATATAGTCCAGCATTGTGTATATATGATTCTTACGTTTTAATTTTGTGTATTTACTTATTTATTTCTTTTTTCTTTTTCCTTTTTGTGTTTTTTTGTTAACGGGAAAGGTGTGCAGTGTTCGATCTGTCATGAAAAATGTTGGGGGTGGATTTGGTATTCTACAGGCGACGGTTGTTCTAACAAGTCGTCGCTTCATGGTGGTTGTTAAGCTGCCTTTTTTGTGGAATTAAATTTACATTTCCTGACTTCAACGTGTGCCACCTCTTCATTACAGATACCACATTGGAATGGCTACAATAGTGGCAGAAAGAGACATGGCCCACAGAAGGAAATTGGCTACCACACAACCGATGACTGGAGGAAGGGGATGGAGTGTTCTGCAGCACAAGAGAAATCCGTATATGTAAAAAATATGGGAGAAATCGTTGGATCATTATGGTCTGCGGACCTTCATGTAGATGACTCTTTTATGTATTCTTATGTAAAATTTCAGGGTGAGCATGGTTGGTTAGTGACGACATGTCTCACAAGCTTATGTGGTGTCTTGAAATAAATAAAAAGTGTTTTTAAAAAAAATATTGGAACCACTCATCCTTTAAATATGTGGATGACCTACTCAGCCACTTCTTATGATAATTTTTAAAACACCATCATGCAGTAAATTGCAGTAATTAAGGTAGATTCTTAATTCCATAGGACTTTGAAGTGGCTTTTCAGTATTTGGGTTCTGACAATTTACTGTCGTTAAGAGACTATTCAGCTAGGGAAAGTACTCTCTATAAAGCGCTGAACATATTAGATTACATTACCATCTTGTATTAGTGTTCTAAGGAAATGTGATTTAAAAGAAACTGCCAAGCCCTAATTTGTTAAAAAAAAATGATTGTGTGGGCGGGGTAGTTGATAAGTGGCTTTACATATTTGCACATACAATATTTCGATACTTCTAAATTTTCTGGTATTCCACCACTGTTAGAAACACATTCACTTTACGAGTTCATGACTTTAGTGAGACACCATCAATGGGCAGCAACCTCACCTGAGTTAGTTCCGGCACCACTACTCTCAATCACTTACCCTTTGCTGTGCCAATAAGAGAAGGAGGCAGGACCAGTATGGCAGGACACTAAACACATCATGGCTCATGGCTAACCCATCACTTGCCTTGAGAAAGAGTTTAATTGCTGCTTTTGTCAACACCTCTTTTGCCTCACAGAAACATACAACGCATTCGAGTTTGGGTGATACTTAAGCTGCAGATCTTGCACGCCCAGTGTGTGTCTCTGCAATGCTCTACCAGACGAGACAGTGGGAGAGCAGCAGTCTCAGCTTTCAGTTTCTGCCTTCTTTCTCCAAATCTGTTGAAGCACAGACCATAACGTCCCTATTGGCGAGGGACTCCTGCAGAATGAAAATTTGCCTAGTTCTAGTGAAGGTAAGTTTCAATTCTATTAACGACACGGAGGCGAGGATTATCTCACCCAGCAACCAGGACCGGAGGTGTGCTCCTTCAATTCAAAGCTCATTCACCACCACCTGGGCCACATTCAGCACCGGTTTGACATAAAACCTCGTAAAAGTGGAGTCTGAAGACCAGTCTGCTGCTCTCATGAGGTCTTCCAAACATGCACCCAAAGTGAATGCTTTTGAAGCCATAGCTCCTTATGCTGAATGTGCCCTGAAGGCCTTTGTGTTGATGCCTGTCTCTTGCTTGACCCACCTGATTCAGCGGACTATCGTGGGTGAAGAGACCACCTTGAACGGTTTTCTCAGTGATTCAGCAGTTGTCGGTCCCCCTGGCCGGGTGGACTTCCTTCGCTGCCTCCTCATAGGCCTTAAGGTATCTCACCACACAGAGTTTAGTTGAATCCACAAAGGCGGATAGGAGACTGTGCGGGTATTTGACTTGGTATGTCTACTTACTGTGAACGTTACCCCGTAAGGGGAAAAAACTTGAGCTGTGATATCTAAGGCAAGTACGTCAGAGACCCTCCTGCAAGAGATGAGGTACAACAACATCGCAACTTCGCTGAAATCTCTTTCCGAGATAGGAACCGATTCCGTCTTCATGATGAGAAAAGGTTCAAGATCAAATTGACATCCCAAAGAGTAGAATACCGTGGTTCCGGAGGGAGAGACAGATGGATCCCTCTCAGTAACCTGCAGACAAAAGGATGTTTGCCCACCAGTGCCCCTTCCACCTGGGAATGCCCCGCCAAGATGGCAGACCGGACGGCATTTATTGACCGATACACCAATCGCTCTTCTGCCAAACTTGCCAGGAAATTGAGAATGTGAATTATATCTGACCCCACGGGATCCACTTCCCTTCGCAAACACCAACATGCCCATCTTGTTCATGAGGACTGATAATGCTTGGATGTGCTGTCGGCCCAGGTGGACAACAGGAATTCAGCATGGCCCGAAAGGCCTGGGAGTCTCCAACTCTGCCTATAATCTGCCATGAGGAACAAGCCCTCCTCCACCAAGTGGTGGCCTCATTGTCCGGATTCGTTGGAATGCGAGGAAAGTCGGGGAGTTGGGTTTGAGAAGTCCAAGAAAGTTCCAGAAGAACTAGAGAAACACGTCCGTCGCCTCCGCCTGTGGGTCTGGCCCTAACTGAAGAACCGCGGCAGCTGGTGGCTTGGCAACACTCAAACAGGTCGATGGAAAACGGGCCCCATCTGTCGGCCAGCAGGCAAAAGACCTGTGGGTCCAGCTTCCAGACACTGGTGTCCCGTAGGTGATGAGAGTGCCAAACTGCCACCTGGTTGTCCCAGCCAGGGAGGTATCCTGCTGTCACCGACACCTGGTTGTCGAGGCAGAAATTCCAGAAATCTTTGGCCATGTTCGCCGGGGCCCGGGATCTGGTACCCCCCACCCCCCAGGTGATTGATAAATATCAAAGCCGAGACATTGTCCATCTTTACCAGCACCTAGGACTGGATCCGGTCCTTGGTCCAGCATCGGACTGCGAACAACCCTGCCAAAAGCTCCAGGCAATTTATGTGCAGGTGCTGCTCTTTAGGAGACCAATTTCTGCCTGTGGAGAAATCCCCACACCGAGCGCCCCAGCCTGACCTGCAGGAATACGAATCTATCACCAAGGGGGGGTCGAAACCAAAGATAGCCCTTCCGTTCCAGGCCTCCATGTGAGCTAGCCTCCACTCCAGCTACTCTTTCACCTCGTCCGTCAAAGGAACCACTTGCGAGTACGTGGGGCCTCTCCTCAAATAGTACGCCTTCAGGCACTGCAGGACCCGACAATGCAGCGGGCAGGAAAGATTCCTTGAATCAAGGCAGAGAGCAGACCCACAAGACTCTTGTGACGTATCTTTGTGATCTTGCGAGAGGGAAGGCTCAAGGAGGAAGAGGTGGAGTCTATGACAAAACCCAGAAAGACTGCTTTTTGCGTCAACATGAGGAGAGATTTTTGCTCATTGATCACAAAATCTAAGACCTGCAAAAGGTCTACTGCCACCTAAATATGCGCCCTCAGCCTCAAGGGGGCACTGAGCCACGATGAGCATGTCATGGAGATAGATGAAAAGCCGGATCCCTTGGGCGTGCAAAAACTCCATTGTAGGTTTGAGGACCTTGGTGAAGCACCAAGGTGCGGATGAGAGGCCGAAGGGCAGAGTTAGAAACTCGTAAGCCTGGTTAAGCCAGAGAAATTGGAGGAAACGACGGGAGGGAGGATCAAAACCGTCAGGTAATCATATTTCAGGTCCAGGCGCACCATCCAATCGGATGGAAGCGGCACGTCTCTGAAAAGGTTGATACCCTCCATCTTGAAGTTGCGATACACCAACCACTCATTGAAATCCTTGAGGTTGATCACTGGCCTCTGGCCCCCATCGGGTTTGTCGACCAAGAAAAGGTTGCTGAGGAAGCCCCCCGGGTTAACTGCCATGCGGTAGATTGCTCCTTCTTGTCGCATGGCCGAGACCTCTTTGTCTTTCATATCTACATCAGGGGCGGAAAAGGAAATGGGGCGAGGGTAGGTGAACTGATCGGGGAGCCGAAGAACTCTATTTGGAACCACTGTACCATCTGGAGAACCCATGCGTCTGCTGTAATGGCCTCCCAAGCTTGGAGGAACAACTCCAGCCACCCCCCCCACTCCCAGTCACGCTGAGACAAAAACACTCCCCGTTTGAATTGCCATTGTTGTTGCACTTGTATCCTGCTGGTTTGAATGAGAGGAGCGAGATGATTTTCCAACTGCTTTCCCATGGCTGACATGTAAGGACACAGTCAGTCAGGATTATTGGAGAAGAAATTCACGGCGACGCGCCCGCAAGCTCTAACTACATTTCACGTGTCTCAAGATCCTGGACCGTTTTAAAATCATTATCCTGAGCTTCCACACACCCATAAAATTTAAGTCTTGATTAATACTATGAATTGAAGAACAGATAAGGGACATCTGTCTGAAGTACCATTAAGAGCCCAAACAAAACCAAGCCCGAGTCCTGAAGAGAATCCCGAAATTGTTGGGGATTCAAAACGCGTTGGCTGTTGAGTGTGGGGGAAGGTAGAACAGGGTGTGCCACAAGGGGTCTGAATAGAAATGATTTCCCCCCTTTTAATAGGTTGTTAACGCCCTTAAGTAGGATATGCATCCCCACCCTCCCACAGGCAGGACAGTAGCCATGTGTCTTTGAATGACAAATTGTCCGCCTTGTGTTTTCAGTGCAAATTCAGGACTGGTTTAATTTCAGGCTGGCACACATAATTTATCGATGTTTGTCTTGTGATCATTCGTTTTTCTGTATATATTTTTGTCACAAATAACGTTTTTGTATTATGTATGTGTTGTATATATTGTCTCACAAAAGAAATGGTTCTAAATCACGCATACAAATGTGTTGCAATTGTGATTATTTACTTATATGGTGTTTTCATTTAAAAGACGTGTTCAATTGATTTATGAATGTATTTTTGAAGTATTAAAACTAAGCAGAATAAATGCTCAAAAACCTCAGAATTAGTGGTCTCAGGAAAATTTAAAATAAACCTCCCTTGACACCTTTCTGTGATTTCAATATTTGGGTGGTCCAGTCTGGGGAGTACAGGACCTAAGCCTTCCCTGTTTTCACTACTTGTATTCTCAGCGGCCTTTGAAGCTCCGCCCTAATGTCAGGTAGAAGTTGTTGATGCGCGGGTTAGCCCGATATTGCCCACATTCGGATCCTTGCCCCGCGCTTGGGGGGGTTGGGAGGAGAACCGGGCAGTAGAGCCGCTCCTGCCACGACCGGCCCTTTGGAAAACCTGAGGGTGGAAGACCCTCTTGATAGTCGTCTGGGCCTTATCCAATTACGTAAATGTCGCCATAAACTTTCCCAACTCTATAACAAATTGTTCCCCAAACAAACCACCCTGTGCCACTGCTTCCCCAATTTAGGGTCTACCTTGATCAACAAAGAAAGGGGATGTTCTGTTGACAGGGCACAGTTCGCATTCCCCATAAAACAAATGGTGCGCTGCGCCCAAGCAGAGAGGACGCCCGGGACAATGAGAGAACCTGACTCTCGGGCCTTCTTGGCCATGTCCAAGATCTTGGTCATGCGGCCAATTGCATCCAAGAGCTTGTCCTGGCAAACCCACCAGGACCGGTCAATTCCCTTCTTAGGGTCCTTGACAAACTCTGCGAGGAAGGTGGGCATCTTTGCGTCAATATCTAGTGTGAGCGCCATCTTCCCTTCTAAGGTGGGGAATGGGCATTCTTCCAACAATCTACTAAGGGCTTCATTCTCCAATGGCTTCTTGAGACAGGCTGCCACATACCTGGCTACTTTAACAGCTGGCATACACTCAGCTGACCTCAGATGTACGATGTCACCCAGGTCAAGCATATCCGGCATGCCCTCCTTGGAAGGTTCCTGAGGGCCTGCCAGCTGCCAAGATCTAGAGAAACCCGCTTCCTCTTCAAACTCGTCGGGGGTGTCGTCTTCCTGGGGTTGGGGTGAATCGGGTCGGGGGAATTGACTCTGGAATGGGATTTCCCTGTGGGGACTCCGCCGGAGTACTTTTTGCCAGAAAAGCCTGCTTAAGACGCGCTAAGGTGTCTTTATTCACCCCCTCCTCACCCTTCCTCTTGGGGGGCGGGGAGCCCTCACTTGTGTCTTGCTGATGGGTTTTACCTGGGGAGGGGCAGGTGTTCCGCCGGAACCCGACTGCGCCATCTTTGCGCACTCCTGCGCTATCTTATCAGCCAATCTCTGCTCCATGGGGATCATCAGGTCGTTCACCGCCTGGTATATAGAGGTATCAATGACCTCATAAAAGTTATCGTCCCAATCGAGGTAGGCTAAGGAGTCATCCTTCTCGCAATATTCATGCTTGAGGGTGTAGGAGGGTAGCTCCTAACAGGGAAGAGGGAGGCTGAGGTGTAAATAAGGAGAAACACATACTAGGTGTGCGACTGTGGGCTGAGGGGTTACCCCAGACAAATGTGGGTGGCCAGGCGGCACACAATTAATGAGGCGCAAGCCTAAGGACACCTAACACCGTTTATACTTAGGGCAGTGGTTCCCAAACTTTTTTGACCCGTGGCTCCCTTGACCTAATTGGCAGTTGGCCGTGGCTCCCCACTGCTTTTTTTACCGGTGGGCAGGGGGGAGGGGGTGTAAGCACGACCTCCGGAGTACTTACTGTCGGCTTCCTAAAGTAATTGATACAATTCACAGTACAGTTTGCTGAAAGAAAGAAATCAATAAAATGTCCATAGGAACATCAGTCACTTCAGAAAATCTTGACCATGCACTTTAAAACGGCCTATCATCTATTAACAAAAATCAATATAGCATCCTGCTTCACTTCTACATTCCTCTTTCTTTGACTGTTCCATCCTAATGTGTGCACAAGTTTCCCCAGTCCAAAAAAGCTGGAAAATTAAAATACTATATATGTGGCATGGCATGCTGTTGCCAAAATTTATAAAATGCAGTCCAACGATGTAATGAGCTCCGTGGAGCCCGCCTTTTTACAGTAAAATTATTAATCAATGGTGATCTTCGCTCCAACCTCCGTTTTACACCTTACCACCAGCAATATTTGTACTGTAAATTTCACAGTAAAAATAATGCTGGTGATACAGGTGTAAAACGGAGGTTGGGGCGAAAATCAGCATGGTATTTGAATAATAATTTTACTGTAAAAGGGAGAAGACTGAACTCACAACAGGAAAACCTGTTTCAAAAAGTGGATAAATATGATTTTAAAGATACACAATAAATATTTTGGATAAAACTAGTTATACATTCTAGAACAATCGCAAGCTCTGTGATACCACGTCAAGTAAAAACTGGCCAACTCCCCAATTCTCACACACTATCCTCACCCTTCATGTCTAACCTCATGATTGAGGAGGAGGAGATGTGGCCTAATAGCTAAAGATGCCAACTTTCAACA
Source organism: Lissotriton vulgaris (assembly GCF_964263255.1). Lineage (NCBI taxonomy): Eukaryota > Metazoa > Chordata > Amphibia > Caudata > Salamandridae > Lissotriton > Lissotriton vulgaris. The sequence continues at coordinate 430,289,122 of NC_141695.1, read as the reverse complement.
CCCTGTGATTCTGAGCTGGGCAAATGACTCTTACCCCCCCCCCCCCATGCCTAAAAAAGCAGCCTGTAGTCTGGCACTTTTATAAAATGTTTGGTTCTCATGTGAAGCATGAGTAAAAAGGCGGGCTCCACGGAGCTCATTACATCGTTGAACTGCATTTTATAAATGTTGGCAACAGCATGGCAATGATAAGCAAGAGAGTCCTGCATGTGTTGATCCTATACAACAGCATGTCATGCCATACCACATATATAGTATTTTAATTTTCCAGCTTGTGTGCTCGAGTTTCCCCAGAAAGCTGGAAAATTGAAACTCTGTACTTTTTGCTACACTGCCTTTCCTTGACTCTCGATACAGTCCAGCATTTCTCTGACTTTCCCAACACTCCAGCATTTCTGGCACTCACCAGCATTTCCAAAACTCTCCCTACTCTCCAGAACTTCCCTGACTCACGCTACATTCCTGCATTTCCATGATTCTCTCTACACTGCCACATTTCCGGACTCTTCCACACTCAAGCATTTCCAGGCCCCCATGCCCACTGTAGCATTTCCCTGTCTCTGTCCACTCAAACATTTCCATAACTCTCTCTGCACTCTAGCATTTACCATAACCTTACTCACTGTACACTTTCATGTGATGCTACCTGCCCTGTTAGTGTTCCCATTATTTTGGTCTCAGCTTTTAATTGGTGGAAGCACGTTGGTACATCTTTTCTTCAGAGCAGTAAATCACCTGACGAAATGCACTAGGATCTACAATTTTAAACTAAGTGTTTTTTTTCATAATATAGTGAGGTTTGTATATCTTTACTATTCTTGTTTTATAACTCTTTGAATAAAGGCAGCACACATCAACTAACATTACTTTTTTTAGATCTATCCGGACTTTTGCTGTAAAATATTGCTCCTTTACAATATGAGATTTACTTAATTGTGAGGATTTCGCACACAATAAGCTCTTTTGTTGCAACATTCACTGCACCAATTCTTTCGGCTCGTGATCCACCCAAGAACACAATAAACACAGGCCCCTGCAAACTTTAACACGCTCTCCGTGCAACCTGCCTTGTTTCAGTAAAATTATTAATCAAACGTCATGTCGATGTTCGGCACAACCTCTGTTTTACACCTGTATTACAAGCATTATTTTTATAGTAAAAATAATGCTGGTGATATGAGTGGGAAACGGAGGTTGGGACGAACATCAGCATGGCGTTTGATTAATAATTCTACTCATGTGGAGAACAATGAATCGATGACCATGACCGTGTCCTTTTGCTCGTTTTTTTTAAACATCAATGTCACAGTACAAAAGCGGGCGCCACTGAGCGACTTGAAATTAAACTTTGTTAAAGGCAAGCAGTGAAAGTCAAACACAAAACTTAGTACACGTGTCAACTGTATGCTGCAAAAATTTAAATTAGGCCCTTGATTACCAAGTGGACCCGATCCGTTTCGGCTTTTGCCGCGGGCACGGCAGGCTCTTTCATTCCCCTACGGCGCTTCCGGTAGCCTACACCGGTCAGCGCTACAGACTCCCCGGAAGGCGGTGCCGCCCACTCCTGCATATAGCGGAGTGCGAAGAGCGGACTCGCGCAGCGACGCGCAGGCAGCGCGCCTAAGTCGCGCCAAAGTCAAGCCCTGCCTGTCTGCGCCTGTCCGCGCCAGGCCGGCGACAGGCCAACTTTTTCTTCACCTTCTGACTGGCTACCATCTACAAACAGGTATTAAAATTGCCATAAATATAATTCTTAAATATGATTACCTATACCCGCACAGAGCTCTTGTCCTTTAATTCGTTCCACCCAGCTATCGTTGTGCCTCTTATTAATCCTGGCCCCCCGCCAACTCGTAAACCTCTGACATGTCTTTATGGAAACGTGCGGTCGCTCCCTAAACATTCCTTAGAGATCTGGGACTTAATCGATCAAGAAACCCCAGATCTTTTCTTTATAACTGAAACCTGGCTATCTGAAACATCTGACCCAGACATAGCAGCAGCCTTGCCCTCTAATTATAAAATAGCCAGACTAGACAGAATTGGGAAACGAGGGGGAGGGACCGCAATAATCTACAAAATGGAGATTGAAATTAACATCATTTCCACCCATCTCTAGACCTGGGGAGAGTTCTTAATCTATTCCCTTGTCCTCACTGGGAATGAGTCCTGGAAAGGAGCCCTGATTTACCGACCCCCAGAGACCAAAGCCAATTTTACCGCCCAACTAGTTGACATCCTGGCCCCCCATATACTAGCCTGTAAAAACTTCCTGCTGTTAGGTGATTTGAACTACCACATGGAGATAAACGATGACCCCTACACCATTGAACTAATGAACAGTATTGAGTCCCTAGATCTAAGACTACTCGAAACCGACCCTACTCATAAAGCGGGTCATACGTTGGATATTGTATGTACCAATTTCCAGGTTACGCATATCAATGAATTAATTCCTGTCTTATGGTCAGACCATGTAATAATCAAATTCACCATTAATACAAACGAGTCCCCACAGGTTCACTCTAAAGAAAAAAAGCTGAGCCGCCCATGGAAAAAGATTAACTTAGAAATGTTTGCGAAAACTTTTGCCCCCCCGAGAGTAACTAAGGACATAGAGCTAGATAGATTGGTCCTAGACTTTGATTCTGCAATTAGTAAGACCCTGGACTCTATAGCTCCTAAACGCCTAATAAACTGCCCGAAACTGAAATCGCCCTGGTTCACTGATGAATTGAAAACTATTAAACAACACACCAGGAAAGTCGAACGAAAATGGCGCAAATCAAAAAATATTGATGATAAATTACACTATAAAATTGCTCATAAAGAATATATGAACAAAATCGCCAATGCTAAGAAAACCTATCTTGGGGAAAAAATTAAATCAGCTGGTAATTCACAGAAAGAACTTTATGCAATTGTCAAAGACTTCTCAAACCCCATTGCCTGCCAAAAGGTCATTCAGGAATCCCCGGACTGGGCCGATGAACTAGCCACCTATTTCAAAGACAAAATTAATACAATCCATGAATCATTTCCCACAGAAACAGGCACAAGTGAGCCTTGCCGTGCTGATCCCTCCACTATAAATCCCATACAGCAAAACTTAGCTGACTTCGGAACAATCACTGAGGACGAGGTTGCCAACATACTAAAAAAGGCCAAATCAGGTTCCCCCAATGACCCAGCGTCCGCCCCGATTTTAGCTAAACTAGCACCTGCCTTGGCTCCCACACTGACCTCTATCTTTAATATGTCCCTAACTTGTGCCTTGTTCCCCACCCCCTGGAAAGAAGCCATTGTGAGGCCAATCCTTAAGAAAAACAACGCAGACCCCAAGCAACCAATGAATACCGCCCCATATCTCTACTACCACTCTTTGGCAAATCAATGGAATCTATCATCAATGCAAAACTGGTAAAATTCCTTGAAAGACACTCGCTATTGGATTCCTCACAGTCAGGATTCAGAGCTTCATATAGCACTGAGACTACACTGATAGAGGTGGTTGACAATATCCGGTTGGCACTGGACTCCAAACAGTCAGCTATTCTCATCCTGCTAGACCTTTCGGCTGCCTTCGACACCATATCCCACAGAGTTCTATTAAAACGACTGGCGGGGATAGGTGTCGAGGGCCAAGCCTTAGGCTGGATCCAGAGCTATCTCACAGGCCGTAGCTCTAGGGTCAAATCAGGACCTTTCTCATCAGAAGCTATTGATAACGACAAGGGAGTGCCCCAGGGCTCAATTTTAAGCCCAACCTTATTCAACGTCTACGTATCACCACTGGCCAAAATAATTAGGGACTTCGGCTTCGACACACTGTCGTACGCCGACAATACCCAAATCCTTATAACCCTTGGCTCTGATCCAGCAGAGACTAAAGTGAGATTCAGGAATTGTATGCTAGAAATAAAAAGTTGGATGGCCAACAACTTCCTAATGCTCAATGCAGGCAAATCCGAAATAATGCTTTTCGGTGCGGCCAAATCCATCTTGTCCCAAGAATGGTGGCCACCTGAACTTGGACCCTGCCCATCCCCAAAAGACACTGTTCGGAACCTGGGCTTCATCCTTGATGACAAGTTGTCCACGGCTCCCCATACGAATAAATTAGTACATACCTGCATAGGCCTCATGAGGAGCCTAAGGAAAATATTCAAATGGCTACCCTTGTTCTATTGTAAACCATTGATTTAAGGCCTAATTACCAGCCGCCTTGACTATGGTAACGCACTCCTTGCTGACGCAAACGAGGGCACACTAAGTAAACTGCAGACACTCCAAAATGCAGCAGCCAGACTGACCCTCGACCTACCCCCACGCACCCCCTCTGCCCCTTGCCTGAAGAAACTCCACTGGCTTCCAGTCAGAAAGCGCATAAGGTTCAAGATCTGTTGCCTAGTGCACAAATCATTAAATGGACAAGGCCCAAAATATTTAAAAAACAAACTTCAGGAATATTGCCCGGCAAGAACATTACGATCTTCAAACAAATATCTCCTAAAGATACCAAGAGTCCGTACTGTCAGAAATGGAGATAGGAGTTTCTCGAAGGTGGGCCCCATGGCATGGAACTCCCTGCCTACGGCTTTAATATCCAATCAAAATCATAAAATCTTCCGCAAAGATCTCAAAACACTACTATTCAAGGCACCAGCATAACAACTCCTCTCTCTCGCATGACCCATATCCTCTGCCAGCGCTGTGTGACCTAACGGTGAAATGTGCGCTTTATAAAAATAAATACATACATACATACAGTACTGATTGTAACAACTAACATTAGATGTGATGGAGAGGCTCCCACGAGACACGGCGGACAGCAACAACGCATGCACCTGAAATGGTCAGCGCTGCATGTAAAATGGAGTCTAGGACTACGCCTGTGAAAGCATGTACGTCCAACAACGCGCGTATACGGACGCAAGTTTTGCGCCAGTACTCTCGGGCCAAACAATGTTCACCGAATATGCAGGGGGCACGTAATTTACAGCTGACACTCTACAAAACCTCACTTTCCCACAAAGTGCGCGCGTCGCCCCTGGCACCTCAGGGCGGTGCACCGGGGTGACGCGGCGCACAGTTTGGGAACCACGGACTTAGGGTCTCACTGCCTGGAAAGAGTTGTTCCCACCTAGGCTACTCTTGACCTGACTTAAATATTACTGACCCACCGGGCATCACAAAAAAGGCGCACCGCACCACTACAGGCCCCAACGGGTGTCAACAAAAGATGTGCAACATGAACTGAGGTGTATACAGACCCAACTTGAACTGGGAGATTCCAGGCAGCCAGGGAAGTGTGAGCAGTAGGGGTGGGCGGAAGTCGCGGAAGGGACTATCACTGAGAGGCACGTAGATTGACCAAATCTCCCTGCCTCTCCGCGATATTTCCGTTTCGCGAGCCCGCCCGCCACCCGCCCGCCTCCCGCCCGCCACCCGCCCGCCTCCTGTCCGCCCTATTAAATTAGATTTACAGGCTACATATACAGTTAAATAAAACTTACATTATTGACCTGCAAATTTCCCCATGGCTTCTTCTTTGAAATTGCACATGTGCGGGAGCCTGTGCATGCGCATTCCTGGGCAGGCTACCGCACATGCTCAGTTTCAAAGAAGAAGCCGCGATGGGAAAGTTTGCAGGTCAGTAAGGTAAGTTTTATTTAACTTTATTTGTAGCCTGTAAATCTAATTTAATAAGGTGGGTGGGCTGCCAACTTCCGTTCCGCCCGAGAATGTGCTGAAATTTGCCCCGTTTTTCCACCTTCCTTGCCGAAGGCACAAATTATCGCCATTCCCTGAGCTCCGCAGGGCAGCATGTCGCAGCCACCCTCAGTGCCCTCTATCGGGCGGAGGACCGCACCAGGGAAATTCTGGGGATTCTCGACGCATAAGGGGCGCAAATGCGGTCCCGCGACTATCTGGGAATCTGAAAAAGAAAAACCACAGTTGAGCCTCCGCGCACAACGCTTCTCACTTCCCTGATAATAATTACTTCAGGCTTGACAAATATAAGAGAAGAGAAATTCAACTTAACTGGCTGCCGAGCAGCGAAGAAAGAGGAGGGACAGTGTAATGTTGTGGGATATGACAAGCTCTAGGATAGGCCCAGCCATGTGATGTGGGAAGGGCACGGGGAGGAGAGAGAGGAGGAGTCAGGGGAGACAGTAAGAAGCAGGGAAAGTAAGGAGGCAGTAGTGCGTAATGAAGCTCCCACCAAATTACCTGTTGTGTTGGTGTCGTCTGATCTGGTGTAACGACACAACAAACAGGAAGTGCCAAGGGATATTATGGATGTCTGAGCATGGACATTGAATAAGGACTGATCTATTTTTTGTTGTAGTTTCCCTTGTGTTCTTGGGGAATGTAGTTTATCTTGACGGCTGCTTAGTTTAAAATGTTATTAAAAAGCAAAGAAGGAATAAGCATAATCCTCGCCTCCGGTCCTGAAATAGAATGGTAATATGAACCAAACGTAGATGGTTGGGAGGGAAATACCCTTGAATTTATTGTGTCAAACACTGATTTTTTTTTACTCACTCCCAAAGTTAAATGTAACAACAGACATATTTTAAAGTGATGGCAGCATTTCTAATGGCATCAAGTCAAACTTTCACCATCACCATATGCCTTGAATGCCACCTAGATTAAATATTCACCTCAAAGAGCATTTTCAAGCCATGGCTAAATCAGAACATTTTTAAAACTTAAAGTGCACAAGACTTCAAATTAGCAAGAGATGCTCTGGTAATTTCCAGTCCTGATTACAGCCTGGACTTCTTCTCTGGCCTCGCCAAAAGCAGCCTCACTCCATTTAGAGCTATCTTCCATGGTGCTGTGAGATTTCTGAAAATACAGTAAAATGTGAACATGTTACCCTAGCTCTTAGGGGCATATTACCAAGCAATAGCGATAATTATCGCTATTGCTTGGTTAGAGACAAAAATTTACCGCTGAGCTGCAGCGATTTTTATCGCAGATAAACCTTGGTATTACCAAGGTTTATCACAAATGCGATAAAAATCGGCCGCAATGCATGAATATCGCGGAAAAGTCAGCGATATTCATGCATTACCGAGCTAAAGCTCTTAGCCATGTTATCCACCTCCCATTGGATAACATAGCTAAGAACTGCTCAGGGCAGGTGTTAGCTTTTGGAGATATTCGCGCTTAGCGCAAATATCTCCAAAAGTTGGTAATAGGAGATAGCGATGTTTGAAACTGTTTCCAGTCGCTAACATCTTGGCACGCCCACTTTGCATGTCATTAGTGATAATTATCACTGACATGCAAAGTGGGGCCCAAGATGGTCGCTATCTTCTACTAGCTGTCGCTAACTGGTGTTAGCGACAGCTTGGTAATAGGGAGATAATTTTATCACCGCTTTCTTGGCTTTTAAAGCCAAAAAAGCGGAGATAAACCCCCTTGATAATATGCCCCTCAGTTTCCACAAATGGCTACCTATTGATTTTCGTAACCTAATAAAACTGTTTTCCTCACTGTTATAGCCTTATACTTTAAGACTCCCACATAACTTACTCAAATGTACTCATATTTTAAGGTGCAATCCAAAAACTGCAATCGAAAAAAATAGAGTTCCTGGACCCCCATGTTTTAAGATGCAGGCCCCCCTCTTATTTTGCTTTTGAATACTTTTTTTGAAGAGAATTCTAATTGAGAAGCATCTTCAAGTGACTGCATAATTTGCCTTTCTTTCTGCTCCTGCAGTAGCCGTTGTTATTTTCGTCCACTAACCACAACTTACTACACCTGTCTATTCATGGGAAATGATCAGCTCCATGATATAAACATGCTAGTCTCCTAGCTCCTCCAAAATTCCCTCCTATCAGGTTCTTACTTTGTCTTCCCTTCTGATTAGCTCAGCTATGTCTTACTTATATCTATCTGTAATGGATTGGTCATAGACAGGACATCACCTACTCTATAAACGCCTATTCGTATACACATATCTAAAGGTTGGATACTAATCTATACTTTACAAGCCTGCCTAATTGGGACTGGTATCGTTTGCATTGCGCAGTGGATCTCATTAACGCGCTGCTGACCCTTTTAGCGCTCGAAAGTGCCTGTAGCATTACCCTATTGTCTCCATTAACTGTACTTTCATTATTTCCGGCGTGCCTACCTGCTAGCGCGATTGTGCCTGCATCTGCTCATTTATTCAGTGTGCCTGTGCTGCCTAGCCCGCATTGCTGCTTCGTTGGTCTAATAACTGAAACTGACAGAATCTCTCTCTCTGCCAACCCGGTCTGAACTCGCGTTTTCAGCCGCCATTATCCGTGTTGTTGTTGTTTTTGCCTATAGCCCGCCCCCTCCACCACGCACCCGCCTCCCTGCTGCTCCTCCCTCCCACTAAGAGACTAGGTCTCTCCCGACCACCTAAGCACTGTGACCGCCCTAACTTCGTTAGAAGTGGTCGCTCCCTGCTGCCCTGCTGACTCCTGCCTAATTGGGACTGGTATCGTTTGCATTGCGCAGTGGATCTCATTAACGCGCTGCTGACCCTTTTAGCGCTCGAAAGTGCCTGTAGCATTACCCTATTGTCTCCATTAACTGTACTTTCATTATTTCCGGCGTGCCTACCTGCTAGCGCGATTGTGCCTGCATCTGCTCATTTATTCAGTGTGCCTGTGCTGCCTAGCCCGCATTGCTGCTTCGTTGGTCTAATAACTGAAACTGACAGAATCTCTCTCTGCCAACCCGGTCTGAACTCGCGTTTTCAGCCGCCATTATCCGTGTTGTTGTTGTTTTTGCCTATAGCCCGCCCCCTCCACCACGCACCCGCCTCCCTGCTGCTCCTCCCTCCCACTAAGAGACTAGGTCTCTCCCGACCACCTAAGCGCTGTGACCGCCCTAACTTCGTTAGAAGTGGTCGCTCCCTGCTGCCCTGCTGACTCCTGCCTAATTGGGACTGGTATCGTTTGCATTGCGCAGTGGATCTCATTAACGCGCTGCTGACCCTTTTAGCGCTCGAAAGTGCCTGTAGCATTACCCTATTGTCTCCATTAACTGTACTTTCATTATTTCCGGCGTGCCTACCTGCTAGCGCGATTGTGCCTGCATCTGCTCATTTATTCAGTGTGCCTGTGCTGCCTAGCCCGCATTGCTGCTTCGTTGGTCTAATAACTGAAACTGACAGAATCTCTCTCTGCCAACCCGGTCTGAACTCGCGTTTTCAGCCGCCATTATCCGTGTTGTTGTTGTTTTTGCCTATGGCCCGCCCCCTCCACCACGCACCCGCCTCCCTGCTGCTCCTCCCTCGCCCCTCCCCTCCACTATCCGCATATGATAGATGTACTCTAGCGCAGCGGTCTCGCGCAGCGGTCTCGCCGAAGGTGCGCCAAAGGTAAGCCCGTCTACGCCCGTCCGCGCCTGGACCGCGCCCAGCGCCAGACCCCCTGCCTCTCGCGCCGCCCAGCCCTCCCGCATCACCTACGATGCCGCCTCCCTCCTAGCCCTTAACCCCGGCCGCGCTCCCAACTGCATCCAAGCCGCCCCTGGACAAACCCATGGACCTTTCTCCTGCGTCACCTGCAAATTCAGCGGCACTGTCAACATCTCCGCTACGCCCACAGCACAGATCCCCGACCCCAATCACCTTCAATGCATCCTTCTCAACACCCGATCCGTCCACAGACATGCCATTGACCTTTGAAATCTACTAGACACCATTTCTCCAGACATCGCCTTCCTAACGGAAACATGGATGAATGCTTCCTCCGCACCAGACATCACCATTGCCATCCCTGAAGACTATAAGATCACTCGCAAAGACCGTACCAGCCACACTGGAGGAGGAATCGCGATCGTCCATAAGAAATCAATCCGCATCTCAACCAGCTCTGACGCCAACCTCGCCAACTCCGAACACCTCCACTTCCAGATCCACATCGACCCCAAAACCACACTCAGAGGCACCCTCCTCTACAGACCACCAGGACCCCGCGCAAAATTCAGTGAAGACATCACGGACTTCATCACTCCACACGCGCTCCCCTCCAAAGACTACATCCTTTTGGGAGACCTCAACTTTCACCTTGAAAAGAGCCACGACCGCAACACCACCACCCTCTTGGACAACCTCGCCAACCTCGGACTTAAACAACTAGTCACTTCCCCCACCCACATCGCAGGTCACACTCTCGACCCCATCTTCACCTCCAGCAATCATGTCTCCTTCAGCCACACTACGGAGCTCCTCTGGACTGACCACAGCTGCGTTCACTTCACCTACAACAAACCAAAACCCAACATCCACCTCCAACCCACCCTGCAAAGAAACTGGAACAAAATCACCACGGACCAAATCTCCGCATCGCTCCTTCAAAACACCCCAGCCCTCTCTTCTAACGCTAACGAAGCCGCCGCCAACCTCACCCTATGGTTATCCAACACCGCCGACACCTTAGCTCCACTGAAAAAACGTCAAAGTAAACCTGGCAGCAAGAAAGCCTCATGGTTCAACGATGATCTCAAGAAGTCCAAGAAACTCTGCCGTTCCCTTGAAAAGGCCTGGAAAAAAGACCCAACCACCAACACCAAGGACGCCTTCAAAAGCGCCACCCGCACTCACCACCAACTAATCCGAAAGGCCAAGAAAGCAGCATTCAAGGATCGACTTGACAACAACGCCCACAACAGCAAGGAACTTTTCAACATCGTCAAGGAATTTTCCAATCCCTCGGCCAATTCCAACGACATCACCCCCTCTCAAACCCTCTGCGACTCCCTAGCCTCTTTTTTCCACAACAAGATCGCAGACATCCACAACAGCTTTGACAACCAACCCGGAAACCAACCCACCCCACCATCTGCTGACCATCTTCCCCCCGTGAACACCCTTAACTCCTGGAACCCAATCTCCACTGAGGACACCATCCGCCTGATGAATTCCATCCACTCAGGCTCCCCCACAGACCCATGCCCTCACCACATCTTCAACAAAGCAGACTCCGTCATAGCACCGCACCTCCGAGACGTCATCAACTGCTCCTTCAACTCCGCTACCTTCCCAGAAGACTGGAAACACGCTGAACTCACCGCCCTTCTGAAAAAACCAACAGCGGACCCCACCGAACTCAAAAATTACCGCCCCATCTCGCTTCTTCCATTCCCGGCCAAAGTCATCGAGAAAGCCGTCAACAACCAGCTCGCCGCCTTCCTCGAAGCCAACAAATCCCTCGACCCCTCACAATCTGGCTTCCGAGCAAAACACAGCACTGAGACCGCCCTCATCGCAGCAACAGACGACATTCGAACTCTACTGGACAATGGAGACACAGTCGCCCTTATCCTCCTCGACCTCTCTGCAGCATTCGATACAGTCTGCCACAGCACCCTTCTACAACGCCTCAATAACATCGGAATTCAAGGAAAAGCACTTGAATGGATCACCTCGTTCCTCACCGGAAGAACCCAGAGAGTCCGCCTTCCTCCATTCAAGTCCGAGGCCTCTGAAGTCATCTGCGGCGTACCTCAAGGATCCTCACTCAGTCCCACCCTCTTCAACGTATACATGAGCCCCCTCGCGGCCATCGCACGCCAACACAACCTCAACATCATCTCTTACGCGGACGACACTCAACTGATCCTTTCTCTCACCAATGACCCCAGCACCGCCAAAACTAACCTACACGAAGGAATGAAAGAAGTTGCCGAATGGATGAAACAAAGCCGTCTGAAACTGAACTCAGACAAAACAGAAGTCCTCATCTTAGGCACATCCCCCTCCGCTTGGGACGACTCCTGGTGGCCGGAAGCCCTCGGAAAAGCACCCATCCCGACAGACCACGCACGGAACCTTGGCGTCATCCTAGATTCTTCACTCTCAATGAACAGACAAGTCAGCGCCGTATCCTCTTCCTGCTTCAACATTCTTCGCATGCTCAGAAAAACATTTCGCTGGATCCCCTCCGAAACAAGGAAAACAGTCACCCATGCTCTGGTCACGAGCCGACTGGACTACGGAAACACCCTCTACGCAGGTACCACCGCTAAACTCCAGAAGAAACTCCAACGAATCCAAAACGCCTCAGCCAGACTCATATTAGACATCCCACGCAACGAACACATCTCTGGCCACCTTAAAGACCTCCACTGGCTACCCGTCAATAAGAGAATCACTTTCCGACTGCTTACCCACGCACACAAATCACTCTACGACATCGGACCAGATTGCCTCAACTCTCGACTGTCCTTCTACACCCCCTCCCGCCAACTACGCTCTTCCAGCCAAGCCCTCGCCACTATACCTCGCATCAACAAGACCACCATGGGAGGCAGATCCTTTTCATACCTGGCTGCTAAAACATGGAACTCACTCCCCGCTTACCTTCGCCTCACCCAGAACCACCTAGCGTTCAGAAAGCAGCTTAAAACGTGGATATTTGACAAATAATCCTCCTCCCCTTCCTAAGCGCCTTGAAACCCTCTGGGTATGTAGTGCGCTATACAAATTTTTTGACTTGACTTGACTTGACTTCCCTTAATGTTAGTGGCTCGTTTTCATTAAACGTAAGTAGCTCTTACTACATAAAAGGTAGGAGACCCTGCTATAAGAGGTTTGTCAAGATTGCTTGCCCTCTAACAGCACCCATTAGCCTGGAGTTACTGTAGTCACTTGAAACCAGGTGGGAAAAAAACTTCACTTGTCTGATAACCTTCTATCCTGACTGATTTCAGTGCTTCTCACTGGAAATCAAAGAGGATGCAGTAATTATAAACATCAATTTAGAAAAAGATGGACCAGCAAACTTTAACATTACAGAATAAAAGAAGTCATTATTGCCAGCATCACCGACATGTAAACTGTAGAGTTATCTGAATGACAGGACCAGACTACAAAGGATTGCTTCATTGCTGGAGTAATTTTACACATGCATTTTCAAATGTTTTGAGATTGCAACAGGCTCCAGTGCAATGCTGCAAATCTTCAACAATCCAATGCACTTGTAAATCAGTGCAAATGCTAATCTTTCCCTAATTAGTATGTGCAAGTGCCTGTGCAGAAGAAGACTTAACTAATCCTGCATAATGGAAAAAAACGTGTGTTGCAAATATGTAAGTCGAGGCTTTGACCACCAAGCTCTCAGGGGTGGGGTGTTGGCAGTGGAATTGGGGTCACCCAGGGCCGGGTAGTGGCGTTGGGCAATCATCCTATCCACAGGAGCCCCTATGCTGGGCTTGTACCAAGTGCCCAAAAAGATGTCAGTGAGGGCCTCATTGAATGGCAGGAGGGGCTCTGAAGAGGCCGCTGCCGGTTGAAGCACCTCAGTCAGGAGGTTAGTACTGACCGTCACCGTAGGAAGCTCAAGGTTTAAGACCTCAGCCACCCTACGTAAAACACCACTATGTATAATGCACCCCCTCTGTAGCCACAGTAGGGGAAGATAGCATGCCAAGGTCTGGAGAGGTGTCCAGACCACTGGCCTCACTCATCTCCTCTATCCAGTCTGGTTCTTCTAACTGGTCTGCCAGAGGGTCTACAGACCCCTCCCAGTCCTCCTCACTTTCCTCTGGTAGCCACTAGGTAACACCAGGGAAGAACAGGGGTACAAAAGTACCGGTCGGCACAGGTCCCAACGTCGGTCGACATCGGTTTGGCTCCGTGTCCACATCGAGGGGGAGGCTGGGGTCGACATTGGTTGGGGACACAACCGGTGTAGGAGAAGGCGGAGGTGTTGCCAATGATTTTGCACTGGAGAAGATGTCACAAGGTCTACCAGCACCGATCCGGATTCAGACCTGGATCCCTGGGGGCCCTGCGGTGCCGCAACTGAAGCCACCGGCATCAAAGGCCTAGAGCCCCCAGCCAAGTCTGTGGGGCCCGAAGGTGTGCCGGCGTAGTTGGGCTACCCAAAGATATGCAGATTCATTTCCATCACCAAATCTGGATCCCCTCTGGACCCATGCCCTCCCTCAGTGATGGCTGATTTAAGTGAGGTGATTTCCCACCCTCTCATGGAAATCTGCAACACTGCCTTTCAAACCGGATGTTATCCAGCCCCGTGGAAGAAGGCAGTGATCAAGCCTCTTCTGAAGAAGCCCTCCCTGGATCCCTCCGCCCCGGTCAGCTATAGACCCATTGCCTGTCTTCCCTTCCCGGCCAAAATTTGCGAAGCTCTGATGAATATACAGCTCTCAGAGTTCGTCGACACGCACCAACTCTTAGACGAAACGCAGTTTGGCTTTAGGAAGGGACACGGGACGGAGACCGCTTTAATAAAAGCTTCTGATGAAATCAGAACCATCATGGATCAGGGAGGAACGGCCATCTTAATTCTTCCGGATCTATCCGCTGCATTTGACACGGTCGACCATGTTATTTTGGTCGACCGTGTCACAGCTCTGGGGATTGACGGCTCGGCTAGAGACCTCATTTCATCTTTTCTGGCCGACCGCACCCAGACAGTCAAGTTGGGTAATTTCTACTCTCCCGTCTCTGCACTACCATGTGGAGTACCGCAAGGCTCCTCGCTAAGTCCCACGTTATTTAACATCTACGTAGCGGACTTAGCGAGGGTAATAAAGGCCTATGGGGTGCGATTAACTTCCTACGCAGACGATACCCAACTGGTGCTGGCGATCCACAAGAACGGCACAGCAGTGGCAGCTAATTTTCAGGAAGCAATGCTTGCTGTCAGTATGTGGATGTCCTCCAACTGCCTAAGGCTCAACTCGGATAAAACCGAGGTTATGACCTTTGGCAACCTCGCCCCAGAATGGTCCTCCATCTGGTGGCCCAAACAACTGGGCTCTCCACCCGTCCCAGTGGTAAAAGCGAGGAACTTGGGAGTCATCTTCGATAGCAAACTAACTTTCAACCTTCATGGTAACAAGATTGTCTCCTCTGCTTTCTTCATGCTAAAGAAAATAAAGAAATTGCTGCCTTATCTCCCCTCCTCTGCCGGGAAGACTTTAGTTACCACTCTGGTATTTTCCAAAATGGATTATGGAAATGCCCTCTTCCTCAACACCCAGAAATCTGTGCTGCCAAAGTTACAGTCTGTACAGAACGCGGCTGCCAGAATTCTTTTAAACATCCCTCGCCGCCAGCCTACTACCCTTGCCATCCGCCAGCTTCACTGGCTCAGAGTAGAGAGCCGTATTAAGTTCAAGGCCCTCTGCATTGCCTACAAGGCAGTGCATGGCACAGGACCCAAATTCCTGACTGAGGCACTCCAGCTGTACACCCCCAAAAGACTGTTGAGATCTGCTAACACTTGCCTTCTTCCTGTACCTCGCACTAGAATGGCAACGTGGGGAGACCGTCGCTTTTTAGTGGCTACACCAAAACTCTGGAACCTTCTTCCACTAAATATCAAAAACGCCCCCAACCTGATGAGCTTCCGGAGGCTCATAAAGACATGGCTGTTTGACCAGTGAACTCTACTATTATGGTCCTGCTAGCTCACACATGCGCCGAGACACCCTTGGGTAATTGTTTGCGCAATAAAAATTTCAAAAATAAAATAAATAAATAAATAAATATAGTGGAGGACTTCGTAAAAGCTACGAAGTTGAGTAGGGGTCGCCCCAGCTCCCGGAAAGGGAGGGAGGCCCGGGGGCGACCCAAAAGGTTCTGCGGGCGCAACCAGTGTCGCATCAGCCGATGGACAGGGAGAACACAAAGACCAACAATGCTTCTTCACCTTCTTTTTGTGCTTCGACTTACCCAAAGACGAAGACTTCGATGAGGAGTGGTGGTGATGGATCTGCGACCAGTCCAGTGACTGTCCTCATGACTGGGACCTCGAACAGCGCAGAGCCAACTGCCGGGCCTCCAGAAGCTTTCGGGACCGCTCCCGCAAAGACTTCCAGCCATGGCCCAGCATTCGAAGCGCAACTTCGAGTCATGGTTGAGCTCCAGACACCATAGGCACACAAGATGGGGGTCCGTCACTGACATCAGCTTGTGGCAGGAGCTACAAGGTTTTTAGTTGGTCCACCGAGATGACATCCCTCTACACCAGGAGTCATGAGTACTCGAAAGATGTTGACAAAAAGTCACAAAAAGAGAGTCAAAAAGTGACTCGATGTACTGCTCTCTCCGGATCTGCACTGGCTGGTGCGGAAAAAGAAAGAACTGAACTCAGCGCACAGGGGCGGCATCTAAGTAGATACAGTGACATAATTCCGGCGATCATGACACCAACGATGGACCGGGAGTCGACCGACGCGCAGGGGTACAGCTGAAGAAAAATTCTCCGGATGCTGTCTGACACCAGGGGGCAATTCTTAGGTGAGGAATCCATAACTCATAGAGCTCAAGTGGCCTCCTAATCATAGCTGAAAGGAATAGGAATCCCCCATCCTAGGGGAGCAACTTACAGAGAATCCACCAATAGGAAAAGCAACATACAGAGGCCACACCACACCACTCGGCACAAGGACTTGAGGTGCAAGAGGGGAAAAAGCAGACACTGAAAACCCATCCTAGCGACCCACATAGAGCCCAAGTGGCCCCCCAGTCATAGCTCAAAGATGCAGGAGTCCCCCATCCTAGAGGAGCAACATACAGAGAACCCCCCAATAGAAAAAGACCCTCCAACCCTCAACATCAAGAACTACATTGCAGAGGGAGTCCGCATCCCCCCATTCGGGGAACTTCAGAGAACTGACCGGATAAGCCACATCGTAACCACGCAGGACAGCTCTAGGAGAGAGCCATAGGTAAACCAGCTATTCCCCCAGTACAAGCATGGGAAGGTTGCACTCAAATGTGGGACCACAGACGCTGCCTACAGCACCAAATCACTCCCCATCTACCAGCAATGAAACCCTGGACAAAGGGACGCCGTCCACGCTCTCAATGTCGGCCAAGCTGAATAAGGAGCTTGCGGCAATTGATCACTTTCGGGTTACTATGAAGGACAAGTTTGAGACCCTGGCCACAGATCTCAACCAGCTGCAGGATGGCCACTGTAAGCTAGCAGAGAAGTTTGCAGACGGGGAGAAAGCACTCACTGTCCTGCAACCATTAGCAAAGATGCAGAAAGAGACCCTTAGACAGCTCCAGAGACAAGTTGTGCTTCCTGAGGTAAGGGCAGACGACCTGGAGGGACACTCCAGAAGGAGCAACATTCAAGTGATCAATCTCCCGGAAGAAGTGAAAGGGTTGGATCCGATCAACTACGTGGAGACATGGTTCAAGTCGTTCACGCCAGACGCAGAACTAACCACCTTCTTCTCGGTGGAAAGAGCACCCTGAATCCCAGCAAGATGCCCAACCCTGGGATCACCCCGCCACCACTGCTGGCAAAGATTCTTCACTTCTGAGGCAGAGACATGGTGTTACGGGCTGCCAGACAGGGCACACCCCTTCGAGAGGAAGATAAGCATGTAATGATCTTCCCACATTATTCCAGAGCAGTGCAACAGCAGTGAACATCCTTCCTCGAAGTAAAGCGCCTCCTCTGTCAAGAGGAAATACAATACTCCCTGCTCTTTCCAGCACGACTCAAGATAATCAATGAAGGAATCACCATGCTCTTCACAGACCCAAAAGACACATACGACTGTCTGGAACTTCAAAAGCAAGGCAAAAGACCCAGGGAAGACATACAAAATGAAAACAGGAAACGGCGGTGTGGGCAAAAAGCCCACCAACTAGCCACATTGCAATCACAGAGGGTGATCACAAGTCTCCCCAATCTGGAACAAAATATGCCGGAACACAAGAAGGCACTGCAGGCAGCCGCGGAACTAGGTCCCGCATCAGAAGTTTCGGACAGTGAAAGGGGCTCACACATTTTCATGACAGAAGACGAACTAAGGCACCTCCAAGGAGGAGTCGATGACCACATCGCACGTCACCCCCCAAACAGCGGACACGCTCATCTAATGGACACATGCTCCTAATATAAATTGTGTCTTTTCTTTTAATGCATTTTGTGACACCTTCCATTTCATTTCATGACATACAGGCATGACTCTGAACATCTCAAAATCCTACACAACATACCACCTAGGATATTAGAGGCCCCACCAGGCACATAGATTTTCCAGAGGGCCAACGCACGCAGAGAGCTCTTTGGATACAATAGCTTAACCCCCCAAAGTACACTAGTGCGAACGCATCATGTTTACTTTGGACGTACTACCGGTTGTGGTAGGTCCACAGCATTGGAATTATCTCCCACCACAGTTATTACCCTTCCCACAGTCCCCTCCCCATTCCACAACCAGATACCCACAATGGGCAGATGTGTTCATAATTAACAAACAGCTAGGAGCAGGGCAAGGGTGCCACCCACGAGATGACCCCATTAGGTACCCCACATCACTTACCCCAAGCGCCCCACCATGGCTCTGCTAACATTATTAGTCGTATTAGTCTTGTTACCATCAATATCCGAGGGATGCATACAGCGTGTCGATGATAGGCTGCAAGAGACACACCTCACACAGACAGAGCTAGAGCAATTGCGCAGACAATGGCGAGGCACATTCTGTACTACTACATATTCAGCCTATGCACGAGGAGTGTTGGCCAGGGGTTGCATTCCAAGAAGTTAGTAGAGTGGAAGATTCAGAGGGACGATTTGCGCTCATAGAAGTGCTCCTAGACAGCCAACCGGTACTAATAGGCAGCATCTACGCACCAAATACTGAGCAGGGAAAATACTGGGACTTCCTGTCTGGGTTCCTGGCACAGTTCGCAACGTCAGCCTGGATCTTGTGGGGAGACTACAACTGCGCATTAGATATATCACATAAACAGGTCTCATTCACCTGCTCCACATGCACTGGCTCTGCACAAACAGGGCGGTATAGGACCTGGGTGAACCACTGCTCCCTAGTAGATGCATGGAAAAACCGACATCCAATGACTAATTTATACTCCTTCTACTAAATCACCCAAAATTCACATGTGTACCTCGACCGCTTCCTGTGCTCCCCAGCACTCATCACCACCACACAGCACACAGACTACCTAGGCAGAGTAGTATCTGATCATGAGGCGTACCTTCTAACCCTTAGATGGCGAACCCCAGTGCCCCCCGTCCCTACACGGAAGCTACCATGCGATTGCCTCGAGGACCAGGTGTTCCGCCACGAACAAGAATACAGCATCCGTGGCTATTTCGCAATGAATGCCCACACGGCATCCTCCAGGACACTGGAGTGCGACGCCTTCAAGGTGGTTGTCAGAGGAGCATGCATCAGACAGATAGCTGGGGTCCGACGGATGCTAGATTGCCAATTACAAGAGGTGGAAAAAAGATTGGCGTCACGATTCAAAGACTTGGATGCTGGAAGGGCATGTCCATCCCAAGTCACAGAAGGAAAGACGACATACATTGAAGCATTAGCAGATCTTTATAGATTTAACTTTAAGGCATACGCGGCAAGAATGCACCGAGAAAGGAATCAAGCGGAGCACTGTTGGCCTGGTTGGTCCAGCAGGACAAAGACATGCAACCCATTACAGCATTGTGCACCCCAACATGGGAGGTGGCCCACTCACAGGCGCGTATTCTGCAGCTCTTCCATGACTACTATGCTACAATTTATGTGAGCCCTGAGCAGGACTGCTAGGAGCGGGTGCACAGTTTCCTAGCCCCTCAAGATACAGGCCGCAGAAATGTCGGCCCTAGTTACGGTGATCATGGCTACGGACATGAAGCACGCAATCCAAACCTTGGCATGTAACAAGGCCCCAGGCCTCGACTGCCTCCCCCTCAAATATTATAGCACGTTCTCTGCGCAACTGGCTCCCAGGTTGGAAGAAATGTATAAACTGGCGATGAAAGGGGGGGAACTACAGGGGTCACTGCGAGAATCCCTCTTGGTGTCCTTCCTAAAGCCTGACAGAGACACGACCCTATCCGCCTCGAATCTGCCAATTACATTACTGTCTGCAGACTGTAAGATCCTGGGCAAGATCCTAGCAGATCCATTCACCCAGATCCTCCCAACACTCGGACCAATGCGGCTTTGTGCCGAGCAGGAATACCTCCCAAAACATCCATAGGCTGTTCCACATTCCAGACCAGGGAGCAGGGTTGCTGCCCCCATGTGGTGTGCCTGGTCCTGGAACCTGGAAAAAGCCTTTGACATCCTGACATGGCCATATCTCTTCTCAGTCCTGCAGCGCGTGGGAGTGGGCACCAGACTACTAGCGAACATAAGGCTACTATATACCAACCTTACGTCCCGTGTACGCCTAGGTCACTACATCTCAAAACCCTTCCAAGTGAAATGCGGCACGAGGCGGGGTGCCCACTTTCCCCCCTCCTCTTTGCCTTAGCAAGGGAGTCATTGGTAATCCGCCTGTGCCAGGAGAGGGAGCACTGGCATTCCCACTAGCAGGAGTCACTCACAGCATGACCCTATAAGCAGACGACTTGCTACTATATATGCAGGATGTGACAATGGATCTAGACCCCCTTTGGGACACACTTTTGGATGTTGCAGCTGCAGCTGGATTACAAGTAAATTGGTCAAAATCCACCATATACCCCTGAATGCAGATCACCCCTCACAGGAGGAACAGGCAGGAAAAATATAGCTTGCCTGGAGTGCCCAAGCTCCGCGATACCTAGGCGTTCAACTCTATCACACCCCAGCTGACCTATACAAAGGCAGCCACCGATGAGCACTGACAGGCATACGAAGCTCAGTGGGAGTCTGGAAAACTCTTCCCTTGGCCCCAATCGGCAGACTAGCCACGGCAAAGATGATCACAGTGCCTAAACTACTATACCACTTTGCCAACATACTAGTCATCTTTTTTCCGAGAACTGGACACCTTGCTCGGCTCCCTTTTAAGGGGTAACAGTCGATATTGAGTAGCCATTACAAAGATGCAATTACCTATAGACCACAGAGGGCTAGGGGCACCATTTTGTGAGGCGTATTTCCTGCCGGAACAACTTCAATGGTTATCCCGGTGGACAGCGGTGCGACACATGGGGGAACCAGTTCTGAAACCCTTGCCAGTACCGGCAATATGCCGCTTACTTCTACCAGGGTCCAGCGCAACGTAACCTATTCAGGTAGAGATAGCCCATAAATGTACGATGAAAAGCCACTGTATCTCCTCAGAGACCCCACTCTATACCCCCTTGTTATCCCAAGTTTGTCTACCCAGGGGTCCAGACTATTCTACAACCCAACTCTTACAGACATGGACGGACCACTCTACTGGAGCTGGAGACCCTGTTCATAGACGGACAACTTGTCCTATTATGTATATATATATATTTTTTTTGTTCAAACTGTTTTATTGCATTGTTTATACAGTACACCGCTTTTTTTGCCTACAACCCTGAGGCTGGCAGCATGATATTCAAATCAATATAAAGACAGCAACTGGTGTGACACAGCCTTTCTTACCGGCATCCCGGAGGCGTTTTTGTGTTAACAGTTATTACTTGTACTGCATAATAGGCAAATATTTTTCTAATATGGCGTCACAGTAGAACATTTTGTAAATGTTTTATGTATTAACACCCTTAACTTCTACCACAACTCAACAAAGAGCACTGCATCACAACATTCTCACTCCTGCCTTGTTTGTTGTATTCTGATAGTGATTTCTGACATGATGTTCCCATGTTATCACAAGCCTTACCAACAGAGGAAACACACAAAAAAGAAAAACACTGTTCACTCATCCGTCGTTTTCGACCTCCCCTTCAGGTATTCAATTAGGTACATCCAGTAGTCTATGGGCCTAGCACCTGCTGGTAGTTCCTCCTCGTACGTATTTAACATGTCTTTACAATATGTGAGATCTGCCAACCAGTGTTTTAACTTAGGGTGCTTTTTGCTGTTCCAGAGAATTGAGACTCTACGCTTAGCCATTAACAATGCATTACACAGAACTTACGCTTTCTCGCTCATATATTCGGGACTAGGCCCAATAGGCACACTTTTATTGAACATTCTATATGCGTGTCAAGCATTACGCTTAGTGCTTCTGTCACTTCTCCCCAATAGTTCGCTATTCCTGGACAACCCCAAGCTAGATGTATAAAATCTGCGTCTTCCATTCTACATCTCTTACATCTTGAGTCTGCAATTACACCGTACCTGTGCAGTTTGTGTGGTGTGTAGTATGTTTGATGTAAGTATTTGTAGTGAATGATTCTTAGGTTGCCATTTGGGGTAAGCATGTCAGTTAACGTACATGTTATTATTATTATTATGTTTCTTATATAGCGCCAGAATCGACCCCCGAAGGGGTATCTCCGCGCTTGCCTTGGGACCCCGTCCTGGCTTTTCCCTGTGAGATAGCCCCTACAGGGCATCCCCAAGGTGAAAGCCAGGCATCCCGCCGCAGGGGGCCGTTGTGGAGATTAAGCAAGCTTAATGCCCAGAGTTGCAGAGTGTGAACCCATGATTAGGTCAGGCACCGAAGCGAGAATTATCGAGTCCATGGAAATTTGAGCTTAAGACCCTGCCGCGTCGGGAATTGAACCCTGGTCCCGGGTCTGACCTCTGCTTCAGGGTCTGCCTGCTCTAACCAGTGAGCCACACTTCTCCACGGACCATTCCTCCGTAGATAGTGGGTCATCTATAACGATATTCCATTTAAGCCTCATTTTGTCTGTGTTGTTCGCAATGTCTTCCTGTAATCTGGCGTATAGCCTTGAAACTAAATGCGCTGCTGTGGGCGTTGTCAACAGATACTGTAGGGAGAGTAGTTGCTGAGGCTCTTCAGGGTATACTGTGTATAACTCCCTCATCGCCCTCTGTAATCGATAATAAGTGAAAGTGAAAAGTAACGTCGGGTTACTGATATAACTCAATGTGTCAAGTGTTTTAAAACGCCCTTCCTCGTCAAGGTCGCCCATTTGATCAATTCCTGCACGTTGTAGCAGGTCCATGCCCACCGTTTCTTGCGTCACCGACAACGCTGGGTGATGTGCTATAGGTAAGTCAGGTGCATACAGTGGAAGCTTCTTAGCTTTTTTTGCCATCAGTTGCTACGCTGTGTTGGTGGTATCTATCGTATTTATGTCTTTTGTATGTAATGGTGGACGCTTGTGAGGGAGTATTGCTGACAAGGGAATAGGTTGGGCATCTCCTGTCTCAATAGCTACGTGCGACATGAATGGTATCTCGTGGTACCAGTAGAAAGCGAATTGCGCTTGGGCGCACAGATAATAGAGATAACGATCTGGCACCTTAAATCCACCCTGTGCATATGGTAGCGTTAATGTCCAGAGTTCAAGTCTAGCCTGCTTTCCTGCCCAGATAAGACTCAGAACCAATCTGTTTATGTTTTGGAAGACTGCTGCCGGTGGTTTGATAGGAATGTTGTTAAACAAGTAGAGAAACTTAGGTAGAAGCACCATTTTTACTATGGCAGCTCTGTTTGCTAACGAAAGTGGTAATTTATTCCATCTGTTTATTCTCTCCTCCATGTCGGAAATGGCCCTTCCATAATTCGTGCGGATGACCAGTTCAGGGTCCCGGTGATACCAGATGCCTACGTATCTCGTGGGTTCATCCTGCCACTCCAATGGGTAATCTAATGCAAATGGGGTTGTGCTGTCAGTTAGCGCCAATACTAGGGATTTGGTCCAGTTGATCTGCAGACCAGATTGTTGACCGAATTTAATGTATTCCCTCAACAATGGGTTGAGGTTTTGAGCAGGGTCTTTCACGTAAAGCACCATATTGTCGGCATATAAGGATATATGTAAGGATCGTGTTGGGAACTGCAGTGCCGAATAGTGGTGGTGTTGCCTGATTTTGCATGCTAGTGGTTCCAGCACCAATGCGAACAGCAGGGGGGACAAGGGGCAGCCCTGTCTAGTCCCCCTACCGATTGCTATCGGGTCCGAAACGTAACCATTGACCTTTACTCTAGCCGACAGATCGGAGTACAGCATAGTAATCCATTGTGCAAACATTATTGGAAAGCCCATTCGCCTCAGTACTGCATGCAGGTATTCCCATTCAATGGTATCGAAAGCTTTTGCTGCGTCCAGAAGGATCGCCGCCGCTTTAGTGTCTGGCGTTAGGTAATGGGAAAGGGCAAATTACGTCCCTGTGTTGTGCGTCGTTGCTCTTTCCGGTATGACACCTGATTGATCTGGTCTAACCAGCAATGGCATCAGTGGCTTTAGGCGTGCGGCTAGCAATGATGTTAGGATTTTGGCATCAACATTTATAAGCGATAGGGGCCTATACGAGTCACAAAGCTCTGGATCCTTCCCGGGCTTCAGCAGCGTGATTAACATCGCCTCTCGAAGAGATGCCGGGAGAATTTGTTTCTCGTGTGCTTCCCCATACATCCCCACCAGGTGTGGGGCCAATTGATCAATAAACGCCTTATAAAATTCTCCAGTAAACCCATCAGGTCCGGGCGTCTTACCGTTAGGGAGAGCTTTAATAATCTCGGTTAGGGGGCGTGGCCAAGATGGCGGGCTAGGAGGACGCACTCTCTGTGAGCTCCGACGTCCCTGAGGCCCTGCACCGTTTCCCAGCCGCTGATCTCCCCCAGATCGAGTGTGCAGGGAGATCGCCGCTACCTGGAGCTCCGCTGAGCTAACTGGAGCTGCTGGACTTCGCTGGGCGCCGGTTAGGGCTGTCGGAGGGACGAGGCCCTGGGACGCGGCCGGAGGCCCGAAACGCACCGCCCCGGGTCTGCTGTGGACACTCTGCTGTGGGGACGCTGCGGCGGCGGCCGGCCCCGGGGGGCGCCCGGATCGGCTCTGTCTCCGCTGCTGAAGCGGTAACTGGCGGGGCGGTCAAGTGAGCCCAGCGATCGGACGGGCCTGCCGAGGTGAGGGGCCGGCGGGGAAGAACTACGCGAGCCCGGGGATTCAGGGGCCGGCTGGGCCGCGGACATCGCCCGTCTCCCGGGCCCGCCCCTTCCGGGCCGGGTGCTGCCGGGCCTGGGCCGAGTGCCGCACCGGGGGCCCCGGGGGTGAGAACTTGCTTTTGGGCCCGCTCGGCCGCGTTCGCCGGCCCCGAGGAGGCGGTTGACTGTTTGCACCCGGAGCCCGGTCCAGATCGGGGGCTCGACCACTGGGCCTTCATAGACTCCCGAGCTGGCGCCGGGCGGGGTCGTAGCCTTCGGCCCCCGACATCTTCCTTGGCTGCCCGGGCCCGCCCCCCACCCAAGAACAGTGCTACTGGACCGAGCCCAGCTGTTGTTCCGTGGGCCCCGGGGTTGTGAGACTGCTCTGGGCCCTGCTCGGCCACAATCAATGACCCTGAAGTGGTGGCTGCCTGCACATGCTTGGAGCATGATCCCGGCCTGAATCTCGGCCCCCTGGGCCCCCACAGACCCCTGGCGCGGCGGCACCGTGTTGGGGCCGGCCGTGTGTGTCGCCCTAGGCAGCGCGACCCTCGTGGGTGAGGCCTTAACGACGTCTACAGCGGATCTGGTCGCATGCCCGCGTGGACAAGAGTGGTGGTGGCGCACTTCGAGAGTGGACCCGGAGCTGGGGGCTGTTCACCGGAGGAGTTTCTCCGGCTGCTGACGCGTTCCACGTGAGAGCCATATGCCCCTGCGGGCCCTGCACCACGACACCCTCCCCTGGTCACATCTGGACGCCTGACCGGCGGATCTGGGTGCGGAGGTGGCACAGGTGGGGTGCACCCGGAGCACTGAGATAGCACTCTGCCTCGCCGTTCAATTCCCTGGTGACTCCCCCGGGTCTACTGCTTGACTGGGGGCCTTGAGATGTCGGGATCCAGAGGAGGCAAAAAGGGTGACCGCACCCTTACGGAGATGCTGGGCCGAGGGACTCCTCGCCAGGACAGAGGCCAGACCAGCACCGGTCCCCCGTCGGGCTCGAGAGGTGCGGAAGGCGGGGAACCCCCGGTGACCAGGTCATTTCTGGAGTCGCTGTTTGGCACCCTTAGAGAGGACTTCCAGGCGCTGAAGCAAGAAGTGGCTGGAGAGGTCCGCGAAGTGCGTAGGGAGGTCGACTCGTTGGGAGAAAGGGTGGCCTCGGTGGAGGAAGCCGGTCACTCCAGAGATGAGGAGATAGTCCACCTACAGCAGGAGGTCCTACGGCTCACCGAACAACATATCGACCTCCAGACACATAATGAAGACCTCGAAAACAGGTCCAGGCGCAACAACATTCGCGTCCGCGGGGTCCCATCTAAAGAGGAAGGTGAGGATGTGGCCGCCTATCTGATGGCCCTCTTCCGAGATATATTGGGGGAACCCGACGACTTCCCGATGAGAATCGACAGGGCGCATAGAGTGGGCCCCCCACGAAGAGCCTCGGCGCCTCCGCCGGACATCCTAGCCTTCCTCCCGGATTTCCCCCTGAAGGAACGGATACTCCGAGAGGCCCGCAGGAAGCAGCCCTTCTCGTTCCATGGACACCAGGTGGCCCTGTTTCAGGACTTATCAGCCATCACCTTACAGAGGCGCAAATCCTTTAAGCTTGCCACGGACTTCCTACGGGAGCATAATACGCAGTATTCCTGGGGCCATCCCTTCAGACTCATTTTCCGTTGGAGCGGGAGGTTACATCAGCTGCGGTCCCTGCAGGATGTCTGCGAGGTGCTGGGCCTCACGGCCGCTGAAGGAGAGACTCCCACGCCTGAACACCGACGACCCAACAGAGACGGCTGGCAGTCGGTCCGGAGACGGCGCTCTTCGGCTCGGCCCTTGCGACCTGATTCGCCCACGATCAGAGCGGAGATGGACAGTGCGCTCCAGGAGGTGGCTAGAGAGACGACGACCACGGAAGTGGCCTTGACGGCCTAATCAGACTCCGGGGGGAGATCGACATAGCCTCATCATCACAGCAGGTGCGAGGGTTCCGGGGACGGGAGGGGGCGGGGGGAGTGGGTAGTGGCTGGACGTCCACTTTACAAACTTTCCACGGCCTTGTCCGCTAGGGACCGGACTGTGACAATGGTGTTCACTGTAGGGACGGGCGGTGGAGGAGGAGGGAGAGTGGGGGAAGGGATGGGGAACCATCGGCTGATGGCCTCCTTGGACGCATTGAAGGACTGCTTGCTGTGCGTGACATCTGGTTTGTTGGGGGGGTTCGGGGGAGTTGAGGGTCTAGGGGTGGGGTCCCGGGAGTTGGGGGATGGGGAAGGGGGAAGGGGGAAGGGGAGTTCTGAGTTCGGGGGGGGTTGTTACTAGGGTGGGTGAGGTGGGGACTAGGAGACCGTACTGTGCTGTGGTATTGCTTGCTTTTTTTATGTTTCACACATCTGTGTCGCTGATTGCGGGGCCTCCCCTGCACTGTCTGTCCAGAATGACTTTGCTTGACCTCTGTGTCCTTCTCAGATGGCCCTCAAGATTTTGACTCTAAATGTGAAAGGGTTGAATAACCCGGTCAAGCGCAGAGCAGTGCTTTCCCTTCTAGAGAACGCCCAGGCAGACATCTGTCTTTTACAGGAAACACACCTCTTAGCTAAGGATTGTCATAGGCTGCGCACACCGAAATTCCCCACACAGCTCTTCTCTTCTGACAAGTCTAAAACGGCTGGGGTGGCTATTCTAGCCTCCGGGAGGTTCAAGGGGGAGTTCTTGCACAAGGTGGCTGAACAGAAGGGGAGACTCTTAGCATACAGGGTTAGACTGGGTAGCCTGGTATTCACGATAGGCACGATCTACAGCCCCAACGACCGACAAGAACGATTTCTGCTTCAGGCTCTGGAGGAGGTGACGACTTCCCCTGATAGGCACGTTATCCTGGGGGGGGGACTTGAATATGGTCTTCGATGCGCCCCTGGATAGGTCGGTTCAGAGACGCTCGCAGCCGGGCGAATTCTCTCAGACGCTCAGGGCCCGTATGGAAGACCTTGATCTGCACGATTTGTGGCGGCGGCTTCACCCTACGTCTAGGACGTACTCCTATTTTTCCCATGCCCACCGGTCCTATGCGAGGCTGGATCACTTGCTGGTCTCGGGCCCGGTCTGCGAGCTAGCTCTGTCATCCGAGGTCGGGGTTCTCTCCCTGTCGGACCATGCGCCGGTGGAGGGCGTCTTTCGCCTTCCCCCCGTCTCCCCCTCCAGAGGGGTTTGGCGTCTTAGGGACACCCTGCTCCACAGAAATTCAGTGGTCACACGAATACGGGACTCCCTGTCTGAATTCCAACGCAACAATGATAACAGGGACACCACCCGGGCGACACAATGGGCTGCCCTGAAGGCGGTGCTCCGGGGCGAGTTCATCGCGGTTTCCGCAGCGGAAAATAGGGAACGCCGTGCGAAGCGAGAGGAGCTCACGAGTAAGGTGAGGGAATTGGAACAGGTACACCAAAGGACGGGGGCGCCAGAGTCTGGCGACAGCTCAAGGCTGCCAGGAAACTCCTTTCCGCATTGGACATGGACAGGGCGGAATATGCGGCGTTACGACTAAAGCACAAGTATTATAGTGGGGGGGACAGATGCGGCCGCCTTCTTGCGAACAAACTTCGCGTACAGCACCAAAGGCACCGGGTGAAAGAACTGTCTGTCCCTGGCGGGGGGACGGTGACGGAGGATGACCAAATAGCGGAGGGGTTCCGCCGATATTACGAGGACCTCTATGAGGGGCAGGCCCCCTTGGCACAGGAGGAGGATGACTACTTGGATGCGTCACTCTACCCTCCCTTACCCCGGAACAGGCTCAGCACCTGGAACGTGATATCAGACCCGAGGAGGTGATCTCGGCGATTTCCCGACTCAAACTGGGGAAAGCCGCTGGCCCCGATGGATACACCCCCCTCTTTTACAGGACGTTTTGCCAGGAGCTGACGCCGATTCTGACGCGCCTTTTTAATTTGTTCGCGGAACCTGGGGCCATCTCCCGGGACCTGCTCCTGGCGACGATATCAGTAATCCCCAAGCCTGGCAAGAACCGATCTGAGTGTGGGTCCTACAGGCCGATCTTGCTCCTGAACACGGACCTTAAACTTTATACGGGGATCCTCGCGGCACGGTTGGCACTTCACATGCCGGGGCTTATCGACCCAGATCAAGCGGGATTTATCCCTGGCCGGCAAACTGTGGACCACACCAAACGGGTGGTCCACCTGTTGGAGAAGGCCTCCAGAGTTCCTGGTGAACGTATGCTACTTTCCATCGACGCTGAGAAGGCGTTCGACCGGGTGCATTGGCCGTACCTCGAGAAAGTGCTATGCAGGATAGGCATAGGGGAGAAGTTTCGCACCCTGATATTTAATTGCTACAGGTCCCCTTCCGCGGTAGTACGAGTGAATGGCTATAGTTCTGGTGCCTTCGGGATAGAGCGGGGTACCCGGCAGGGGTGCCTGTTATCGCCCTTCCTGTTCGCCCTTTATATGGAGCCTTTCGCCCACCGGATTCGTGCCAATCCGGCAGTGACAGGCATTCGAATGGGGGGATTCGTACATGTCCTTAGTCTCTACGCGGATGATGTCATATTGACACTGGACGATCCAGGTCGTTCTCTTCCCGCGTGTATGGACGAACTGGACTGCTTCGCCAGGGTGGCAGGCTTTAAGATGAACCTGGGGAAATCGGCGGCCCTTGACATATCCCTGTCCCCCTCTACGAAATCTGCCCTGCAGAGGCTTTATCCCTTGAGCTGGTCTAAGGACCTGGTGCCTTACCTGGGCATTCTCCTGGCACCCTCCCTCCCCGCCATGGTATCGGCCAATTACACAGCTATGGGCAAGAAAATTAAGGACGAACTCGCCCGTTGGGATAAGGGGATGTTGTCGCTGCTCGGCAGGATAGCTGCGGTGAAAATGACCCTCCTCCCGCAAGTTCTATATCTCTTTCGAGCCCTCCCGCTTCAACCCCCTAAGGGTTGGATTCGACAGGTCCAGGCGGATGTTGCTCGTTTCGTCTGGCAGGGCCGCAAACCCAGACTTAAGAGGGCTCTCTCTACGCTGGCGCCTGAGTCCGGGGGCCTGGGCATACCGGACCTGACCAAATACTTTCAGGCGGCGCAGCTCCGACATTTAGTAGAGTGGAGTAGGTGGGAGTCCGACAAACCCTGGTTGTTCCAGGACCAGGCTGTAGCGGGCCATCCGTTGCAGGAGATACCATTCTTGCGTAGGCCCCACCGCCCTCCCAATCTCTACGCTTCCTATGTCACGAGGGTCTCGTTGCAGATATGGGATGCGGTGAACGACAAGCACGAACTTACTACCTTCCCGTCGCCGTTCACTCCGATAGTGGACAATCCGGACTTTGGCCCCGGCATGGAGCCTGGCGCATTCGCGCGCTGGCGCGCGGCTCGTTGCTCTGCATTGTTCCACATGTATGGCCCGGAAGGGGTCACCCCCTTTCACGACCTCCGGCGGGAATATGCGCTGCCCGAAACGGAACGCTTGCGATACATGCAGGTGCGCCATTGGGCGCTTCACCCACAGGTGCGGAGCTCGGCCGATCGGACTCTCACGTCATACGAACACTGGTTGGTATCACGATCCTCGGATGTCAAGCTCATCTCGGACCTGTATAAATTTCTGCAACCCCCCTCGACACACATCTATAACCCTGGTCGTGAACGCTGGGAACGAGAACTTGGTAGACAACTGGGACACACTGACTGGGAACGCATCTCATACCGAGCACGACACTCCGCTTACCACACAGGGCTCACCGAAACATTCACGAAACTTTCCACTTACTGGTACTACACCCCCGCCCGGCTACACGAAATGAATCGTAATATCCCTCAGAACTGTTGGAGAGATTGTGGTCACGTCGGGACACTCACACATGTACTCTGGGAATGCCCCTTATTGAGCCCCTATTGGGAGGAGGTATTAGGGGAGGTTGACCGATGTTTTGAGATTGAGCTCCCCCGATTCCCCGCTTATGTCCTGCTGGGTCTGCCTAACGACCTGATGTACCCGTTGAAATCTAAAAAGGGTAGGCAAATTGCGATTGCATTGGGTTCGGCAGTCCAGAATATTCTTATTCATTGGCGCACTACTACCCTTCCCACTGTAGTTGGCTGGTTACACAGGTTGTGGCATGTCTTAGGGTTGGAGAAGATGTCCCTGGTGGCGGC